>NC_088643.1:72956426-72981348 GCF_964019385.1 Sycon ciliatum | reverse complement strand
ACCGTCCACTCGGCAAACCTGCAAGAAAGCACCACTCCCTGCTCAATACACAGTGTTTCGGGGAATTCACCCCTCGTCAGTTGAGCTTGAGTAGGCTGAGGAAGATTGTGCCTGGCTGAAGAGCACCACTTATATAGTGCTCTCCAGGCACAAAAATCACCAGGGATACAAACTTACAGAGACGCTCCGTTTCCAGCGCGACAAACACCTCAAACATCAACCAGGGTTATACTGCTCTTGGATCGGGTCAGAAAGGAAGAAAGGCTGCACATATTCAATCTGCCGCTTAATCCGGTGCAATATTTTCCACTATTTTTGCTATATTTTGCTGGTGTAGTAGCTGACCATTGCCTGGACGGCTGGTGTACTGTCGGACAGACGGAGGACATGTCCGAATAGCTTCCATCGCAACATCTTGATGGTGTGACTGATCGGCTGGCTTTCACATCGGGTGTATAGACATAGTGCGTTGTTCGATATTGTTTGAGGCCACCTGATGCTATAAGCGACCTCAGTTGACGCGATGGAAGGAGTCCAGTCGCTCCCGAGCTGTCTTGGTAACCGCCCACGTACCAGAGTTGTACAGCAGTACACTGTACAGAGATGATGAAGGCTTGATAGCCGTAGGCGAAGCTTTTCGCTGACCTGCTGGCCTCGTTTCCAGAGGTTCCACAGGCCCCGAAAGGTAGCTGTCGCCAGTTGCTTCCTCCTCAGCACATCCTCGTCATCACCAATCAGACTTCCAAGTTTTCGTGTTGATCTCCATTCTTCTTTGTTACGATCATTGAGTCTAGTGATTTCTGTGTACTCCGTTTTGTCATGATTCATGTTGAGCGACCATTGCACCAGGGTATAACTCGCCGTAGCTTCTAGCTGGGAGAGCCACCGCCGACTGGTGCTTACAAAATCTGCGTCGTCAGCATAGATTAGCTCAAGCGGCAGGTGAAGATCAGCATGGGGTCTGGGAGCTGCTTCCTTTCTCAGTTGCCGTAACGCTGCTTCCAGATATACGGTAAACAGGACCGGTGACAAGGAGTTGTTGTTGTTGTTGAAATTTTATTTTGTATCGCAGACCAAACGGGCAATGGTGCCCAATATTATGATGGCGATAAAGTAACGGCCGAGAGCCAAGGATACAACAAGCAAGCCTCCACGAAAGAGAGAAAAACACAGAAAACACAGACTGCAAATACTCAAAAAGAAAAAAGAGAAGGGGAAAAAAAAAGAAAAAGAAAGAAGAAGAAAGCACAGTTGAGTCACAGTTAAGTCACGACTCCAAGTCCAAGCCTAGATGCTGGCTAACCATAAAAATAAACCTTTAAAAGTCTCTTGAATGATCTATGGCAGTCGAGGGACTTGAACTCTTGGGGCAGGGCGTTCCATAATTTAACAGCAGAAACGAGCGGCCGACAGTCACCAGAGACTCGCCTGGTGGCAGGGACAACATACGCATTTGGATCGTTGATCCGAGTGACGCCTTCAGTCTGGCGACGTAGGCGCTTGGACAGGAGATTACTAATTCTGGCGGTGTGGATACGAAGCATGAGGAGGCGGAGTTTACAGTGGGCGTTTTGGATGATGGGGATGAGGCCTAGACGGGTGTAGATGGGATCTGTGTGGGAGGGGAATGGCTGGTTGGCAACGCAGCGGATACATCGCTTGTCGAGGACCGAAAGCTGATGCCGTTGGTGCGCAGAGAGAACCGAGAAGAAGGCATTAGATCCATACAACATGTCCGGTAGTATTAACGATCTGTAAAATAGTAGGGCTTGTTGCTCAGTTAAGCAGGAGCGAATGGCTCGCAGCGCCGTCAGTTTCTGGGAGGTCTTCCGTGTAATAGTTGCAACTTGAGTCTCCCACCGAAGCTGGGTGTCGAGATGTAGACCTAGATATCGAGCATTTGTGGTCTGAGCTAGGGGATTTCCATTGCATTCTATGTTAAGTAACAAGGGCTGCCTGCGAGACGCATGAAGGGCTAGAACGTGGGTTTTGGAGGGATTTAGTATTAAGCCTCTTTCTTCCAGAAAGTTGGCCAGGTTGGAGACTGAACGGGAGAGGGTTAAATTCAAGAATTCGACGGATTGACTGATGGCGTCTAGCAGGATATCATCAGCAAACAGCTGTGAGTGGGCTGGAGCTGTGATCTGTTCTATTTCCATTGTGTAGATCGAGAACAAAAGAGGACCCAGCACACTTCCCTGAGGAACACCACACTCACAGGGAGAGAGGGCGGATGACTGGCCATTGCTCAGGACGACTCGCTGACGGCGGTCAGTTAGGTAGCTCATGAACCAACTGAGAGCCGTTGAGGTAATACCAAGCTGAAATAGATCTGTAACCAAAATTTGGTGTTTGACCTTATCGAAGGCCTTGCTCATATCGACAAGTACAAGACCTGTATGGCGCTGCTGATCCGCTGCCTCCAAGTATCTGTCTACAGCCAATGTCAGGGCATCTTCTGTGGAGTGAAGTGGGCGATATGCGAACTGGTTTGCGGGGAACAAGGAATTTCCGGAGAGGAACTTACAGAGTCTCGTGTGGACTACCCGTTCTAGGACTTTGGAAACTATTGGTAATAACGATATTGGTCTATAGTTCTTAGCGACAGCTTTGTCGCCTGACTTGAAGAGGGGACGAACATCCGCAATCTTCAGAGATGCAGGAACAACACCAGAAGCCAGAGATGCATTGATTAGTATGGTAAGGGACGGTGCAAGGACAGGAGAACAGTGTTTGAGGATTGCAGCTGGAACCTGGTCGCTGCCTGCAGCTTTGCGCACGTCGATGTTGGAGAGCAGCTTAGCAATCTCTTGCACACTTGCTGGAGCAAATTCTTCGAGGCATTCCTTCTTCGTGGGACCCAATGGGGCTGAGAGACGTAGTGGTCTAGTTGGGTCTGACACAACACCGCTGAATTGGTCACTGAGCTGTGAGACACTGACGGCTGGTGGAACTGAGGACTTGTTACGACCGCTGAGGTAGTTGATGGTCTGCCAGGTTTTTCGTGCGTTGGCCTGACTAGCAGCAAGAAGGTCCCTAAAGTAGGTGGCTCGGAGATGTCGTGACATACGCTTGGCTTCGTCTCGGGCAGAAGTGAAGACATTGCGTAGTGCCGGGTCTGCAGGTGATGCTTTCCACCGTCGATGGGCCGCGTCACGTCGCTGGACTAGGTCATGTAGAGCTGGCGTCTTCCAGGGGAAGGATTTCCGGGTAGGAGCTCTTGGGCGGTGTAGACGGATAGGAGCATGAGTGTTCAAGGCCGCGACAAGTTTCTCCAGCCACATATCCCACATTTCATCTTCTGTCCGCGCAAAGCAGAAGTTCTCTAGATCGCTATTTAGAAGGTGGTGTGCAAATTGACCCATATCAATTCTTGCAATGTTACGGCCACGTCGCACGGTCGGTGTGCAGGACGTTGTGAGTCGCAAATCAAGTGCCAGAGCGAAGTGGTCACTGATTGTACAAGGTACTACGACACAAGAGTTCACATGATCGTCTCCGACCAGAGCGAGATCCAGGGTTGTTTGGCTGCCTTGGGGTCCAATTCTGGTAGGACAGTCCACTTGGTTCTTGATGTCGAAAGAATTACACAGGTGCAGCAAGCTGTTTAGCTGGGGGCTGTCGCGGGAGCTTACATCGACATTGAAGTCTCCAACAAGGACCAGAGGTGATGTGGGAAGTGTGGAGATGACAGTGTCTAGTGCATTCGTCAAGTCTTGCCAGAATTGCACAGGAGTGCCTGGAGGACGGTACACACCACCAAGGAGAACCTTGGAACGCTGCCCACTGACCTCTAACATGAGCATTTCCACCTGGGTGTCAGCCTTCACAATTCGGGCTCGGAGATGATCTCTTACATAAGCTGCTAAGCCTCCGCCATGAGTTGGCCTGTCGCGTCTGACCAGGGTGTAATTCTGTATGCGTAGGATGTCATCGGAAACGGAGGTTGTTAAGAAAGTCTCTGCCAGCATCATTATATCAACTTTATGGGAAAGAATATAATCTTCAATTTCATGCTTTTTATTGAGAAGATGGCAAACATTTAGGAATCCTATTTTGAGGTTACTTTTAATTAATTCATGCTGTAGGGGATTTACAGTGGGGCAACTATTTCGTGGCTGAAAGATAGGTGCATGAGGGTTCAAGGGTTGAAAGGGGGCTGCGTGAGGATTTAAACAGAACATTTAGTGCTCCTCTGCAGCTCGACCAGTTGCTACACTGTCAGCCTTGAAGCGCCATTCTCTAACTCTGACGTTTGAAGGCCAGAATTCCGGTTCCAGAACAGTAGCTTTGTGTTGTATTGGCAGAATTACGTGAGCAAAGGCCAACCCGAAGTACTTTGTCTCAGACACGGAGCACTTGATGACAGGTATATTTCGGCGTTCACACCATTTGGCGATCGATTCTGATGTGCACCCACTATTGACATTGCCCACATACAAAGCGCAACATTTTGTGCGGGATCCTCCCTGTAGTTGATCAGAGCGCTTGGGCCGGTTTTCATAGTACGACGTGACCTGAGTGCCTGGGTGACTTGTTTGGGGTCGTGTAGTACTGGCCTGCTGGCTGGGGCCTCCCCATGTGTTATCCCGTGCTCGCACCTGTGACGACTGTGCACGTGCCGCCGCGCTGTACAACCTGACGCTGTCAGCAGGCGGTTGTACACGTACGGGTTGAGGTTCAGGTGTGCTAGTTTGTACAGGGTCATGATCAGAGTTCCTTTCTTTGAGAGCCGCCAATTCTCCTCGAAGGGACGACACCTCCAACTGCAAGGCAGAAATTAGGGCTACCTTGGCGGCCAATTCTTTAACATTTTTTGCAATATCGGCCAATGCCTGCTGAACAACATCGCGCACCTTGTCAGACTGACCTGCTGAGTTTGTCGACGAACCAATACCGTTGTCGCGAAGAAGCTTGACTATCTGGGTACGGGAAAGTCCCGAGTGTTCCAGTCTGTGACTCTTGGCGAGATGCCGGATCTCCTGATTGTCCATCACAGCAAGGTCTGCATCTGCTGGTGCGGTGGGTGACTCCTCAGACGACATTGTCACATCAAGGGGCCTGTTATGCCTACCTCCAGACCGGCCTAGTGCCGGTTGGGCTTGAAAATTTGCAGAGCTCAAAAAGTCACAACTGCCCCGTACTCTGCATTATAAACTAATGAGTCACCCTGCGGTGTGCCAATAGTTGTCGGAAATGTTGGTGATGACGTTTTACCAAGGCGGACATGGAGCGTTGTTCCCGAGAGTAGGTATTGTATCAGACGCAGCTCATCCTCGTTCACGACTTCCTGTAGTACACTCATCAGTTGGGCACGTCTGATAGTCTGATAGTATCAAATGCCTTTGATAGGTCAATTCCGAGGATGTGAATGTCCCAGTGAAAGCGTTGGGCTTTGGCAGCCAGCCATGTGTGCGCCCATACGACATCGGACGTTGACCGTCCACTCCGGAAGTCGCTATGGGTCTCAGCTAGAAACTCCTGCACTTTCGGTCTGATCCTTGCAAGGGTTATGAGCGATAGTGCTTTCCTGAGCGATGTAAGTAGCACTATGGGCCGGAGATTGGACGGTGGTCCAAGAGGTTTATTGGGCTTTTGAAGTGGGATGAGGATTCCTCCACCTACTTCCACTGACTGATGATGGCTAAATATACCATTGATAACTGAGGAAAGGGTAGAAGCCATGGCGTCTCATCCATACTTGAGCAATTCAGTTGGGGTATCATCTTCTCCAGATGCTCGTCCGTTGTTGAATTTCATCAGGCTTTTAGCAACTTCAGTGCAAGTAATTGGGTTTGACAGTGGCCATGGAGGGCCGTCAAATTGTGGAACTGCCTGTGCGCTGGAATTGTTGAGTTGGGTATCGAAATGCTGTCCAATAGCGGCAGCAGCTTACTTTTCGTTGATGATGAATTTACCTGCTTTATCCGCAACCACAGGCTTTACAGCATTCCTCCTTCTCATGAGCTGGGCGGCTTTAAACATCTGCGCTCCCTCTTTGAGACGCTCTACTTCCTTCGCCTTGTCAGCACACCAGCCGTCCAGGCAATGGTCAGCTACTACACCAGCTAGGACCTCAAGGGCTGGAGAGGACGGCCGAGGACCAGCCTGCTGGGTACACTATCTGCTGACTTGGAGGCAACAGATGCCGGAAAGCTGAGTAGTCTGGAGGACTTGCACAGAATCAGGAAGATTGCAGCGGATAGGGCCGAGTGGCGAGCTCTGTGTCAACGGGTGACAGAAAAGGATCTGTAAGGGACGGATGACACTGCAATATCTGACTTCTTCTCAGCGTACATGTAACCTTGTATGTTTGGATGGTGCCTTTGTTGCTGATCCACCACACCATCACTCAATGCTCTCTACTTCATTGTTCACCCACCACTGACTTTATACTTCTGCGGCTCCTTTGCCCCTTTTCTTCTGATTCGTGCTGTTTTGGTTCTGATACAGTGATCGTTTGATTTTTTTCCCACAGCGTATCATTAAATGATAACAAATTGTGTTATCCTTCTGCCTTGTAGCACTATAAGACACAAGTCACATAACCGATTCGCCAGTGGCTGCTCTCCATTGCAGCTTTGACGCAGGGCTATTATTTATGAAGTCTGAAGAAAACGTTGAACGGTCTCTGCTGGGATGACGACTACACCATAGCTCAGTGGTTAGAGCATCGCAGGCTACAAGCGAGGGTCCCTGGTTCGAGTCCTGGTGGTGACAGTCAATTTTTTCTTCGGACTTTTCCCGTTTGTCTCTTTCCCTCAAACCAGTTAATATTATTATTATTATTATTATTATTATTATTATGCACTTACGCGTCAATAGAGAGGTTTTGCATTCCGAATTTCGGAATTATTTTCGGAATGTGGCGGCAGCAGTCGAAAAAGTAGTCGAACTTTCGGAAGTGTGGTGGCGAAAGTGCATGGTTTTCCGAAAATGGATTTTCGGCTCTTTCATGTTTGGGAGTGCATATTTGAATACAAAAAAGTGTATTTTTCATGTTTGTATTTTTGCTTTCTGCTGCTCTCGATCATTTGAAAAAATTTCCACGTATGTAGTTTTGATTTTTGCTGGTTTTGCTGCTCTCGCTGATCTCGCCATGTTGACTAATCTTCTCACACTTCATCACACTCTATCTTCCTTTGCCCTGGAGCCTACTAACAGTACAAGACAGTAGTTCGCCAACCTCGTCTTCAGCTGTTGGATCACTTGGTCCACCATCAGTCCGTCCTCGTCTTCGAACCGCACCCAAATTCAGTTTGACCTGCGCACATGGATTTGATCCTGCTCAACCACTTCGACGCTCTCCATTTTGTTTTGCATGGCAACCCTTGGAAACGAAGTCGAATCAGATTTTCGGAATGCAAAACACTGAAAATACCGTTTTTCGGAACGCGCTTTTTTCGGAAAAGCACAGTCGAAAATCATTCCGAAATTCGGAATGCAAAACCTCTCTAATGTCAGCGGTGGTAAACCGCCCACAAATTCGCACGTGCTGAATGGACTTGGGAATTGGGAAATGAAAAAATAAAAATAAAAAGAGCAACGACAACAGAAATAGAAATACAATACAAGACGTACCTAGTACCTGCTAAGGGGCACATGACAGCATTGCTCAGATTGAACAGAGGACGCAGACACAGGATAAAGGGCATTGTCGACTCCGTTTTGAGAATAATCCAGTAAAATGGTGGCAGGTGGATGCAGATCCACGCACTACGTTAAGAGAGGAATTTTGTTGGTATTTAAAAAAGATGTTAAAGGGGAAGTATACCCTAAAATCAAATTTTCACCAGTTGTAGTCTTCGGGGTGCTGAGTCGAATGGTCTTGGTCCGAGGAAGCTGAGACGCTCCCTTCCTACTTGAATCCCAATCGAACTCGCGCACTTCCACCGAAACTGGGTGACTGCGCCCTACTAGATGGGGATTTGTATGCAAAATGTCACTAAAAGCGTCATTTCGTTCTTATAAAAGCACGGATGACCGCGATTGGCCCATATGTTGTAGTCTTTTGGACGCTGAGTCGACTGGTTTTGGTCCGAAAAGGCTGCGATGCAGCGTTCCTCCTTTATTCCCAATCGAACATGGTTGAACAAGCGGTCACGTGCTTCTGCGTACACCAGTCACCTGGTCACCGTGCCTGCAGGGTACAACTTACTAGCCTGTTTGACCTTTTTTGGTTGCAGTCCTGTTACTCGAGTTGAACCTTGGTGTGAAAGTTGTCGCCTGCTGGCGCGGTGACCAGGTGATTTGGGCACCCAGGAGCACGTGACCGCTTCTTCAACCATGTTCGATTGGGAATAAAGGAGGAACGCTGCATCGCAGCCTTTTCGGACCAAAACCAGTCGACTCAGCGTCCAAAAGACTACAACATATGGGCCAATCGCGGTCATCCGTGCTTTTATAAGAACGAAATGGCGCTTTTAGTGACATTTTGCATACAAATCCCCATCTAGTAGGGCGCAGTCACCCAGTTTCGGTGGAAGTGCGCGAGTTCGATTGGGATTCAAGTAGGAAGGGAGCGTCTCAGCTTCCTCGGACCAAGACCATTCGACTCAGCACCCCGAAGACTACAACTGGTGAAAATTTGATTTTAGGGTATACTTCCCCTTTAATTATTATTAC
The DNA here is from genome assembly GCF_964019385.1 of Sycon ciliatum. Taxonomy (NCBI): domain Eukaryota; kingdom Metazoa; phylum Porifera; class Calcarea; order Leucosolenida; family Sycettidae; genus Sycon; species Sycon ciliatum. The sequence goes on along the minus strand of NC_088643.1, from coordinate 72,972,723 downwards.
CGTAGCAGTTATGAAAAGCAGTACTGTGATATTTCGGAGCAATATTATTTGGTTTTAGTCGTAGACGCCACTATTGGACTTGCAGACGTCCTTGCAAAGGTCCTTCCACTCCCCTCTGCCCTGTGCAATCTCCCGGAGGGAGAGGAGATCAGACAACGTCTTGAGTCCCCTCCGCCCCACTCTCTGCAGGTCACGGGATAGCACGATAGGCAGAGTCGTTCTTGGCCGTCCCCTCCACACTGTTTCCTTCACCTGGTAATAGTTAATCATAGCCGCCACAGCAGGACATCCGTCTGGCATGCGCAGTATATGGCCAAAGAGTCTCCATCTGGCTAGGCGAACAAAGTTAGATATCGGTTGTGCTTTGCACCTCTTGTAGAGAGCAGCATTGCTTATTGTTTGTGGCCACCTAATACCGATGAGACTACGCAGGGCTATGGCTGAATTATTATTATATTATTCTTTTATTCCACGATGGTGTGACGCCAATAAGGACGATTGATAAGTGTGATAGAACTGATACTAGTTAGAAACAGCTAGATGGAAATTAACCGGGGAGGCAAGAAGCAATTGATCATGAAAAACAAGCGGGGGCAAAAACGTTAGCAGGGGTGATCGAGGTGGTTAATTACAAGTTCGAGATATCAGAAACCAAGGGGGGGGGGGTGCGCGGGGAGGTCATGCAGATTGTGTTTTCAATGTCGGAAAAGCAGGGTAGAAATCATGGCGCTGATACATTATTGTGTGCTCGAACTCGCCTTCTTCAAACTGTTCTTTCTCATACTGATACCGTTCATGTAGCAGAAAATGCTGAGTGAATCAGCCTTTATCAGATATCCTGGGGCGGACGAGATAAAAAAAGAAAAAATAGAGGGGTAGTCTGCGTACATGTTGCATGTTACGAAGTCATGACCTGGCTCTGGATTTTAGCAGCCATGACTGTGTAGGCTATGGATGTTGCTCTAATAATTTAAAAAAAATTGAGGTATAGTTGATGTTCGGTCATGATGGAAGGAGAGGTGGAGCTACGGGAGAGATGAGCTGATTATTCCCAGGGTGAGGGTGACATCAGTTGGACGAGTATGACGATTATGAAGACAGTTGAACATGATAACTGAATTTTCAAAGGTAAATCAAACTAATTCGGCAATGAAACAATCTTTTACTGAAGTACAAAAGAAGTCAACTAATGAATATAGAAGTATTTTTTTCCCTTTCCATGTTGATCTCTAGCATACATGGACACCTTGGAATGGGGATACTCATGTAACATTTTGTTGTACATGTACTTATGGCCACTTGCAAGCACGAAAAAGGCACGATTTTCCGAACTTGGGGGCTCCATAAGTACACCAAAGTGAATATGTACATGTATCCCCGCGTGCCAAAGCATATTTAATTATGATGCTTTTGCGAGCATAATGCGAGAATCCATGAAAGCATAATTCCATGATTTCGCGAGCATAATCCGCCGGAGCCTACAAAGTTATGGCCACTTGCAAGTTGCAAGTACGGAAAAGTTGTATTTCTCGCCGGCCGAGCGCAGCGAGATAGGCGAGAAATGATTTCTCGCGAAATATTTTCAGTTGCAAATATGGCATCTGGTGTGTTCTTTGTTGTCGCTTCTTTTCCTGACTTCTTCAGTCAGTTTTGAGTCTCACCAGTGTCCCTGCCCTCCCACCCTTTATTTCTGTGCATATTATCAATGCTTTTTATCACTGTTTGCCGTGATGTGCTTGCCATGCCTACATGATGCCTAATCGCCATTGGGGATATACACCCGGTTTTTTCCCTCACAAATGCGTCCGTCGGCGCGAGGGTTTTTTCCCGGCTGGCTCGGTCCAGGAAAATTAATCTGACGGTCCCAAGTGGTTCTGCATCATGGCCTATTTCTGCTATCCACTGGCACGACTATTCTATCTGAGACACTCTGTTCTCAGTCCTTGCTTGCTTCCATACCTCACTCGTTATCCGGTTCATATCTGGCTGCGGCCAACTACCCTTCACTTTGTGTGTTGTCGCTATTGCTGTCTATGTCTCTGTGTATGCCAGTATATGTGGAGCGAGAAGGCACAATTTTTCGAACTTTGAGGCTCAATAAGTACAGCAAAGTGAATATGTATCCCCGCGTGCCACAGCATGATATGAGGATTTTGCGAGCATATTGCGAGAATCCATGAAAACATAATTCCATGATCTCGCGAGCATAATCCGCCGGAGCCGAGCCAGCTCCCGGTGATCCGAGCGAAGAGCGTCAGCCATAGACTTGAACGCGCTCCGCTTCTCGGCCCGAACCGTCGCCTTGACCGTCCGGAGCTGAGTCAGAGAGTCGCCAAGAGACGACTCCTGCTCCAGCAGGCGAGACACGAGGCTAGCCGTGATCCTTCGGGATGAGGTGTACTGTTCAGCCACTGAACAAGGGTCTGCCATACCCAGTCCTCCAAGCCGGCAAGGCAGAGAGAGTAGGGAGCGAACAGTTGTCCCAGGTGGAGCCTGACCCGTGATGGCCGGGATGAGCCGACCGCTGATTGCGTGTTCCGGTAGTAGTAGTAGTAGTAGTAGTAGTAGTAGTAGTAGTAGAGTAGTAGTAGTAGTAGTAGTAGTAGTAGTAGTAGTAGTAGTAGTAGTAGTAGTATTAGTAGTAGTAGTAGTAGTAGTAGTAGTAGTAGTAGTAGTAGTAGTAGTACAGTAGTGAATTTTGAGTTTTTGGACATTGTATTGCATTGCTGCTCCATCTACATGGCTGTATTTGTGTTTCACATCTCCATTTCAAGTTTCCTAATAAAGATTGTGTCAAGAGTACAGTAGTAGTAGTAGTAGTAGTAGAGTAGTAGTAGTCAAAGAACTTTATTGAAAATCCATGATAATGTGATCGGAAAGATGATTGAAGAAAAAATCCAAACTCGAGTCAAATCCGGGGCAAATATTAGCAGTCACTACTATCAAAGCAGATCACTATTCACAATAGCGCAACTTGGAAAGCCGGCCAAAAAGGAAGATAAGTAGTAGTAGTAGTTAGTAGTAGTAGTATAGTAGTAGTAGTAGTAGTAGTAGTAGTAGTAGTAGTAGTAGTAGTAGTAGTAGTAAGTAGTAGTAGTAGTAGTAGTAGTAGTAGTAGTAGTAGTAGTAGTAGTAGTAGTAGTAGTAGTAGTAGTAGTAGTAGTAGTAGTAGTAGTAGTAGTAGTAGTAGTAGTAGTAGTAGTAGTAGTAGTAGTAGTAGTAGTAGTAGTGTAGTAGTAGTAGTAGTAGTAGTAGTAGTAGTAGTAGTAGTAGTAGTAGTGTAGTAGTAGTAGTAGTAGTAGTAGTATAGTAGTAGTAGTAGTAGTAGTAGTAGTAGTAGTAGTATAGTAGTAGTAGTAGTAGTAGTAGTAGTAGTAGTAGTAGTAGTAGTAGTAGTAGTAGTAGTAGTAGTAGTAGTAGTAGTAGTAGTAGTAGTAGTAGTAGTTAGTAGTAGTAGTAGTAGTAGTAGTAGTAGTAGTAGTAGTAGTAGTAGTAGTAGTAGTAGTAGTAGTAGTAGTAGTAGTAAGTAGTAATAGTAGTAGTAGTAGTAGTAGTAGTAGTAGTAGTAGTAGTAGTAGTAGTAGTAGTAGTAGAGTAGTAGTTAGTAGTAGTAGTAGTAGTAGTAGTAGTAGTAGTAGTAGTAGTAGTAGTAGTAGTAGTAGTAGTAGTAGTAGTACTTCCTTTATTGCTGAACCCACAAATAATTGTGATACAAATTGTAAACATCCGAGGAAGAAGAGAAAGCCATTAAAATAAAAAATAAAACAAAAAGGTTATTGTACCATGCCAAACGGCTATTATTAAGTCATGTACCAATTGTAATACATGACGTAGTATAGTAGTCAAGCACCTACAAAATACTTTGCAGGATAATAATTTAAATTGCCTAGCATGCTACAAATCCGCAGAGCATGCCAATGTTAAATAGGCCAACATATGAATACCGAAGGCGGTTACATGGACAGAAGGCGACATTGGTCGAGAAAAGATGGGCCTATCTCTTCCTCAAGTAAGACGCTCTGCAACCACGGAGGCACGTGATTGACCACCTCAGCAAAACAAATGCAATTTTGCAGCGTAGCTGTGCCATCACAACAGCATACTGGAGGTCACTATGCTTGTTTACTACCAGCTGAACAATGTTCTTCAATGCACGAGAGCACTCCGTGCCACATACGCCGTTTGTCGAGAATACGAGCGGAGTGAATGACCCCCTCTCGACATCGACAACACGCTGAAGATAGGCCCGCTTCTTCTGATGTTCATTCCGGGAAATCTGTGCAAGGACTTCCTGTCGCGACAGCAAAGACGCCGAGGGGTGAGTAACCCTCACATCAAAGAATGCATCTTGCTGTGGCGACCAAAAGCCCCTTGCACGGATATCCAATCGAGCCTCTGCAGCACGATTAGCGGTAGCGCCGTGAAGTTGTTCACCATCCAACGGCAAAAGCGGTGGCTCTGTCTGAACATCCGGGATGGCAGAAGTCATCACCTCCACCAGCACATCACGAAGCTCATTGTGTCGCAGACTTGGGTAGCCCCCTGTAGGGCATGTCAATGCATGGTCGACAGACATGTCTCTACCACACACACAAGTTGGTGGGAGGCCATCAATACCCCAGCCATAGCGCAGGGCGAGACCATCCCGGAAACATGCTTTATTTAGCGCAAAGCCGTTCACAGCCAGAGGCTCAGCCGTTAGCCAACTGGACACGCCAGCATCAGCAGCAATCTCCAACAGCACTCGCTGACATGGGCTGAGCTCAGGACGCAAAGCAACCTGAGCCTCCTTAGCCGCAGTAGCCATTCTCCGACGTTCGGCATTTCGCAACGCTATTACCTCCGCCTGCAAATCAGCCGGAGCAATGTCAGCATCAGGGCGACGAAGCAAATCAATCACCGGCCGTGCCGAGGCCATACTGGAGGTCCACTGATGCACTGCATGGGGCCCAATGGCAGGAATTGAGAGACCACCGGACTTAACAGGCAAGCCGATGAGACTCCGCTCAATGGCGGACATGTTCTTCCGACCAGTGATTGCTGGTATCAAACTGTTGTCAATCACATTATCTAGCCTGCCGAAAGCATCCGGCTCCGGCAAGCCATGTGAGGACATATGATAGCGCCAACGCGACCTCAATCCACGGGAGAAAACAGAATATGCAGCATGTGGCTGGGTTTCCGCCAGAGTGGAGAGAGTACCGACCTCCCTGCACCATACGGAAACATGACGACACAGACTCTCCTGTACAAATTCCTCCTCACCAATGGCCCCACCAAGATAACGAACACCATTGGTCAGCACACGTATACCCGTTGGGTCAAACAGCTCTCGGGCTTCTGACTCCAGGGCGGGTTTCACCAGCAGAACTGTCTTGGCTGCATTAGGGTAATATCCATACTTCGGGCCAATCTCCTCAATTGATTTCCAAAACGAATGCACGGCCGCCAATCTGCCACCAGACTCGCCATCATCCGCGTACCAGCATTGGTTCACATCAGGGTGCTGTTCACGGAGTTTACAAATCATAGGAGCCACCGCAAGAGCAAACATGGCCATGGCCAGAGGGTCTCCCTGACAAGTTCCCTCGCGCGAGTACAATACTACGCCACCAGGAAGAAATAGTGGAATATCCGCACCATATGTATTACGACAAATTTTTCCATCGGTGGACACACACGTGCGATATTATGCAAGGCGGCCTTCCTGTTGATTGCGTTAAAGGCATTAGATGCATCGATGAGTAAGATTGCATCAGTGTCATCGGCGAGATATTGTTCCTGGACGGCACGCACAGCCGCCTCACAAGCCGCCGGCACACCAACACACAGCTGATGAGGGATCACGGCTGTCGCGATATCAGACGATATACACTGCAACACAGCCTTAGCGATGATCCGGCGAGCGACTTCCCCCACCGCAATCGGGCGCACACCTGGTCTCTTGTCCAATGCCACGAGCCGTGCCGCAACAAAAGCCGACAGAGAAGCAGGGTCTATATCCGTCGTGCATATCCTCTTGGCAGCAGCAGCAAGAGCGGCAGCCAAATTTGAAGAAGCACCTTTAAAGGCCGAGAGCATACGCTGCCAGGCCTGCACGTCCAGGCCAGACGGACCACCGGATCCCTTCATACTGCCAGCCACCCTCTTAATGCCTGCTGCTGAAATACCTTCAAATATTATGTCATTGACCGGTGCTGCATCATTCTCCAACAAAACGGTTTCAGGTGGCTCCACAGGAGTCGGGTGCTTATCGCGAAGTACATCCAGAACCGTCGCACCAGTGGAAGGTACTGCGATTTCATTTGGCTTGAGAGGTCTACCACCACCATCCTGGGATAAACCCGCCATGGCACGATGTAAGTTGCCACGGTGAACGAGATTCGCAAACACTGTATCCGACATAACATCGGACTCGCTAGCTGCATGGCTACCAATCGGAATATGAGCCTGTATACATCTCCCTTCCGAGAGCAGTTCAGAGAGATGACCAGACGACCAGCTGTCTAGGCGCCGCCGCAGGTGCAACACGTTGTCCTGACTCGTGCTATCCCGACCAGGGCGCTGAAGAAGAACGTGACAAGCAACTGCCACGCCTTCCCAAGCAACACAACTTGTAGGACTGTTACTAGCAAATGATGAAATGAAATCAGCTATTAGCTGAACAAATTGTTTACCAACTGAGCCAGAAGGCACCATGAACAGATTCCGTCTCCAGGTGACCACCTTCTGATATGACTGGCGCATCCAATCAATTAACTCAGGACCTCTACCCCATATGGATGAGGATACATCAGCAGCGTCACCCACCACCGGACCAGCGGAAATGATTCCAGGGCGGGGAGCAGTTGCAGTCACAGCAGCCGGCGCAGGACGAGGATTGTCACGAAGGAGAGAATCACCAATCACCTGGCCTCCATTCCGGGTCATATCCACACGCACACATTGTCCATTTGGGGTCCCACATTCCGAGATACTGGACACAATGGACCCGGTGCTATTATCATTTTCTCTCAAGAGCGGAGGGACAGGCAGTTCCACACGCAATGACTTCCGAGGCAGTGTCCCGGAATCAATAGTCGGCGATGACGCAGCGGCGGAGTTGCAAGTCACTATTGTGCGAGATTGCGAAATACATGTAGATGACACGGTACCGGAGACAGATGACACGGAGCCCGAGCCCGGCACCTCCCGTGAGCCCTCCCGTGAGCTGCGGGGTACCCAACCAGGGGCACAAACAGGCGGAGCGTCCGGCAAAGAACCTATAGCTCCGACTACAACAGCTGTGGCTTGCAGATTGGCATTACCAAAAGTTTGTACATTTATCGTCTCTCCCTGGGTAACAATTAATGCAGCACCTCCCATCTGCCGCACAGGAACATGACCGGCAAGTTCCTGACGCTCTGTTACAGGAGCAACAGGTCGAGAACCCACCATACGCGAGCGGGACATTCTCCTAGCAACGCTTCAGCAGCACAGCAGCATAGGCGAAGACCATGCTGCACAGCTCTTCTGAGAGTACGCGCGTACGCGCTACTATTACCGGCACCAGTACTAGCATCGGGTAATAGTAGCCTCGGCCAAGCGCCAAGACACGGGCCGCACTCACGCCAGCGCCGTACGTGAGTATTGGAGGAGCCGTGACGTACAAACGAAGACGGTCGGAGCAGGAGGCAGAAGCTTAGCGCGAAGTCAGCCGATGCGTCTAGTGAGTAGTGTCAACTCGACTCGTCCCATACCAAGTACACATCCAGAGCGCCACTGCATAGTATGCCACCAACCAGGCAGTACAGGGCCAAACCGCAAAGTGTGCACAGCATAGCAAGCCAGCTCAAACAGGGCCCAGGGCCCGCACGCTCAAACGTGCCCAGCACGGAACAAAGACTATAATGGCCGAATCGAAGCGCAAGAAACCAGCTGGATGAGGAATTGGCAGGCTGGACGAGCCCAGGAGGAAGCAAACTACGCGAGCCGACTCCACGTGTCACAAGGAAAGTAATGAAAAAGGTTTCAAACCGATAGAATAGAACAGTGGAGTAGAAAATTAGAGAATAACGGAGGAGCAAAAAGCTCTACCGCCCAGTACTGTACAGTAGTAGTAGTAGTAGTAGTAGTAGTAGTAGTAGTAGTAGTAGTAGTAGTAGTAGTAGTAGTAGTAGTAGTAGTAGTAGTAGTAGTAGTAGTAGTAGTAGTAGTAGTAGTAGTAGTAGTAGTAGTAGTAGTAGTAGTAGTAGTAGTAGTAGTAGTAGTAGTAGTAGTAGTAGTAGTAGTAGTAGTAGTAGTAGTAGTAGTAGTAGTAGTAGTAGTAGTAGTAGTAGTAGTAGTAGTAGTAGTAGTAGTAGTAGTAGTAGTAGTAGTAGTAGTAGTAGTAGTAGTAGTAGTAGTAGTAGTAGTAGTAGTAGTAGTAGTAGTAGTAGTAGTAGTAGTAGTAGTAGTAGTAGTAGTAGTAGTAGTAGTAGTAGTAGTAGTAGTAGTAGTAGTAGTAGTAGTAGTAGTAGTAGTAGTAGTAGTAGTAGTAGTAGTAGTAGTAGTAGTAGTAGTAGTAGTAGTAGTAGTAGTAGTAGTAGTAGTAGTAGTAGTAGTAGTAGTAGTAGTAGTAGTAGTAGTAGTAGTAGTAGTAGTAGTAGTAGTAGTAGTAGTAGTAGTAGTAGTAGTAGTAGTAGTAGTAGTAGTAGTAGTAGTAGTAGTAGTAGTAGTAGTAGTAGTAGTAGTAGTAGTAGTAGTAGTAGTAGTAGTAGTAGTAGTAGTAGTAGTAGTAGTAGTAGTAGTAGTAGTAGTAGTAGTAGTAGTAGTAGTAGTAGTAGTAGTAGTAGTAGTAGTAGTAGTAGTAGTAGTAGTAGTAGTAGTAGTAGTAGTAGTAGTAGTAGTAGTAGTAGTAGTAGTAGTAGTAGTAGTAGTAGTAGTAGTAGTAGTAGTAGTAGTAGTAGTAGTAGTAGTAGTAGTAGTAGTAGTAGTAGTAGTAGTAGTAGTAGTAGTAGTAGTAGTAGTAGTAGTAGTAGTAGTAGTAGTAGTAGTAGTAGTAGTAGTAGTAGTAGTAGTAGTAGTAGTAGTAGTAGTAGTAGTAGTAGTAGTAGTAGTAGTAGTAGTAGTAGTAGTAGTAGTAGTAGTAGTAGTAGTAGTAGTAGTAGTAGTAGTAGTAGTAGTAGTAGTAGTAGTAGTAGTAGTAGTAGTAGTAGTAGTAGTAGTAGTAGTAGTAGTAGTAGTAGTAGTAGTAGTAGTAGTAGTAGTAGTAGTAGTAGTAGTAGTAGTAGTAGTAGTAGTAGTAGTAGTAGTAGTAGTAGTAGTAGTAGTAGTAGTAGTAGTAGTAGTAGTAGTAGTAGTAGTAGTAGTAGTAGTAGTAGTAGTAGTAGTAGTAGTAGTAGTAGTAGTAGTAGTAGTAGTAGTAGTAGTAGTAGTAGTAGTAGTAGTAGTAGTAGTAGTAGTAGTAGTAGTAGTAGTAGTAGTAGTAGTAGTAGTAGTAGTAGTAGTAGTAGTAGTAGTAGTAGTAGTAGTAGTAGTAGTAGTAGTAGTAGTAGTAGTAGTAGTAGTAGTAGTAGTAGTAGTAGTAGTAGTAGTAGTAGTAGTAGTAGTAGTAGTAGTAGTAGTAGTAGTAGTAGTAGTAGTAGTAGTAGTAGTAGTAGTAGTAGTAGTAGTAGTAGTAGTAGTAGTAGTAGTAGTAGTAGTAGTAGTAGTAGTAGTAGTAGTAGTAGTAGTAGTAGTAGTAGTAGTAGTAGTAGTAGTAGTAGTAGTAGTAGTAGTAGTAGTAGTAGTAGTAGTAGTAGTAGTAGTAGTAGTAGTAGTAGTAGTAGTAGTAGTAGTAGTAGTAGTAGTAGTAGTAGTAGTAGTAGTAGTAGTAGTAGTAGTAGTAGTAGTAGTAGTAGTAGTAGTAGTAGTAGTAGTAGTAGTAGTAGTAGTAGTAGTAGTAGTAGTAGTAGTAGTAGTAGTAGTAGTAGTAGTAGTAGTAGTAGTAGTAGTAGTAGTAGTAGTAGTAGTAGTAGTAGTAGTAGTAGTAGTAGTAGTAGTAGTAGTAGTAGTAGTAGTAGTAGTAGTAGTAGTAGTAGTAGTAGTAGTAGTAGTAGTAGTAGTAGTAGTAGTAGTAGTAGTAGTAGTAGTAGTAGTAGTAGTAGTAGTAGTAGTAGTAGTAGTAGTAGTAGTAGTAGTAGTAGTAGTAGTAGTAGTAGTAGTAGTAGTAGTAGTAGTAGTAGTAGTAGTAGTAGTAGTAGTAGTAGTAGTAGTAGTAGTAGTAGTAGTAGTAGTAGTAGTAGTAGTAGTAGTAGTAGTAGTAGTAGTAGTAGTAGTAGTAGTAGTAGTAGTAGTAGTAGTAGTAGTAGTAGTAGTAGTAGTAGTAGTAGTAGTAGTAGTAGTAGTAGTAGTAGTAGTAGTAGTAGTAGTAGTAGTAGTAGTAGTAGTAGTAGTAGTAGTAGTAGTAGTAGTAGTAGTAGTAGTAGTAGTAGTAGTAGTAGTAGTAGTAGTAGTAGTAGTAGTAGTAGTAGTAGTAGTAGTAGTAGTAGTAGTAGTAGTAGTAGTAGTAGTAGTAGTAGTAGTAGTAGTAGTAGTAGTAGTAGTAGTAGTAGTAGTAGTAGTAGTAGTAGTAGTAGTAGTAGTAGTAGTAGTAGTAGTAGTAGTAGTAGTAGTAGTAGTAGTAGTAGTAGTAGTAGTAGTAGTAGTAGTAGTAGTAGTAGTAGTAGTAGTAGTAGTAGTAGTAGTAGTAGTAGTAGTAGTAGTAGTAGTAGTAGTAGTAGTAGTAGTAGTAGTAGTAGTAGTAGTAGTAGTAGTAGTAGTAGTAGTAGTAGTAGTAGTAGTAGTAGTAGTAGTAGTAGTAGTAGTAGTAGTAGTAGTAGTAGTAGTAGTAGTAGTAGTAGTAGTAGTAGTAGTAGTAGTAGTAGTAGTAGTAGTAGTAGTAGTAGTAGTAGTAGTAGTAGTAGTAGTAGTAGTAGTAGTAGTAGTAGTAGTAGTAGTAGTAGTAGTAGTAGTAGTAGTAGTAGTAGTAGTAGTAGTAGTAGTAGTAGTAGTAGTAGTAGTAGTAGTAGTAGTAGTAGTAGTAGTAGTAGTAGTAGTAGTAGTAGTAGTAGTAGTAGTAGTAGTAGTAGTAGTAGTAGTAGTAGTAGTAGTAGTAGTAGTAGTAGTAGTAGTAGTAGTAGTAGTAGTAGTAGTAGTAGTAGTAGTAGTAGTAGTAGTAGTAGTAGTAGTAGTAGTAGTAGTAGTAGTAGTAGTAGTAGTAGTAGTAGTAGTAGTAGTAGTAGTAGTAGTAGTAGTAGTAGTAGTAGTAGTAGTAGTAGTAGTAGTAGTAGTAGTAGTAGTAGTAGTAGTAGTAGTAGTAGTAGTAGTAGTAGTAGTAGTAGTAGTAGTAGTAGTAGTAGTAGTAGTAGTAGTAGTAGTAGTAGTAGTAGTAGTAGTAGTAGTAGTAGTAGTAGTAGTAGTAGTAGTAGTAGTAGTAGTAGTAGTAGTAGTAGTAGTAGTAGTAGTAGTAGTAGTAGTAGTAGTAGTAGTAGTAGTAGTAGTAGTAGTAGTAGTAGTAGTAGTAGTAGTAGTAGTAGTAGTAGTAGTAGTAGTAGTAGTAGTAGTAGTAGTAGTAGTAGTAGTAGTAGTAGTAGTAGTAGTAGTAGTAGTAGTAGTAGTAGTAGTAGTAGTAGTAGTAGTAGTAGTAGTAGTAGTAGTAGTAGTAGTAGTAGTAGTAGTAGTAGTAGTAGTAGTAGTAGTAGTAGTAGTAGTAGTAGTAGTAGTAGTAGTAGTAGTAGTAGTAGTAGTAGTAGTAGTAGTAGTAGTAGTAGTAGTAGTAGTAGTAGTAGTAGTAGTAGTAGTAGTAGTAGTAGTAGTAGTAGTAGTAGTAGTAGTAGTAGTAGTAGTAGTAGTAGTAGTAGTAGTAGTAGTAGTAGTAGTAGTAGTAGTAGTAGTAGTAGTAGTAGTAGTAGTAGTAGTAGTAGTAGTAGTAGTAGTAGTAGTAGTAGTAGTAGTAGTAGTAGTAGTAGTAGTAGTAGTAGTAGTAGTAGTAGTAGTAGTAGTAGTAGTAGTAGTAGTAGTAGTAGTAGTAGTAGTAGTAGTAGTAGTAGTAGTAGTAGTAGTAGTAGTAGTAGTAGTAGTAGTAGTAGTAGTAGTAGTAGTAGTAGTAGTAGTAGTAGTAGTAGTAGTAGTAGTAGTAGTAGTAGTAGTAGTAGTAGTAGTAGTAGTAGTAGTAGTAGTAGTAGTAGTAGTAGTAGTAGTAGTAGTAGTAGTAGTAGTAGTAGTAGTAGTAGTAGTAGTAGTAGTAGTAGTAGTAGTAGTAGTAGTAGTAGTAGTAGTAGTAGTAGTAGTAGTAGTAGTACAGTCAACTTCGCTTATAACGACACTCGGCGGGGCATGAAAAAGGTGTCCTTATTCACGAAGTGTCGTTATACCCGAAGTCTCATTATATGTATTACAGTGGGATGGGACTTTTCTCTGGGCATGGAAATTCTGTCGTTATTCGCGAATTGTCGTTATATCCGATGTCGTTATTAGCGAAGTAGTAGTAGTAGTAGTAGTAGTAGTAGTAGTAGTAGTAGTAGTAGTAGTAGTAGTAGTAGTAGTAGTAGTAGTAGTAGTAGTAGTAGTAGTAGTAGTAGTAGTAGTAGTAGTAGTAGTAGTAGTAGTAGTAGTAGTAGTAGTAGTTGGCTGGTGCGCTGGTGGAGGACGGTTGCTTGATTTGGAGCTCTGACGATTAACAACTGACTGAGGAGGAAGCTTGGACACCTGTTTTATGGTACTGTACTCTTTTCTATTCTTGGTGTTGGGTTGTGTTGTGTTCTTGGCTGCTTTCCTTGCAAGTATTCGTGTTCTCACTTGTTTGTGGCGTCCTCTGGGACCGTCACCTTTTTCTCACCTCAGCTCCCTACCCCGCATTACCTTACCCTCCTTGCGTTCTATGTTAGAGTATTTCCCAGTGCAACCATTTGCGCTGATAGCGCCCCCGCGTCATTTATCACCCTTAACTAGTGAAGTTTTTGGTGGCGGACTCCAATTGCTAGCGCTACTCTTTGCATTTTCTCTGTTTCTCAGTATTGGATCACCTCCACCCAGGAGCTGTGAGGTATTAGCTCCGGAGCCAGTTTTCACGCAATGTCCTGTGTTCATCATGCCTAAATGCTGCAAGTGTAACGCATTGGGCTCTTGTGCCAATTGCAGCTGCGCAAAGAATAGTGTCAGTTGTGACAATTGCGTCCCGCTTTCAAAGGGGAGATGCAGAAACACTAACTTTAGCAAGGCGCCGAGAAGTTGCGCCTCCGTTGCAGCGCCAGATGGTACTCAGCCTGCACTAGCTGGTAGTGGACAAACAGCCTCTACGAGGACACAGGACCTCCAGTCAGCATCAGCCTCTGCTTTGGCATGCAGCCAATCATTGCCTTCTACTGCGGACGTTAATCTTCTGGCATTTCTCGATTCAACGCAGTCGTTAACCACCGATGCATCGCAGCCTGAGGCCAGCTCACAGATGTCAATGCAGGAGTTGCGGCAGGCGTCGCAGCATCCAGACTCTCCGATCCCAGCCGTGTCGCAGCGGCCAACGTCTACCACCCCGTCTACACCGCTGGCCAGTCAGCCCCAGCCACAGCAGCCGGCACGAGACAACTCCAGTACAGAAGCGGCGCACGATTTGGGCCCTTTGCCGACTGCTCCTGAGGGTCAACCAGACAGCCTGCAGGAGGCGTATGAAGAGTGTGTGACTTGGAGGAGAAATTTGTTTATTGTTCCCTTCGGAGCGGCCGGGAAGCAATTTGTTGAGGAAATTGCACGACTGGTTCGCATATTTTCCGATGCGGCGCCCAACCGTGAACGAGCCTGGACATCAATAGCTGTCGCGTGCCACCTCCTGTTGCAGAAACCGCACGGACAGGGCTCCTCCTCCGAACACGGAACTCACCTGACGCGTCGACTTGCTGTTTGGAAGTCAGGAGACATCAACACCCTGCTGCGTGAATGCCGATGCATCCAGGCGCATCTTCCGGCACACCATACCCGGAACGTCGACCAGTCAGGCCAAATTGACGACACCTTGTTTTCAAAACTCGTATGTTCTGGGAAAACGCAGTCAGCCATTCGGATGGTTTGCTCCAGTGGCTCGGGTGGAGTGTTGTCAATGAGCGACACTGTCAGCGGCAGCCCAGGTTCAACAGTACGTGACATTCTGCTTGATAAGCATCCCCAGCCTGCTGTACCTCCGGATGACGCTCTCTTGCAGGGGCATGACGCGGCTACCCCTCAAGATCCGATCCTTTTTGCCAGGCTCACAGGAGCGCTGATCAAGCAGATAAGTCGTCAAATGTCCGGAGCGGCCGGTCCATCGGGCCTGGACTCTGATGCGTGGAAACGCATGTTGACCTGCTTCGCTGCAGCGTCTGACCAGCTCTGTGCGGCAATGGCAGAAGCAGGAAAACGCTTATGCACCCAGGAAGTCCCACCAGAAGAGCTAAGTTCGTTCACTGCGGCCCGCCTCATCCCACTGGACAAGCAACCGGGGGTGCGCCCTATCGCTGTTGGGGAGGTTTTCCGGAGACTAATAGGCAAAGCTGTGATGAAGATAATTCAGTATGACGCCATGCACGCCACAGCCCCTCGTCAACTCTGTGTTGGTGTTCCGTCTGGGTGTGAAGCTGCCGTGCATACGATGACCGACATGCTTGTCTCGCCGGAGGTGGAGGGTGTGCTCTTGGTCGATGCCACCAACGCTTTCAACGCTATGAACCGCACAGCAGCCCTACACAACGTGCCACTCGTCTGCCCTGCCCTGGGGCAGGTGTTCAAGAACACCTACAGCAGTCCATGCCGCCTGTTTGTGTCGGGTGGTGGAGAGATAAGGAGTCAGGAGGGTACCTGCCAAGGTGATCCTCTCGCCATGGCGATATACGCGGTCGCCATGATGCCATTGATAGACAAGCTGTCAGAGTGCTGCCCCGACGTGGTGCAGCTATGGTATGCTGATGACGATGCTGGTGGCGGACAGCTCCTCAATCTAAGGCAGTACTGGGATGGGATTCTGGAGCATGGCCCTGGGTATGGGTACTACCCTAACGCGAACAAGACAACACTAATTGTCAAGGAGCAGCATTCGGCCCTGGCACTCGAGCTTTTCAGGGACACGGGCATTCGTGTTGTGACCGAGGGTGCTCGTTATCTTGGCGGCGCACTCGGTACAACGGTCTTCTGTGAGGAGTATATCACAGATTTGATCGACAAGTGGACGCTGCAGGTTGATCGCCTGGCGGAGGTGGCCACCACTCAGCCACATGCTGCGTACGAGGTGTTTGTAAAGGGCCTCGTGTCCAAGTGGCGGTACCACTTGCGCGTCCTATCTTGCCCTGCGCATCTTCTGGCCCGTCTCGACGCCGCCATTACGGACAAGCTGCTGCCAGCGCTCAGCGGCCATTCGTGTTCGGAGGAGTCGGCACTGAGAAAGTTGCTATCGCTACCAGCGCGGTTTGGTGGCATGGCAATCCCTGTGCCCTCGGTGGAGGCCGAGAAAGAGTTTTCTGCATCCAGACAGATTGTGGCTCCTGTGGCGGCCTGCATAAGACCACCAGAACATCCAACCAGCACCAACGAAACTACTCAAACAGACCAGCTGAACGAGGCAATAGCCCTCAGCCGGCAGGAGGCCGGGCGTATTCGCAGAGAGAAAGCTGCCCAAGCCACGGGTCTCGTTAGCGAATTGCGCCCGGATTTGACAGCAACACAGGCTCTGTTGGTGGAGAATGCCGCGGAAAAGGGCGTATCATCTTGGGTAACGGCGGAACCATCGTCCCAAATGCAGATGGTGCTGAACAAATCGGATTTCCGAGATGCGTTCTGCATCCGCTACGGCCTGCAGCCTGACGGACTCCCCCTGACTTGTGTATGTGGTGCTGCAAACACAATAGACCATGCGATGATGTGTCCGGCAGGGGGCTACCCCATGGCACGCCACAATGAGATCCGGGACTTGTTGGCTGACGTGATGCGTGAGGCGGTCCGGGATGTGGAGGTAGAACCGCCTCTACTACCATATGATGGTGAGCGGCTCCAAGGGAGGACAGCCAACCGCTCGGCAGGTGCCCGCCTGGACATCCGGGCTTG
Source organism: Sycon ciliatum (assembly GCF_964019385.1). Taxonomy (NCBI): domain Eukaryota; kingdom Metazoa; phylum Porifera; class Calcarea; order Leucosolenida; family Sycettidae; genus Sycon; species Sycon ciliatum. Next base: position 72,956,679 of record NC_088643.1, on the reverse strand, counting down.
TGGCTTCTGGACGAGACAGCAAGATGCCTTTTTCGACATCCGGGTTACACACCCAAAGGCAAGCTTGCTGTCGCGTCAGGAAGTCATCAGCCAGCTCCGAACGCATGAACGGATGAAGAAGCGCCAGTACGGAGAGCGGGTGACAGCAGTTGACAGAGGTACGTTTACACCGCTAGTTTTTTCTACCTCGGGCATGATTGGCAGAGAATGTTCAATGGCACTGAAGACACTGGCATGCCTGATTGCTGAGAAG
>NC_088643.1:72551226-72956226 GCF_964019385.1 Sycon ciliatum | reverse complement strand
CGTATTTAGTCTGTTCAACTCACTTGTCAACTTGTGCTGAAGTTCTCCAGTAGACTGACAGTGTATATAAAAGGCGATATCGTCAGCATACTGTTGGGACTCTGCGTGGCGAAGTACTCCAGGGACATGTCGCACGTACAAAGAGAATAACAGAGGCCCTAGCACCGACCCTTGCGGAACGCCTCGTGTACAATGTGTCTCGTCTCCTCTGTTATTTCCAATTTTCACCTGTTGTCGTCGACCCTGGAGATAGCTGGAGAACCACTGTAGTGCTACTCCGCTCATGCCAATAGCTTGAAGCTCGTTAAGTAGTAGTTCATGGCGTACCCGATCGAAGGCCTTGCTCATGTCCACGAGTACAACCCCGCAATACTCGCCCTTGTCCACACTCATCATCCAGCGGTTTACTGCGAGAGTTAACGCATCCTCACAGGAGTGCCCTCTGCGGTAGGCGAATTGCTCGTCTGGGAGAATACGAAGCTCAGCGTGATCTTGAAGGAACCTAATCATTTGCCGATGTACTACCTTCTCAAGGATCTTAGAAACAATCGGCAAAAGTGAAACGGGGCGATAATTCGATGTATACATGTACACTGTATCAAAATGACAGAAATACATTGCAGATATACATGTACATGGGCGTAATATACCGGTAATGCGCAATATGCATGTGGATTTCAGATGTAACGAGTTACAGTAAAACCTGTCAAGGCGACCACTCGGATAAGGCGACCACCTGTCCCAGAAGACCACGAGATGCCATTTCCAGTCAAATGAACCTGGATAAGGAGACCACCTGATAACAGAGACCACCTTTGGAAGGTCCCATGAGCGGTCGTCTTAGACAGGTTTCACTGTACGTAACTCGTTACGTAAATCCGGCACCCCTCCCCCCCCCCCTCCCCCCTCCCCCCCCCCCCCCCTCCCCCCCCCAGTGCCCCAACTCTACACTACACCGCTGCAAAAAAAATTGTACAGCAGCGCGCTACCGGTACGGGCACCGCGCGCGGTATGATCGATCGTATAAATCTACGTGTGACATGACGTGTGACATGACGTGAACGTGAGCCGGAATTATTGATGGTCAAGATCGGCTAAAAAAACACATTTGTTGCGAAAGTAAAATACGGTTTTGCATGCACTTCAAAGTAACTAGTTAGTTCAACATTCAAGATCCCGATCAGGCAACACTCCAATACATGTACGAGCAATAGTTTGTTTCTTTCATTCTTCTCAACATCTTCTCGCCGCACTCTGAACTAACTAATCGCTTCGTAGCATCGTGCTAGAGCTGTGGAAATACCCTGAAAATGGCTGACAGAAGCAGGGGAAAGAGGAAGCGATTCTTCGATTCACATGAAGACGAAGGAGGAGGTTAGCGTTGTGTCACTTTGGAATTTGGCAATGGGGTTGTGTATTTGTCGGACAGGGCTTGGATGAAGCTACAGGGGATAATTTAATAGTACTATAGAGTATCTAGATTTTCTGTTGGTAACATTTCAACACAACAGGTAACAGGTACTATTCATCATTCATCACCAAACTATCATGTACATGTAATGTATTGGAGAAAGAAAACTACTTTGTAGTTTTTCTTTCCCTGATAAGCTTCCAGTCTCCAAGAAAGTTACTGTAAAAGCAGAAATTTTCGGTGGTGTAATATTTTCGGTATTCTCCAAAATCGGCGGTTCGGTAGAGGGAAATTTTCGGTAAAACCCGTTCTCCAGGTAAGTGTACTAGTACTACATGTATACAGTATCGGTTGTACCGGTTGTACCGAAATTTTCGGTGTGTTTTATTTTCGGTAAAAATTGTCGGCACCGAAGTTACCGAAAATAAAACACCACCGAAAATTTCTGCTTTTACAGTATTTAATGTATTGGACTTGAAATTAAAAAAATGGAAAATTCTTGCGAAATGTGTAGAATTTTTTTTAACATGTTTGAGTAAATAGATAAAGGAGTAGTAGGGAACGCAAGAGACAGTGTTACTTTCCTCACGTGTCATAGAAACTGCTGACTGGAAACGAGTTGTGTATGCATTCTTTTGTGTCTATTTCTCAATTATTTTAAACACGGTTTTAACCTAGCGTGGACCTTTTAGTCCAAACTCCCTTTCGCATGTGCTCTCCGGCCGACGACCTTGTTCACCACACCAGCTGCATGTGGTGGGGAATTTGATCTAAATGTAGAACAGACCGAAAGCTGCTGTTTACCCCCCCCCTCCCCACCACCACCACCAGCAGGTACAGTCAGGGTGGAGATTTTGAAACATGTCGTTATATTCTCGCCACAGAGAGTCGGATACCCTGAAACATCGGACCCAAGAGTTTGTGGGTTGGAACAATAATTATTATTGATATCAGAAATAAAAGCCAGGCTCGCTTGGTTCAAGAGTGTACACATCTCACTGGTAGTCCACGTCCCCATATCTCCGACCTTAACTTAGGGTGTGCCAAGTTCAAAGTTTGCGATATTTGTCACCCCTTGTATAACATGGCAATTACATGTATCCGCGAGATACATGTAATTGCCCGTTTTTACTCTAGTGCTAGCCTAGTACTGTAAACCGGGAAACTTTCGCGAGCGGATAATTTTCGCGACTTTCGCGATCACCGCCAAAACGCGAATTAGAATCGCCGCGAACTGAAGAATTTGAACGGAAGTACATGTACAAGTACCACCTGAAAAGACCAAATCGCTAAAATTTCCCCTCGTTAACAGGGGCGTTTTTTAAAACGCTTAAGTTGCACGCCGCAAAACTTTCCCGGTTTACAGTAAGTGTGCATGCCTCTTCCAAAGTTCCCAAGCTGTTATCTTCTGATAGCATGGAAGATGCACAGCCTGGCATGCCTGGCACATTCAACACAATCATACTCAATTACACAGCATGATGACATCCTAAAGTTCTCTTTCTGCACAGCTCTGTGAAAGTAAGCTCCGTCTTGGGGGCGAGGCCTGGCACTGGTCTCAGCCTGGGGGGGGGGGGGGGTCTCAACCAGCAGACCTGGCAGACCCGCATCACATACACTGCCACTGGATCAGACCAATCGAATAAGCCCTTGCAAATACCGTAGAATCCCGCGGATAAGCCCATGGTCTTATCTGTTTCACAAGGACATTTCGGTGGGCTTATACGCGGGCATGGGCTTATACGCCGACGCCAACATTGTGCTATTGAAAAGTGCCAATGAAGTGAGAAGTACATTGCTGAAAGCCACTGTGCAAACAAAAACAACCGATGATTGTGTTGAAATGTACAAAAAAAAAAAAAAACTAATTTTCGCCCAAACACTCGTACTACGTACATGTACAATCATCATACATGTACATGGTACGACCAAGAGTCCATAATTTATGGACTCATGGTACAATTTAGGCCCATGGGCTTGTACGACGAAGCCTTGTGATGTTCGAACTTTCCCTGGGCTTATGCGTGGGCATGGGCTTATACGCGGGTGGGCTTATCCGCGGGATTCTACGGTAATCACTTGGAGCACCTACTATGTTTAAACAGGTGTAATCCTCCCTTACTCCTTACCAGTTGTACTAGTAGTTCTTTATGATGTCTTCAGTGCAATTCGTAGATTCATTGTGTATACGTGTGATCGGTATGCTGCGATTTGTGTGTAGAGAGAAAACGATCTCGATCTGCCCCAGAGGATGGAGATACGATACCGATGATCGAGAATCGCTTGCAATCGCTTATCACCCGTGTTGGTGAAAAGGTGCGTTTTCAATGCAATGAGATATGATAAGAGGATTGGTGTTGAGTATCATGTGGCCCATTGTAGAAGCATTCAATTCCCTTATTTTGCATACATGCACACGCGTGCACGCACGCGCGCGCGCACACACACACACACACACACACACACACACACACACACACACACACAGATAAACATGTGTGTGACTGCTCTTGATTGTTTGTTGACAAGGCACTGTATGATTGTATTGTACTTCGAAGTACACAACAACCAGTACAGTCAGACCTCGCTTATCCGGTCCTCTTGTATCCAGATCCATCGCCATCCGGAAGAAAATCGTTGGTTACCGATTTACAGCATATGCCATGCATACATACAGTATGTGTGTTCGATTATCCGGTTCCCTCGCCTATCCGGGTATTTTTTTGTGGAAAACGGATGTGTGCGGTTAAGCGAGGTGTGGCTGTAGCTGATTCTCTGACGTAATGTTGTTGTTGCTGCAGAGTACATCCTCACTGGAGAGTAATCTGGAAACGCTGGCTGCAGTTGTTGAAGCTGACTTGCCCAGTTATAAATCCAGGATTGTACGAATCATCTCAGACTGGTAAGGGAGGAGAAGATGCAGACAGACACAGACAGACGGACGGACAGACAGACAGGCAGACAGGGACACACACAGAGACAGACACAACACAGACACAAACACGGACAGACAGATGGGGGGGGGGGGGGTAGCCAGCTGATGCCTTGCAAGATGCTTTCTATTAGAGACTGCGAATCACAGATCTATGTTTTGCAATTGAGATTGAGTGTTTCCTGATCAAGGAGTGGTTTGCAGTTTATTAATTTCCAGGATGATGCCATGTCTGTATGATTCTTACACTAAACTTCAAGAGCAAAGAAGGAAGTGCGACTTACCATCGAGTGTGACAACCTGCTTATGTGAATATATTGAAACAGTATGGCTGAAACCTGAAAGTGGGAGTGTGACTTATAATCGAGTGTGTCTTATCGGGGAAATGCGGTATGCTCCAGTGTGAACGTCCACTAAGCCAAGCACTTTTCTGCCATAGCTATGTATAAACTGCATGTGCTTGGGCATGTTGGTGGTTGTCCGCTCTGTACGTCTACATGTATCTGACACTGTCCGTCCATCTGTCCATCTGTTCATCTGTTCAGTGCCAAGGACCAGCCGGAAAAAGTATGCATTTACTCTACACTGCTTGGCCTTCTCAACTGCCGGGATTTCAGATTCGGTGGTGAGGTAGGTGGATGTACACAGTGTGCACCTTCTTACGCCTGATTGTGCCTGTGCTGATTGTGCCTGTGCTGTTGGGGTACCTGTGCTGTTGGGGTACCTGTGCTGTTGGGGTACCTGTGCTGTTGGGGTACCTGTCCTGTTGGGGTACCTGTGCTATAGACTTACAGTGTATGCATCACTATGCGCATGTACCCGTTCCTCTACATTGTCCTATATGCCGGAGGAATACTGATGAATTTCAACTGTCACGTCAGTAGAATGGCGCCCTGCTGCTCCTTCTTTCCTTCACTGTATCTCTATCTCGTATGTGTGCATGATATGAGCCATCGGCAGTGAAAAAGCACCTCATGGAGAATTTTGGCTTTTTCTCATTCAGCGAAAACAGATGACTTGTATTGCATAGTGCAGCAGTACTGTGTGTGTGTGTCTGTGTGTGTCTGTGTGTGTCTGTGTGTGCGTGTAAGCTGCGGTATTGGAGCTGCTCAGTAGATCTACATACCATTGGCAGTGTACTGAAGTTCATTGTACTGCGTTGGTATCATGGACATGCCGTGCTTGAATCGAGATCCACCCTAGCTACTTTGCGGGTGTTATTTCATCGTGTTCTCTTCCCTAGTCGCTGACTTCTGTTTTGAATTAACTCTTGTCTTGTTGTAGTGCGTGGAGATGATCTTTGAGAATCTGAAACAAGCGCTGTACCACCATAACTACATCCTTGCCAAGATCTTGGTAAGCTTGTTGACTTGTCCAAGTTGCTGTCCGAAGTACAGTGCGTATCGGTTATAGCGTGGTCGTGTAAAAGAATATACTGCCTACAAGAATGAACTCTCATGTTTTCATAATCATAATATGGATTTCAAGTGCACATTTATTCTTACAAGCAATTTTATCGTACAGTAGAATATATCGGTCCTAAGAATGGACTTTGTGTAGCGAAATATGCCAGATCAGTACAAAGTATATCGCCTGTAGTAATAACATCTGTCCAAAGCAGTTCTGATCTGACTCGCGTTTTAGGCCTTGGCGGATAATGCTCGAAAAGGTGGCAGATTCTGCTTTTTTTGCACCGAAATTGGCAGAACCATACAAACCTTATGGCGGGCAATTCCTCGAATTCTGCTCCATTTCTTTATCCACATACCAAACATGCATGAAACTTACCAGAAAAAGTACCGAATTCTGCCAATTTTTCTGCCGGCATTATCCGCCAAGGCCTACTCGCGTTGGGTCCTAGTGCTGCAGGTTCAACTATTGTGGTCATGTAACTCATGTTGCATAGCCACATGGTAAGCCTATGTGACTGTGACCAGCCGCATGCACAGCAGCACAACCTTGTATATAATTATGATGATCTTCCTGCCTCTGCGCACATGCACATGATATGTCACACTTGATTTATCGTGTGTAAGAAATAGCGGAAATAAGAATAGAAAGTCGTTTTTCAAACACCCACGCTATAACCGATACCTACTGTACCTTGTGATGTCCATGGCATGGTTTGGCTTCATTTCAGCCATTGGCTGTTTGTTTTTTTGCTTTATGTGGCTAGCCTAGCAGCACACAGCCAGTCAATCTAGTGCTATAAAGTATCAACCCATTGTACTCGTATTGTATACTTTTCCAAAATTTTGAAATTTATATGTACAGTAGAATGCCGTTTATCCGGATGATTATCATGTTCGAACACAAAGTCGCGCTGAAGTGATTCGGGCTAAGATGAGTTTTTGCATTTTTTATGGTATTATGTTTATTTCCACCCCGCAGCACAATTGCACTCGTAGTCAGGAGCTAGAGTGTGCCGTATTCCTGTGCTGAAAGTGAACTAGAAATGACGAAAGCATGAGGGAATGTGCATGCTGTAGATGGCATGCATGCCCACGTCCTCATCCAAACATACTCCTCTCTATTAAAATTGACCGGACACCCGCTGCGCTCTGAAGTGCAGATAGTCGAAACTTGACTGTGTAATTATGGTGATTTATTAAAAAAAAATCTATTTCTCTTAAAATTGACCGGACACCCACTGCGCTCTGAAGTGCAGATAGTCAAAACTTGACTGTGTAAATATTCTATTTCTCAATACTCCACCCAGGCTCACAGTCACTGATTACTGCAATCATTCATCATCGTTATCCATTTGGGGTTTTAGAGAATTGTGAATATTTCTTGTCACGAATAGTAGTAGATTCCGTTGTGTCTTGTACTAAAACATGTCTCGTATAGAAGCCTTTTTTGAATAGAAGCCTGATTTTCAAGGTACACTGTTGGCACATACGCCTAGTTTTAGTGTTGACATACATAGAAATACCTGTCTTGTATAGAAGCCTTCAAAATTTCTCCCAAAAAGTCATATAAGCTGCGGCTTTTATACGCGACTTTACGGTATACAGTAGATGTGATGGACGTCGGTTTGCTCTGCCTGTCTTTACCCGTCTCTACCCAGACCCGCTTCCTGTCCGATCTTGTCAACACACATGTGGTGCAGCCGGCGGCAATTCTCACCCTTTACGATTCATTGATGTCCGTCACTCAGGAGCATCACATGCCGCAGGTAGGAGTCCAGGCCATGTGGCGTGAGCACTAGATACTTCCGCTCGATGCAACACACGTTGTATGCAATGCAGGCATGTACACCCCTACCGCTGGCATGTGCACGTTTACACACTTCGTCTACATGCATGTACTTGAGTAGGAGACATGTTTTTTTTCTTCACTATACCGGTATATCCTCAGGCTACGTAGAGAGCTCAATGTCCAGTGCTCGGGGCAAGAAATACAACACGCGGCAATGGGACAAGCAATTCAATTCTCCTTTGCTGTTACTAACGTGAAACTCCAAATAACAGCAAAGGGATTTGGTTCAGTGGTGGTTGGCTGTGCTGTTGCTGTGTGTGCCTACTGTAGTCCTGCATGTACTGTGTAAGCAGAAATATTCGTGTGGAATTTAATTTCGTCTTTTTCGTCCAAGGAGGTTTGGGACTAAAGTGAATGCCGGGCTAATGTCAATTTGTCCAGCTTTTCAATACACTCTAATGATCCATGGATGAAATGTACAACCAGACAAACTCCCTTTTGTTGGAGTTGGACGAAATTATTGACCGACGAAATTTCCTGCCTGTACAGTAGCATATTGTAGTCCTGCATGTAGGATATTTAGTAGATGATGGATGTACTGCCACTGTTCTATTGAACTTGAATGCTGAGATTGCTCTTGGCATTATAAAGCTATATCAATGGTATGGTAGCTGAGATTTTTGACGTAGTGGAGGACGAAGAAGGCAGTCATGTGCTTTCTCTTTGAACAGAGAATCTCTTCAGAGTCAGACAGTGTTTAGAGTGGGTGCTGCAGATGCTCCAGGCTGGTGCAGTCATTTCGTTATACATGTTACTAGACTTGTTCTTGGTGTCTCTTTGTTCTATCTTCTTGTCAGGCTCGGTCAGATGTGTTTGTGTCTATTGTCCTGTGCTCTTTACCCTGGGTAAGATCATGTCTGCATAACCATTGCTTTTAATAGAGTGTTTTAAATAATTATTATTGAAGACCGGCATTGCCGTGACTGTATTCCTTTTCGTACTGTGATCAGAGTTTCATTTGTACCGCCGATGGATGGATGGAGCTGCATATGTCCGTGCAGTCTCGACTCACTGATGTTGTCACAGCAACTCTACTTGTCATGATATATTTGCTGCATGTACTTGTAAATAACTTACACACAGAACAAGAACCTCACTGTAGAACTGTAGAACTGTAGACGTTTACACCTGGCGCTTCCTGATTTCTGACGAAATGGACTTTTCTGAACATTCGCCAGTAGCCTTTCTTGCTGTCAGATAGAATACATGCCGTATTTTCTGGGGTACACGCCATACCCTCTTGGAGTCAACAGTGTGTGTGTGCGCGCGTGTGTGTGTGTGTGTCCATTGCATGCTCTGCGCCTGCAGTCTGGATCCGAGCTCACCGAGAGGAAAGGCCGCGACTTGGACCGCCTTTTTGAGAGCATCGAGCATTACATGAGGTATGTTTTTGCAGCTGCATGTCCTTGGGTGCGCCTACGGATGTGCACATGCATTTGCTGTTGTAGCTGTCATTAACCCTTTACTGTCCGTACATACAAGCATCGATCCAATGGGATCGATGGGGTAGGCATTTTGAAATTATCGTAACTTGCTCAAATCTAGGTCTTTATGAGAGATCGAAATATGTAGGTCGAAGAGAAAAGTCTCAGCTGTCGCCTCGAACAATTCCCGAAGCGATACGAAAAGCGGTTGCTGAGTTATCGCACTCGTAATTCTGGTCCCGGGAAATGTGCGTTCAGAGCGCGACGCGCATGTCGACGGCTGGGATTTTCCCTGTTTACGTCACCTGTTGGCAAGGCTACACCGATTCAAATTCAAAAGCAGGTTCCCGGGAGTCTCTACGAAAATATTTGAGCTCGATACGAGCAACAGGGGTGACATGGTGGATTTAGATCGATCTCGAGCGTGAGCTCAGCGCTTTTGCGCGTTCCCTGGCTTGCAGCGCTGGACCAGTGCATCCTGTGGCGCCGAGTGTGGGCTCATTGCGTTCGTTTCGTCAAGACCTTTCCAGGATGCCCAAGATCGTGGAAATCGTCAAATTCAAACCAAAGTTACGTCTAATTTTAGTTTCAGATTTTGTGGTTGCGTGGGCTTGTATACATTTTAATCGGACAGTAAAGGGTTAACGTGTCATCCATCCCTAGTAGCCTGCCTAGTATGGGCATGGGACCCCAGGGGATTCTACTTCTGTGCAATAATGCACAGTGGACTTGAGAACACTGTTGCCTCCGTTGTTTCTGGGTTATTTTATGAAGTCCAAGCGGCCGCCAGTTGCGTTATGCCTTGCGGGTCCTAGTTGTGTTTCTTTGCTCCTGTTGTATGTGTGCGTGTGTGTAGGCGACGTAACACCGGTAGGTATATTGAGAGCCTCAAGGTCTGGACATCGACAACGATACAGCAAGACGATGTAAGTAGCAGATTTTCATGTTGTTATTCGGGAATATTCGCTGCCTCAAAGGTTGGTTGTTTGGTTATCCAGCAGCTGTATGGTTTCATTACATGTAGTTACCAGTCATCACCACCTCTTTCACCTCTGACACTCACTCTCTTTTTTTTTGTCTCTGTTCTGTGCTGCTTCAGAGTCTTGACGTTTTGTGGAGTCAGGTTCAGTTCTTGAGAAGATCAAACTGGCAGGTATGTGGGTAGCTGGGTGAGTGGGTGCGTGGTTGGTGGTGGTGGTGGTTGAGCTGCAAAGAGCATGCTGTCTGAGTTACAGAACTTTTTCACATATCATACACATCGACTAGGTTACGGTGAACTCTCGGATAAGATGATCCAAAAATCGACGCCGAAACTTGGGTAAGACAAGCTCTTTGGCAGACCGTGTTTACTCCATCCGACTTGCAAGTCCTCACATGGATACTATATCTACGAACGTTGTCCAACGGTGTCTTGCGTTTCGGGCACGTTCCACTTCATTAGGTCTCGGCTATTATGCCTGGACTGTCCTCGTATGAGCATCCAACCTATGCAGCTGTGTCTGTCAGCTAGTACAGCTACTATAACAGCCTGTCATCATGAAGTCTCCCCACTGCTCATAGGCAAGCTGAGCAGTATACATAAAGCCGGTTCTGTGGTGGGTGCATGGCCCTGCCCCAAAAATGGGGTATTATTGATAATACCCCATTTACGAACATCTTGAAAGTTTTCGGTTTCACGAGTATACTTTCAAGCCTTCTCGTCAGGTGAAATACAGGCAATGGGAATGGATTAAGTACAAATGTACGGTAAAAAAATAAATAATAATAAACAGCGCAAAGAAACCCTTCAAGATGTTCGTAAAGAGCCTGAAGTGTGTCTTCTTTTTTTTAGCATTATCGCATTCTCGTATCAGAGGAAACTGAATACCCCATATTGCAGTAATTTTCCTGACACTTAGCTCCAACACACTTGCGCTTCGTAGATGTGTTGGAGCTAGGTGTCAGGTCATTGAATGTCTCAGTACCCTCGTCAGTTTTGTGCCTTATTGTCGCATTATCTGACTGTATATTATTGCGTTACCTCTGTGGACTGTTGGTCAAAACTTGTAACAGTTTAGTCCTTCCTCTGTTACATGTACATGTATTTACTGTACTCATCATTACGCTTTCTCTGTTTTTGCTGCCTGTCTCTTCCAGGAGAAGTACACAATTCGCCCATACTTATCGTTTGCCGGTAAACTGGATGATGGCCTCCCGGTATGTTGGCTCCGTTCACAATTACGTGCTCGTAATTATGTCGCCATGAGCTGCAACGTACATGCAATTGAAAGTTCATGCCCAGTGTTGATGTTTACAGCGGTTATGCTATCGTTTGTTCAGTGGATGATTTGAGTGTGATGATGTGGCCCTTTTGAGTGTGATGATGTGGCCCTTTTGAGTGTGATGATGTGGCTCTTTTAAGTTTATGATGATGTGGCCCTTTTGAGTGTGGTGATGTGGCCCTTTTGAGTGTGATGATGTGGCCCAGTGGATAGGAGACGGTAGATGTATGTCTCTTCGCCGATGTATGATTCGTTGTGCTAAGGCTTTTTTGCATGCTTTCCTTGTTTCGTTTTTTTTAATTCTTGCAGCATACCTTACCTCAGAGTTTGCCTGTTCCTGCTCATGATGACGGAATCCAATATCCACAGCATGAAGTCGATTTCAGGCTGTTCGATGATGAGGACGTCCCTCAGGAGGTCAGGGCTGTGTGCGGTTGTGAGTGTGCGTGCGTGCACCGGTCTGTGTTACGGTGTGTGTGTGTGTGTGTGTGTGTGTGTAGGTGGGTGTCTGTGTGTGTGTAGGTGGGTGTGTGTGTGTGTGTGTAGGTGGGTGTCTGTGTGTGTGTGTGTAGGTGGGTGTCTGTGTGTGTGTGTAGGTGGGTGTCTGTGTGTGTGTAGGTGGGTGTCTGTGTGTGTGTGTAGGTGGGTGTGTGTGTGTGTGTGTGTGTAGGTGGGTGTCTGTGTGTGTGTGTAGGTGGGTGTGTGTGTGTGTGTGTAGGTGGGTGTCTGTGTGTGTGTGTAGGTGGGTGTCTGTGTGTGTGTGTAGGTGGGTGTGTGTGTGTGTGTGTGTGTAGGTGGGTGTCTGTGTGTGTGTGTAGGTGGGTGTCTGTGTGTGTGTGTAGGTGGGTGTCTGTGTGTGTGTGTAGGTGGGTGTGTGTGTGTGTGTGTGTAGGTGGGTGTCTGTGTGTGTGTGTAGGTGGGTGTCTGTGTGTGTGTGTAGGTGGGTGTCTGTGTGTGTGTGTGTGTAGGTGGGTGTCTGTGTGTGTGTGTGTGTAGGTGGGTGTCTGTGTGTGTGTGTGTGTAGGTGGGTGTCTGTGTGTGTGTGTAGGTGGGTGTCTGTGTGTGTGTGTGTGTAGGTGGGTGTCTGTGTGTGTGTGTGTGTAGGTGGGTGTCTGTGTGTGTGTGTAGGTGGGTGTCTGTGTGTGTGTGTAGGTGGGTGTCTGTGTGTGTAGGTGGGTGTCTGTGTGTGTGTAGGTGGGTGTCTGTGTGTGTGTGTAGGTGGGTGTCTGTGTGTGTGTAGGTGGGTGTCTGTGTGTGTGTGTGTAGGTGGGTGTCTGTGTGTGTGTAGGTGGGTGTCTGTGTGTGTGTGTAGGTGGGTGTCTGTGTGTGTAGGTGGGTGTCTGTGTGTGTGTAGGTGGGTGTCTGTGTGTGTGTGTAGGTGGGTGTCTGTGTGTGTGTAGGTGGGTGTCTGTGTGTGTGTAGGTGGTTGTCTGTGTGTGTGTAGGTGGGTGTCTGTGTGTGTGTAGGTGGGTGTCTGTGTGTGTGTAGGTGGGTGTCTGTGTGTGTGTAGGTGGGTGTCTGTGTGTGTGTAGGTGGGTGTCTGTGTGTGTGTGTAGGTGGGTGTCTGTGTGTGTGTGTAGGTGGGTGTCTGTGTGTGTGTGTTATGTGTGTTTCATATTGTCACATCATTGTGTATCCATGTGTGTTATGGTCTGTTGATACACTTGCAATGTACTACTGTAGCGGACATGGAAATCCAGTCTATTGACCGGGGCCGCGGCGCCGGTGCCCTCAGCGCGTACAGAACGCTGCGTGCATGCGCAGTGCACAAAGTCATGTTGATCCGATCGCAATGCGCGCGGCATGCGTTTATATGATGCACGTTCTGCTTATCCACGGCTAGGCTGCATGGCCAGCGCCCTGCGGCCGCTAGACGTGCAACCGGATTTCCATGTCCACGACAGTAGTACATTTGGATTAGGGTCAATTTACTAGTAGATCATTTGGCTTGGCTTGGGACATTTTTGCTGTAGACCTAGTTGAGTAGTCCTCCCCCCATGACGTATTCATGTTGACTAGAGTAAATATCAGCTTTTTGATTGTTTGTAGACTCCATCAGTTTTTTTCATTTGACCATCTAGCCGTACATCCCCCCCCCCCCCCTCTCTCTCTCTCTCTCTCTCTCTCTCTCTCTCTCTCTCTCCCGCTCTCTCTCTATCTCTCTCTCTCTCTCTCTCTCTCTTTCTTTCCTTCAGTGTTCTGTTTCTTTCCTATTGTGTGACTGTGCTTGCTCAGGGTGCAAGACCTCTGCATCGCAATAGCATTGAGCGTCACCTAACAGAAGAGTTGATTCACAATACGCTGCACATGTATCACATTGATCGCAAGGACTGGTGAGTATTGGCTGTCGACAGTTGGTAATGCTGATGCTGATGCTGGTGCTGCTGCTGGTGTTGTTTGTATCTACCTGCAATGGTGCACGCTTGTTTCTAAATGTCTTTGTGAAGTTGTAAATCTAGTTCTGTAGTCACTTTTGCCTGTCTGCTGAGTTTTTACTTCATGTGCTGTATCTGTGTCCACTTGTTGCCATCAGTGCCACTCGCCTCATGAATCTGCAGCTGAAAACGAAAGTTCCGCTGGAGTACATGATAGTAGAGGTAGGTTGTGGGTGTGCGTGTGTGTGGGGGGGGGGGGGGGGCATTGGTTATATACTACACTGTACTTTTATACATGTCTTTGTGGCATTAGTCCTGAGGTCTGCTTGAACAGAGTGCCGATTATCTGTGCCCCTTGGGAGCAGGGTCATTCCAGAGGTTTCGGGTGAGGAGTATGTTCGGATAAGGGAACGACCATCTTTAAAAGCATGTGTACTCCCTTGTATTTTCATCATTATTTCTTGTTCTCTGTTGGCAGTAAGACCGGAATAAGACGCCCCCGGCTCCTCAAAACTTCCCATGAAGATTCGTTTTGACAACATCCGGCTGTGCTGCATCCTGTCAAGAGTACACAACCCCTGGGTAGGGGGGTTATGTACTCTTGATCCTGTGCACAAGTGCTGATATGGTGTTATGATTGGGAAGACACTTCAAAAGTTCAAAATTTTGCCCAACATTGTGACCAGGCATTTCAGATAATTGACATTTGAATAATTGGCATTCTTTTGTACTTCGCAAAAAGTAGTCTTGAGTTGCACACTCAAATAGGATACACATGTGCTAAAGTATATTTTGCTGATTGTTGCACTACTTTTAAAGTACTACGCTGTATTAGTATGTGCAGTGAAACCTGGTTAGGAAGAACCGACTGATAAGAACACTGATAAGACAAATGTTTGCCTAAGAAGAACTAGTATTCGTAACTGTATTGGATAACACCCTGTGTATTCACTGGGTAAAACATATGGATAAGAAGAACTCCCGTTGTCGCGAACAAATATCATCGGTCCCTTGATGTTCGTTCTAAAGAGGTTTGACTGTATGTGCATGTGCTGTGGTGTTTGTCTGCAGGCCGTGTTCGCCCAGCTGTTCCACCTTCCCAGTTCTCCGCACTTGCCACTCTTCTACAGCTGTCTGCTGGTGGAGCTCTGCAAGCTCAGTCCACAGTCATTCCCGCAAGTCGTATCCTTACCAGTCAGCTAGTCTTTGCCCCGCCTTGTATGTACTCAAGTGTATTTTGAACCATTATCAAGGCAAACTCTCTCTCTGCATTGTACCGCGCAGCATTCATCCTGCCATTACGTAAAGATTGCATGAGATGCTGAAAGACATCCTGGAATACAGCTGGTATAATCGTGGCCATTATTTGTTGGTCGTCCTACAGTCCATTTCAAAACTATTCGCGTTCCTAGGCAAAAACCGTTATGCCACCATCCATACCACATAAAATCTGTGATCACTTTGTGCATAATTTTTTTCCAAATTGGGCGTCTGTTATCCAATCGTTTAGAAACTACAATTGTATATGAGAGTAATTGTGGAGCGGACCTGAGCAATATTCCGAAAACTATTCTCAAAAAGTTCCAGTCAAATTTGAAATATTTCAAAAACACTACGCGTCTATAGTTTTGAAATGGACTGTAGTTGGCAGTTGAGTATTTTTGTGAGAATCGGTGAGGCCAAAGATTTACGTTAGCTGTACTGACTCGTCACCTGCGAAGGAAAAGCCAGTATGATTCCCCTGGCAAAGTAAACCCACTAGGATTGCGATATTTTTGTAATTCTCCCAGGAAACAAGGAATATGCCAGATTTACATTTTCTGTGAAATTTCAATTTAGTCGTAGGTCTGTTACACTTTGTTTGAGAGACTTATCCCCTCTCCCCTGACTCACTTGTGAGGTCTTCATTCGACTCTAGGGGATATATGGGCGATGTGGTGACCCACCGATGCGAATGTCTTTACTTGATGTGTTCCTCAACACGTCAGGTGATGCGGGTGCTAATCCGGCGTACTTCATTTGAGATATCAGCGAATACTCTGTGACTCTCGTCTGTACGGATTTGTCGCCTACTAGTGTACCCCATGCCAAACAATGTTTGCAGTACATGCACAACTCAAATTCGACATGTTTTGTCCGTTTGTAAGTGCTGGCTGTACTTGGTACGCACATACACGCGTCCACTGCATGTTTATGCAGCAAAGTCGCCTCGTTTATTCCTTGACTAGCACTTAACCGTCAGCTTGCACAAGCAACAGTACTTCTCTACGGACGTCTAGACACCATGAATGTCACGTGTATGGACCGGTAAGTAGAGAGTCATTGGGGCACACGGTTACAGGTTGATGTACATGTACGGGGCAGCCTCTCGGCCTAGGTTCTGCGGTTGTGTCAGGGATGTGTGCCAGTATGGGTAGAGAGCTGTCTTGCTAGCTATTCTGTGTGCTGACTGGCCATGACATGCTTGGTACACATGTGCATAGGTATGCAGACTACTTCTCTGTACGTTGTAGTGGGGTTTAGCATAGTTTAGCATGGTGAGAATGATGGTGTTCTTTTTTGCTTGACTCTATCCACCCGCCTGGACGATCAAAGTACAAGTAGCTGTACTGAAGGATTGAACCCAGCACAAAGAAAATTGATGCTGCTAATTCCTGTGTGCTGTTGCTTGCCCTGGTCTAATTCCAGTGTGTCCATGTATTTGAATGCTGTTGCCTATGCGCATCTACTTCCTAAGGTTCTCTACCTGGTTCAGCTACCATCTCAGCAACTTCCAGTACCGGTGGAGCTGGGAAGACTGGTAGGTGCTGTAGATATGTGGATGGCCTTCAGAGGATGCAGTATGTATACCATAGATACCATAGTGTCTTGTATTAAAGCCTGTCTCATATAGAAGCCTGGTTTTAGTGTGGACATACAGTCAACTTCGCTTATAACGACACTCGGCGGGGCATCACAAAGGTGTCCTTATGCGCGAAGTGTCGTTATACCCGAAGTCTCATTCTATGTATTACAGTGGGATGGGACTTTGCTCTGGGCATGGAAATTCTGTCGTTATTCGCGAATTGTCGTTATATCCGCAGTCGTTATAATATCAGCGAAGTTGACTGTACATAGAAATACCTGTCTCACATAGAAGCCTGCAAAATTTCCCCAAAAAAGTCATAAAAGCCATGGCTTTTATACACGACTTTACGGTATGTGCATGGCCTTCGGAGTATACAGTATGTACATAGTATAGTATAGACGTGTGCATGGCCTTCGGAGTATGCAGTATGTATACCATAGATATGTGCATGGCCTTCGGAGTATGCAGTATGACATACGTGTACTGGTGCAGCACCATTTATCATTTGCTGTTTGCGCACCAACCATGGAGACTGTGTTCTCTTCCCGTCTCTCCTGTCTGGTATTTTCAGGAAGGATGTTGTGGAAATGGACGAAAGTGAGCCGAAGCGCTTGTTTGTCACTGACATGCTGGAGAAGGTCGTGCGGTGAGTTGCAGCAAATTCACCACCCAACCATCATACTGAGTGTGCTGAGCTGTGTGTATCCATGATGCCCTGTTGTTCATCTACCATGTTTGTATCTGTGATGCCCTGTTGGTCATCTACAATGTGTGTGTGTGTATCCGCGATGCTCTGTTGGTCATCTACAATGTGTGTGTGTGTGTATCCGCGATGCCCTGTTGGTCATCTACAATGTGTGTGTGTATCCGTGATTCCCTGTTGATTATCTACAGTGTGTGTATCCGTGACACCCTGTAGCTTGTCTACAGCCTACTTGTACTATGACAGTACAGCTCAACTCTAGCCCTGTGTGTCCGTGTCTGTGCACGCATCATGTCACTGTGTGTGTGTTTCTTCTTCTTTTGCTGTTGCTGTTGCTGTGTTGTTAGGTTCTCCTATCGGGACCACCTTTTGGATTTGCTGCCCGACGAATTTGCCCCGTTGGTGCCGATGGAGACGATACCGCAGTATCGGTATGGCAGAGAAGGTGAGTGCACAGCAGACACTGATGTCTATGCTGTGCCTACGTGTAGCTTTTATGTAACTCCTAATGTCTTCTCCTCTTCTTCTCCACTTCTTCATACCAGTGGTTGTGGTCATAGACAAAATGTTGATTCTATACCTGCCAGAGTTGGGAAAGAGTTTTGAAACTTTTCTCAAGTCAAGAAGTGATCGTTAATGCGTAATTGATTTGCTCCACTCCTTGCTATCTTGTATATTCTCTAATGCTGTAAGCACTCCTTCTTTTCTTTGTGTTGTCGGCGTTGACAGCCTCCAGCCAAGCTTCGGACACTGCCCGTCAACTGGTCAATGCCATAAAGGACAAGGCAGACGCCTCTGCTCTGCAGAGCATTCTAGACAAGCTCGACGGCACACCTGGTTAGTTCTTTGCCTTATGTCAGTGATTTGATTCCGAACCTACTGTTCAGCTGTGGCTGGAGCGAGACTCCTGGAGACACCCCTGTAGAATTTGCATGAAACCTCCCAGTGTGATGTTTTATTGCTCGTGTATGGTGTTGTGTATGGTGTGGTGTAATGGCGTGGTGCATTACAGAGGCGGGTGAGAAGCTGGAGGTATTTTCTCAAGTGATGTTGCAAGTGGGCAGTCAGTCGTTCAGTCACAGCTACGGCGCCATTGCCAGGTAAGCACAGCATTGGTGGGGTGTGGTGAAGTGTGTAGAATGGAGCCGCCCTCCTGCTAGGATATCCTCTGTCAGTTGCCTGTTCCTTTGGCACCTGCTGCTTCGCCTCCCCGCATGCTGTCATTGTGGATGATCATTTGCCTGGCCTGGCCGCACATGTATTATACTATTGTTGGCAACACTGATGTTGTCTGTTCACTACCGTCAGTGGACACACGATACACTCAAGGCCGTGTGTGTGTGTGTGTTTGTGTGTGCGCTTGTGTGCGTGTGTGTGTGTGCATGCGTGTGCACCTGCATGACGGGTATACATGTCCACTGAAAACCATTCTTCTCCTAGATTGCGTCCATTGCTGAAAGAGCTGATCAGAACTGACGAGGAGCGTGCCATTCTCCTGCGCAACGTCGGTGAATTCTGGATCAACCATCACCAGGTGAGAGTGGTGCAGTGGGCAAGGGGGACTGCAGGTTATGGGTGCTTTACTCTCTCTCTCTCTCTCTCTCTCTCTCTCTCTCTCTCTCTCTCTCTCTCTCTCTCTCTCCCTCTCTCTCTCTCTCATGTGTAATGTTTCTTGTATTTCAGTATTTCTAACTTTTCTTTTTGTATCAGCAGTCAGTAGTAATGACGTGTATCGTTGTGTGCTATCCTCTGGGTTTCTCTGTAGCTGATGACTGTCCTCATTGAGAAGCTGATCCGCGCTGGTGTGGCGGACTCAAAGGCGGCCATCACATTTCTTTTCTCGCCATCAATGCAGAAGAATTTCTGCAGGTATGTCTGTAGCTTGACGTAGTGGGTGTGGGTGTGGTCAGGTGTATGTGTGTGCACGCGCCTCTCTCTCTCTCTTTCTCTTGCTCTCTCTCTCTCTCTCTCTCTCTCTCTCTCTCTCTCTCTACCTATCTATCTATCTATCCATCTATCTATCTATCTCTCCCTCTTTCCCTCACTACTCTAAAAATGAGGGTATTTCGAACAGCTTTTCGCTAAGGTGAGGATATATAGCTAAAGCATCGCAGACCTCCTAGTGTGGCCTGTTGCTTTGTATAGTCATATCTAGTTCTATTTGTTGTTATTGTTATTTTATTTTACTTCACCAGAATTACAGGCAGTAGAATGCCTTCTCACTAGACCAGGTCTAGTTCTCACAAATGATGAAGAATGTGAATGAACATGCTAAAGCTAATGAAAAACAAGAAATAGAAAAAGAGGGAAAAACTTGTGTTTTATATTTTATGACGGTATTTGTATGTGAGTGACAGTGATTACATGACAAGGGAAATAAAATAAAAAGATAGACAGAAAAGAGTAAGGAATAAACGAAGCAGATGTATGAAATAGAAATAGAGAAGTTGAGGTATTTGAGGAGAAAAGTCAGTTTGTCGATTAGAGACCAAACCAAAAGATCAAAATGCACATGTCTGACGAATGAGTCAAGACAGAGAAAGCGTGTCAAGAACATCTGGGCACAGCAGGGCTTTGAAACCCAGAATATCTTCATGGCAACGAATATATGCCGGAAGCCTGTTCCAATACACGCTGCCCACGAATTGCATGGACGCTCGAGATGCTGGTCCACGAACAAATGGAATTTGGAGAAGATGTGAGACCTGGCCACGTGTAACACGGCGATTTTAGTCCCGAAAATGTTGTCTTGCCAGCTGCTGCTTTGCCAGTAGCCGCATTGCATTTCTAGACACGTAGCCACGTGAACGTGCACAACAGTTCCGCCTCGTGAACTGCCAGCGTGCCCTCAAGCTGTGATTTGAATGTGAAACCTGTGTCAAACTTGGTCAGGGCGGTCATAGTGCAGACAGCTGAAATCTCTCAAATGCTTAAAAGCATGTCAGCTAGAGACCACGAAACTCTTCAGAGCATCCCAACCTGCCTGAAATATTATACCGGTGCTGTTTCTGGCGAATGAAAGGTATTTGGGCGGAATTGTGAAACAAAGACAAGCCGTGAGAAAATCGCCCAGAGACTGGAAGGTGCTGTCGAAAATTGTGAAAACTACACACCTATATTGTTGAAATGCCCTACACTGCGAAACCTGTGAAAGAGACCACTCTGACAAGGTGACCACCTGTCCTACAAGACCTCTACAACACTTGTAGGATCAAGATCAAAGGGTGCCGTCATGTCCGGTGAAATGGCCCTTAATTAATCAGGGGTCCACCTATAGACTGGGACCATGATTTGGGGAATTCCTTGAGCAGTCCACTTAGACAGGTTTCGGTAATTCACCTCATCATGCAGTAGATGTGTTGTACGCTGCTGTGTGTCATGACCTCATGCAACGTGTGTGTGTGTGTGCTATGTGGTCGTTTGGCATGTCGTTGTGCCATGACCTCATGCCACTTATGTGTGTGCTATGTGATCGTTTGGCATGTCGTCGTGCAGTTTCTTCCCATGGGAAATTCTGGATCAGACAGTCAAGTCACTCATCATGTTAGCTGACAGAGTAAGTTGTGAATTTGTGATGCACCTCTGCTCCTGCTGCTGGACATCATGCCCTCCCGACACAGGTGTGTGCGTGTGTGTGTACATGTGTGTGCATGCACGCGTGTGTGTGCGTATGTGCGCTCGTGTGTACGTGTGAGAGAGTGTGTGTGTGTGTGTGTATGCGTGTGGAAAAATGAAAAATAGGGATTCACTGGCCAGAAAAAGTCACTTCAATCAGCTGTGTGGTGGATACCAGGCTAAAAATAGTGGCGGTCAATTCATCAGCCTTGCAAGCTGTTGAATGGTGTAATCCCAGCACAAGTTGCTATGTCTAACATAGCTGTTCGCTATCATCGCTTCCGCGATGGGCAGGTCTGAGGTCTGAGGTATGCGTGTGTGTGCGCACGTGCATGCATGCGTGTACATCTGTGTGTGGCTATGCTACGAGACCAGAATTGGAGTTTGCATTCCAAAGGAGAACATAGTGGCCTTGACCTGCTGACAAACACTAACTGGTACATTGCAGGGCTGCCACACTTGGAGGGAGAAAAATCTGACGGGGGTCCGGGGGTGTCCCGCGGCGGAATTTTTTAGCAAAATGGCTTGCTGTTGGGGCCCCAGAACACATTTTTAACTGTCCACACACATGCAAGCACGTGTGCATTTTACAGCTACATGTACATGTACATGTACAATGACTGGCCAAACGCGACCTGGAAGCGCCGAATGGCCAACTGGACTAAAAAGCGCTCAAAATAAAATAATCGGTTGTCCCTCTTTGGGAACAAAATCGGTCGGTTTGTCCGACAGGCGATCAAAAATCGGAGCAAGTGGCAGCCCTGACATTGTACTAAGACGCTTATGTGTGTGTGTGGGGGGGGGGGGTGCATATAGTGGTTCATAGCGGTTGTAAGTGCAGTAGTGGTTCATAGCGGTTGTAAGTGCAGTAGTGGTTCATAGCGGTTGTAAGTGCTGTAGTGGTTCATACACTCATTGCCGAAGATGCGTTGCCATGGTGCAAAAATGGCGTTGGATGGCTACGCCTGAGCGCTCGCGCTGTCATCGCAGCCCACGACACGTCTTCCTGCTGTGCTTTCTTGACAAAATTATTTGTTTCGCTTTGTCCTTGTTGCTGGAGGGTTTGATTCTTTGAGATACTGTAGAGCGATTTGGAGTTGGTCAGCCGAGAGTAGTCGTGAGAAATGGAGAAAGAACGTGAGAGAACCTGAACTGCGGATAAAGTCGCTCTGTTCCAGCGGAGGCGAGCAGAGGGTTACGATCTCAGTGCCCAGGCACGTCGCTCCTGATTATTTCGAGTGGCTCGATGTGCAAGTGGCACTCGAAACCAGCACTGTGCAGAGTACCGATGTTCCTGCCAGTGTCGCTGCTTTAGCCGGGCTGGCGCTGGCGTCTCCAGCGCAAGCAGTAGCTAAAACCATTCCTGAACCGGTTCCAGTCGAACAAACTGTCGCTGCAGCTAGTGTTGGTGTTGTTTCTTCGCCTTCAGTGTCCGTGGGGTCAGCCGCAGTGGAATCTGGCACTGACAGCCAACCTGCCAAGAAGCCGAAAAGAACTTCAGGCAACTGTGCTGTTCCGCTCTGCAGTAATCGGTCTTTAGATTATGTCACTTGCATTTCATCGTTTTCCCAGTGATGCAGAAAGGTGCAAGTTATGGCAATTTGAAATTAGGAGGGACGTGGGATCAAATTTCAAGATCACATCAAACACCAGAGTATGCAGCTCTCATTTCAAACAAGATGATTACGTCGGCAAGCTCCTGTCTGGTGAGGAGCCAGAAAGAAAATGGCTCAACCCCACCGCTGTGCCAACCCAGTTCCAGTGGACAGCAACTCCTAAACCAGCGAGACGAGTTCTGAAGAGAAAACGTCAAGAGTCTGAGGAGCCACAAGATATTGATGATGCCGGGGTCGTTTCTGTGGTGTCTGGTGTCTGTTCGGCTATTGACCCAGCACCGACCCCTGGTCCTGTGCAGGGTTTGCCATGTGATCACAGATATATCAGTGTAAGTGACCCGAGTGAAGTTGATGATCACATGGCTGGCCTAGAAAAAAGACTTCAGTGAAATTAAAAAAGAGTACGAGAGCCTGAAGTGTCGTTCGATCGATTTAGCCAGCATCAGAAACAATCCTGACAAGTTCAGGCACTTCACCGGGCTGCCTAACTACGCAGTGTTCTCTGCCCTGTTCAAATACCTCAAACCCAAAGCCAAGAGGATGCAAACTTGGCGCGGCCTATCTACACTTAGCCATTTGTATGCCACTGGTCCTCAGCGATGGCCATTAGACGTTTCACCGACACTGGCTGACCATCATCATCACAGAATATGAATTTGTTCCAATAAACACTGCGCGAATGTGAAAAAGATTGTTACATATATTCCACCGCAAATACAAGTTCTATCAACCAACCAAGTATTCCACTTAGCTCATTCTGTGCATTCAGAAATGATTTGTTCCAGTAATAATCTAACATCAGTCCGAAGTTATTATTCAGAAATGTCTGGTAAGTCAATGTTTTACTATGATGACAGACCATTTTGATCTCTGCCAATTTCTGGTTTGAAAACATAAAAATGATGATTATTGATCCAGAAAGTCGTTAAAAAATCAGTGCAATCGATGACGAGTTTTCGGTTGTTTGTGAGGGGTTGAGAGGTGAGGTGGAATGAAATGTTGCTTTCGTTCACAGTGTACTGTGTTTATGTTGGACAAGATGATATAATTCACAAACGTCAACAGACATGACGAGGAAAGATCAGAAGAGAAGCCATGATCTAGAAAAACAGTCAGAAGCACAAGCGTGCATGCATACAACATGTCTGTTACGGAAGGTCCAGACAAACTCTGCATGCCATGGCTGCAAAAATCATCCTGCGCAAACAGCAAAGCCGCGACATGTGAACAGCACTCTCCTTATCCGGAAATGCACTGGCAGTATCCACCTTAGCACACTGGAGCGTCCCTGCTGATGCAGACGATACACGTGTAGGCTTGCTTTGATGTATCTTGTGATGGCCAGCATTTCGCACGGACGAAACAAAAGTGTGTTCCACCTGCAAACAGGTTTTCCTCCAAATGGTGAAGGTGGTGCTCATCAAATAATTGGTACGCACAAAGTTGCTTGTAGCACTGCAAGCTCTCCTTGTCATAATCTTTTTCCGGGGAATTTAACAGATAGTGCTTGACAGCCTCAGTAATGAAGAAAGGGATTTTAGTTAGGCGAGATAGAGACCAGCCAGATGTTATGTGTGAAAAGCTTGGTAGCTTCTTGTACGCTGCCATTACTGGCTTTGGTAATGCAGGCTTGTCTGCCTCCTGGAACCCCTTCGCCAGCAGTACTCAAGTGGAAATGTTCACAGATGAGAAGGTAAAGATCACGTCTGGATACACGCCCTTGGTAGGGAATACTGTTTTTGCAAAGTTGGTGCAGCCCTTGCATGCGTAAGCGCATGATATCCCCACAAGAGGTGGGAGCGCGCAGGACAGAGCTGGACAGAAGTGAATATGTGGCCCTTTCAGTAGCAGCATCAGCTGCTGTTTGCGCTGGCCCTGAGCAGCGGGTTTTACAGCAGGTTCAGGAGTGGTTTCAGCTACTAGGTATACTGCTTGCACTGGAGACGCCAGCGCCAGCCCGGCTGAAGCAGCGACACTGGCAGGAACATGGGCACTCTGCGCAGCACTGGTTTCGAGTGCCACTTGCACATCGAGCCCCTTGAAATAATCAGGAGCGACGTGCCTGGGCACTGAGATCGTAACCCTCTGCTCGCCTCCGCTGGAACAGAGCGACTTGATCCGCAGTCCAGGTTCTCTCACATTCTTTCTCCATTTCTCACGACTACTCTCGGCTGACCAACTCCAAATCGCTCTACAGTATCTCAAAGAATCAAACCCTCCAGCAACAAGGACAAAGCGAAACAAAATAATTTGTCAAGAAAGCACAGCAGGAAGACGTGTCGTGGGCTGCGATGACAGCACGAGCGCTCAGGCGTAGCCATCCAACGCCATTTTTGCACCATGGCAACACAACTTCGGCAATGAGTGTATAGCGGTTGTAAGTGCAGTAGTGGTTCATAGCCGTTGTAAGTGCAGTAGTGGTTCATAGCGGTTGTAAGTGCAGTAGTGGTTCATAGCGGTTGTAAGTGCAGTAGTGGTTCATAGCGGTTGTAAGTGCAGTAGTGGTTTGTATGCACGTATAAGCTAGTGTCCCATGGTCTCTTGGACACATGATTGATTTTCTTTGCTGTTCATGTTTGTGTATGCTTGTGTGTATCAGCTACATGAGAAGCTGGATGCAGCACGCCATGAACACTGGAAATCCAAGGTAACTTGTCACTGTCGTGCTCTGCTAGTTGCTAGCTCATACTTGAGTTTGTCTTGTGTGTATGTGTGTGTGTGTGTGTGTGTGTGTGTGTGTGTGTGTGTGTGTGTGTGTGTGTGTGTGTGTGTGTGTGTGTGTGTGTGTGTGTGTGTGTGTGTGTGTGTGTGTGTGTGTGTGTGTGTGTGTGTGTGTGTGTGTGTGTGTGTGTGTGTGTGTGTGTGTGTGTGTGTGTGTGTGTGTGTGTGTGTGTGTGTGTGTGTGTGTGTGTGTGTGTGTGTGTGTGTGTGTGTGTGTGTGTGTGTGTGTGTGTGTGTGTGTGTGTGTGTGTGTGTGTGTGTGTGTGTGTGTGTGTGTGTGTGTGTGTGTGTGTGTGTGTGTGTGTGTGTGTGTGTGTGTGTGTGTGTGTGTGTGTGTGTGTGTGTGTGTGTGTGTGTGTGTGTGTGTGTGTGTGTGTGTGTGTGTGTGTGTGTGTGTGTGTGTGTGTGTGTGTGTGTGTGTGTGTGTGTGTGTGTGTGTGTGTGTGTGTGTGTGCTGTGCTCAGTGATGCGTATTTTGTACTTACCCATGTCTCTTGCATGTGCATGTATGTGCATGGGGGGGGGGTAGTTGTTGTGTGCCGTGTGCAATAACAGTTATGAACCTGCCTTTGTCCACTGCACCCGTTCATTCCTATGCATTCCTATGCTGTTGCTGTCTCTAGGAATCAGACAGCAGGAATGCGCTAGATATGGTGTCCGACAAGACTCTGGGTCTTGAGAAGGAGGTCGACAAGCTGGTAGCAGAGGTGGATGAGGCAAACGAGAACATCAAGAAGCTCTTCCTGCTACTCTTTCAGGTAGGCGAGCAGTGTATCAGCATCCACTGCACGTTGTAGTACTGTGTAGTGATGGCTAGTGATGGCTGGTGATGGCTAGTGATGGCTGGTGATGGCTAGTGATGGCTGGTGATGGCTAGTGATGGCTGGTGATGGCTGGTGATGGCTAGTGATGGCTAGTGATGGCTAGTGATGGCTGGTGATGGCTAGTGATGGCTGGTGATGGCTAGTGATGGCTGGTGATGGCTAGTGATGGCTGGTGATGGCTAGTGATGGCTAGTGATGGCTGGTGATGGCTAGTGATGGCTAGTGATGGCTGGTGATGGCTGGTGATGGCTAGTGATGGCTAGTGATGGCTAGTGATGGCTGGTGATGGCTAGTGATGGCTAGTGATGGTCGGTGACTCAGGACCTGCCTGAGCTGGCTGCATTAATGCCTAATACTGCCTCATCCATGTAGAATGTCATTGCATCTTGCCGCAGCAGAAGCAGTAGGACAATTCTGCTACACAGCAGAGTGTCCACTTGTGCTTGTACAGGTAGACTCCCTTTAATTCGAACCTCAAATTGCCAGGCCCGAACTTCGAATTATCCGGAACTTCGAATTATCCAAATGCAGCCCCATGCACTGATATGTATGTCAAAATGCTTGAAATCGCATGCTGAATATTGTTTGCACATTTTTATTTGCATCAACGAAACATAGGTGGTCGTACCGGTACGCGGTCATGTACAACGGATTATCAAAACACAGGATCGACACAAAATCATTCTGACATTATCTTCATCTTCTAGTGAAGAAGTTGTCAGTCACTGCAGCTTTCCTGAAACAATTTCAACGGAAAAGAACTGCGCTGCCTAATCCGCGTCATGAAAGGCCGTTGGACAGCAGCACGTCGTTCTGAAGAACAGAAGTGGAGCAAAGGCATAGACAAAATTTACGACGTGTTGTGTGCCAACACCTCCGCGCACGAGCTGGCGCGGTAAGAAAGGCCATCGAGATCCGCGAAGAGAGTCAGCCACCTGGAAGAAGTCGTCTTCAATCAAACCTTTGCAATTTGCCTCGCACGGGCTTGAATCAAATTTCGAGAGAAGGTGGGTTTCTTGAACGCTATAGTCGATCCTGCAGCGGACCATCGATCGATTTTGAGCTACTCTTGGCTAGAGAAGGAGAAAAGAAAGAACTTCGAATTACAAGGTTAGCAACTCGATCTCACTTCGAAATAAGCGTTCAAAGGACATAGCCAATGTACTGTAAACAGCTCTTCTGTACGAAGACTGGGTTCGAATTATCCAACCGGCGCACTTTTCGTACTTCGAATTATGCATTCGATTTTGACTTGAAGTGACTTGCAGAAGATCGGTACGACGAAAAAGTTCGAATTACACGGAATGTTCGAATTATACCGTATTCGAATTAGAGGGAGTCTACCTGTAGTACAGGATCAGTTTTGTGAGCAGGAGTGTTCCATGTGTTTGTATCCATCACTCTGGCCCTACTATACACTGTACCTTACAAGCCAACAGCTGGCTTGCAACTTACTTGTACATCCACAGCACAGTGTTTTGAAGCGTCATCAGAGATGTGCCACAAGACATGACATCCTATACAATCATCTTTAGTTGGTGGCACTTGAAGAACCAGGATGTCTATAACTCTTTATCATTATTTTCTTTTTCGACCGGTGTGCACCGCTTTGCAGACTGCTGCTGCTGCTGTATGAAGCCGGTGTGGGTTGATGTTGCAGCTGTACACGCTGTCTTCTTTGTACTGTCCCACTACAGAATCATTGTCTTATTGTCTTATTGTTGCTGATTCTTGCCTGTATTGTTAATGATGGTGGTGGTGTCGTCACTACAGCGCTTTGTCATCATTATTCAGGAGCATTTGGAAGAGAACAAGGGCAAGAAGTCTCTGTGGCTGAGGTGTTCTCTGGAGCGCCTGCAGCAGATGCTGACCAGTGTAAGTGCTATTTCACTCATTGTGTAAGACTCCTGTGTGTGAATATAATGTGCTGCATGGCTCGTTCGTCTGCATTTCACCTTGTGCAAGACTTCTCTGTGTACATGGCTGTTGGTCTGCGCCACTCAGTAGCGTGCCCTCGCAGTGAGGCGCGCATGGTCTAGGCTTCCTTCCGGCCCATTGAGCTATGTACAGGGAATACCACTCTGTGCCCATTGAGCTATGTACAGGGAATACCACTCTGTATGTACAGGGAATACCACTCTGTGCGCTGAGCTATGTACAGTGAATACCACGCTGTGTGTACAGGGAATACCACGCTGTGCGCTGGTATGTACAGTGCTGGCCGGTGAAATACGACCACTCACTTTCCAGGGCCTTGCCGTCGAGCTGCATTGTTGAGGTGTGAACTAAGCTAGTTTGAACAGCCGCCAGCCAGGTGTTTGACTAGGATAAACGCAGAAAATGTACCCGTGGTCAGATTTTGCTGCCGCCAGTGAAAGCGTCATGTTAGTGTCATCAACGTCATTGCGTGCGTACCTGCAATAGTTTCATTCTGCAATGCAAACCTCAGAACGAAATCCATAAGCATGATCTGTTTCTTGATTCTGCTTGCTGTTGTGTTCACAGCATCGTGATCATGTTCAGAAGTACGTACGCTCGCTGGACAATCTGATCTTCACGGACGAAGTTGACCGCCGTATACTGGCTGTGTACAAGCGCTGCAAGGTCATCATAGCGTGCCGCTACTACCACCGTGTGGCCCCGCAGACGTGATGCGTTAGCTGCCACGCACCTGGGCCCCTCGCTTCCTTTCCCACCCATCTTGCCATCTTGCTGCCAACTGTTGTGTATAGAGTTATCTGCCATAGGTACACCTACGCTGCCACCGTTGCCGCCGTCGTCGTCTCGTCGTCGACTTTTGATATGATGTTTGACTAAACCGCCCTAGGTTCCGCCTCTCTGCTGCCTATTCCTCTGCTGCGTGCCGTAGTGCGTGATGAAGTTGGCCCTTCCTGCCTTGGCTTTTAAAAATCATGACAGCGGCCCGACGGCTGGTGCCGTGGCCAAGGTAGCCATGACACGTGCGTCGGAAAAAGGAAAAAAACTCCTCTTCTTGATGGCTTGTCTGGACAGTCTACAACCACGAATCACTGTCAGTCCCAATGAAAAATAGAACAATGTACCTCTGCTCCCATGTTAGTTGACCGCCAGGTAGCCAGGTCTTGTCTACCCAGAACAGCAGCAGCAGCAGCAGTAGTAGTAGTTTCACTATGTTTTGGCCATGGTACCGGTATGTGTGCAAGCTGGCTTCCACAGTATACGTGTATCTCTCACCACTGCAAGATGTCCACGTCTGTGTACCACCGTGTGTACCACAGGCTGTTACGTACTGTAGGCATGCTCAGTGCTGGCTGATGTACAATATGTGAAAACTGATATAAAGTACGACACTATTGTTTTGCCCGTGCAGCCGCGTGATTGAGTAATGGTTTGCCAGTTGGTGTGTTTGCTTGTTTCTTGCTCCACTCGCAGTACTCTGCTGTTAGCAGCTTTGCGGCCTTGTGATTGTTTGTCCGTTTATGACTTGCACTCTCCCCATACATCCTGGTGTTGATCGCCTTGATCCTTCCTCACTAGCAAGTTCTCTGCTGCGCTCTTGTATTTTGTTGTGTACCGTAATTTCCAGTAAATTAGTTTTGCCATGTTTGGACTATGCTGCTCTGCTGTCTAGATATTGCTGTCATCTACTTTGATCTCTTATGCTGGGCTTGCAAGCCTGCCTGATTTCAGAGAGAGCTGTGCAACCATTGACAGTTTTCAAGTAGCTCCACACATGCTTGAACCATTGGCAGTTTTCCAGGAGCTCGGCACAGGCTCTGAGCTTACGAGATTGCTTTACCAGACTGAGTGTGCAAGGGTGGCTTCAACAACGTTACTTCTGTCATATGGGTTGAAGCATGGTTGATGAAGCTATCTGCAATTTCCACCTGACCAGCAAGGACTGATCCGATTGCAGTGTGAAACAGATCACAGGGCTTTTAGCATAGGGTGTTTGGAGATGTTGTTGTCAACACCCCCTCCCTACACACACACACACACACACACACACACACACACACACACACACACACGCACACACACGCACATACACACACACACACACACAGAGTACAACAGACACAATGGTAGCATTGAAAGAGCAAAGAAACACAGACACTGTGCTTGGTCAGGTGGAAGCAAGCAGAATAATTTTCTGCACACAACCAACAGTTACAAGTAGGAGTCATTGGGTTGTGAAGACAGGCAGTACTATGTAGCAGGGCCGGAGGCAGCTTCCACGGAGCGGTGCGGCCGAAGGGCCATCTTTAATGGGGGTCCTCCCGCAGAAATTTTTGGAATTTAGACGGCAAATCCTGCAATCTGGGCGACTCCCTGTACAAAATCATACATCGAAACTTTTTGTCCCCGGTTTTGGACGTTCCACGTGGACTGACTTTTTGGGAAGTAACATTTGCAGATCCTGCCGGCAATTCTTTCGGCAAAATATCGAAGAATTGAAAGAGCGGAAATTGCCAGCAAAATCGGAGCAAAATATCGAGATGTTGGGCAAAATCGATGCCTGATACTTGGATTTCCGTGTTTCTTCCCCGTTCAGCAGGATACACTGCCAGGATGAGATCATGTCACCACTGGGATTCACTGTGGATCGACGTGATTTTGGAAAAACTCAGGGACACGTGCGTGGAAACCGGTGTTGAGAAAGCGACCCTGCGATTTTTATGTAACGTTGTACGGGATTGTACGGGAAGTGGATAAAATACACGTTTTTCCGGAGCAAAATGGAGCAAAATATCGAGATTCCTGTGCCAGGCTCGGCAAAATATCGAGGCGAGCGGAGCAGAATCTGTCTGGGCCTAGCGCCTGCCCTGTGTAGTCAGGATTCAGGAGTGCTACTGCTATGCATCAACCCAGGGCTAAACAGGAACCTGTGCGCTACAGTGGCAGGAGCTCTCAGTCTCGGTCCCCCAAACTACAGTAGGGTTTGGTTGTGCACAATTTTGAATGTTGCTACATGTAGTACACGTATATCACGCACCCATATAATAATTATTATGGTCACAACACGATGGAGACTGCGACATGCATCACAACTCTTGCTGCACATGCAACCCTGCTCCTCCCAGGTGCCACACAGGAGCAAGACGCACCTACATCGCGCCACCTGTCGGCAGCGTCCTCCACACAGCGTAGTATAGGTGCTGTACAGCACTCAATCTTGCTGTGATCCGAACAGCAGCGGCCAGTACCGGTATACTCAACACAGGAGAGGGCACACAGAGTCGAGTTGTAGAGTCAAGAAAATCTCAATTTCGCACATGAAAATAGAAGAATAGAAGGGGATATTATCAACCCGCAAACTAAGTGCTTGATAAAGAAACAGAATATATTGTTATAGAGTACTTCAAAGTCCAATCAGGAGAGAATCTTGCACTAGCAGAAGCTGCTCAATGCTCCACACCAAAGGTGACGCAAATAGGAAAGCTAGCTGCGGCGGTAAAAGTAGGCGACTTGAAGAGCGAGGAAAGATTCTCTCAAGTCGGAATGTCGGTCGGTCACAGTTCACAACGGGGTCGAAAAGGACGGATGAGGCCCGTGTGCAGACCGGGGAGTCGGCACACGGATCATAATAATAATAAAAATGGTCATAAACTATCTATCTAGCTATGTAGCTATGTAGCTAGAGGCGCAGGCGGCAGTACTAGCAGGCAGCAGCACTGTAGCAGGAGCCACGGTCATAAAGTCGTAAGTCAGCAAAGTCTTTGTAAGTTGTAGTCGGTTATTCGAATACCAATACATGTTGGCGGTGGTGGTGCATGTTCTCGGAGCATACTGGTGACATTGTGCCTGATCATGCGGCGCTCAGCAGGCAGTTAACAATGGTGCCCGTGCCGCAGTGCATACTGCTGACATCAGAGTGCCGGATACACTCAGTAGGCCAGTGCACCCGTCGGTGGACGCTGCTTGGTCAGTCTCCATCCCGAGAAGACACCGATCACCAAGAGCCCAACGGCAACGAGCAGTCCAATGATAGAGGACAAGTACCAGACGTCCGGATGGGATTTGTACACATACCAACTCACAATGACACCAACAGCAATTACTGCACCAGCCAAGGAGTTTATACCATCAGAATACAAGCTGGGGCTCATGACTCGCTTGGACAAGCTGATCTTGGCCACGGCAAGCGCTACGCACAGCGCAAGGCTGATAAACGACACTATCAGGATGCTATAGCTTTCACTCGGATCCAGACCCACAATTAGTCTATACATACACTTTGCACTGATCACCAAGAAGGCAACGACGAACAGCAAGGCGATCCTCAGGGATGCGACCCGTTCCAACTCCAGCTCATAAGAATTGGACGTTGCTTTGCTGTTGGGCCAAAAGCGCCACAGCACGAACGCAGTTGACAGGAAGTCCAAAACACATGTGGCACCAAAGCCAAACAGTGCATCATTACCTGCACCAGAGGCTAGGATAAACGTTGCAATGGCCAGCCCAAGAGTTACTAACAGCGACACGATGCAGAGTGCAATGGCGTAGGGCCTCCATAACTCGACATGGGGCCGCAGTGTTACTGCACCGTTCACATCATAGTTTTCATCGGCCACAGAGAAGCACTCGTAATTCTGCTTTTTCGGATCCTGACCACCAAACGGCTGAGCAAGCTTCTGCTTGGCCGAGTCAGCGACAGTCATGCTGGAAGACACAGCGCTGGCAAAGAGAT
The DNA here is from genome assembly GCF_964019385.1 of Sycon ciliatum. Taxonomy (NCBI): domain Eukaryota; kingdom Metazoa; phylum Porifera; class Calcarea; order Leucosolenida; family Sycettidae; genus Sycon; species Sycon ciliatum. The sequence continues at coordinate 72,923,565 of NC_088643.1, read as the reverse complement.
TTCAACTAAACTAAAGCCAAGGTATATCATTCGGGTCTGGTGTACATGCAGGCGCCAGCCGAGGAAGTAACAGTTAAAGTTGAATTCAGCTCGCTTTCTCCAGCTTTAGTAAGTAAGAAAAGTTAGTTGAAGAGGAGAAGAAGTCGAAACAACTGGTGACTCGGGCTTGTCAAAACCAAAATAGTCCCCATGCATACGACATGCACAAGTCGTAGATCTATGCACTGTCAGTCAGTTCTCGACTGCTTGGTACATGTACTACATAATTCTTGCCCACACGGACACACTGCATGCTGCTCCATGCTGCTCCATGCTGCTATGTCACGTGAGCAACAGAGCAGTATGAGATCATTGTTCACATCAGCATCTGTGCGCTATAGGCTAGCAGCAGGGTGCATGCCATGCCCTGCACATACCGGTATGCAATATGGGGTACAACCAAGAGTATACTCTTGCCGTCTTGGTACATGTACTACCGGCAAAGACTCCTTCAATTCAGTCTTGCTTCAATTCAGTCTTCACAGTCTTCTCCACAATACAAAGTCATGTAGTGATGTACATGACTGTCTAGTCTGTTGTTCCTCTGTAACGGGTGTTAGTACTGTTACTCCTTTGTATGTCTAGACTATAGCTGTGTTGTGTGGAAGCCAGCAAACTCATGCCTTTTCATTGCGATTATTATAATGCGAATGATTCTGTTTGTGGACGTGTGACTGCACTGTCTGCACTCTGCAGTATGATAATATGATTAGTTTTGTGCCAGCCATGACAAGAAGCTTGCTAGCTATTGCTGTGGCAGCATTGGCTACTACACGTGGGTGAAGTCAGCAAGCAAGGTCAAGATGATGATGATGGCATGAGCTCTGCTTCTTACCCCAATCTGAGTGAGGATCTGAGTGGGGGGCAAGGAACTGGCCGGGCTGTAATCATCTTTACAAAGGCTGTGAGCTCAGCAGCCACTTTTAAAGGTCATCGTTTTGAAAGAAGCATTGATGTGACAATGACTCTGAAGTCTGATGATGACATGAGCTGCATGAGAAGAAGAGTACACAGACTCCCTGGTCACCATGGCTACAAGACAGTTACTAGCAAGAGTACATGATTTTCATGTACTCTTGTTACTAGACAAAAGCACGGATAAGGAGCCGGATCGCGGAGTGCAGTTCGACGAGGTACAAAAAAAATAAGAATTGGTTAACCCTATAGCTGGAAAGCACTATTTTGAAGGAAAGAAAGATGGTAATAAGAATAACTGATGTGTTTCATGAGGATACAGCAGTCCAGCTTGGTGCTTCATATGCAGCAGACATGATGAAGAAGAAGTTGGGGAAGAAGATGGAGGCACTGATCAAAATAAGATTTCATTGGGTCAGAAAGGTCTGCTGAATGTACGTTTGCGCGCGCGCGCGCGCGCGCGCGAGCGAGAGAGAGAGAGAGAGAGAGAGAGAGAGAGAGAGAGAGAGAGAGAGAGAGAGAGAGAGAGGGAGAGGGAGAGAGAGAGAGAGAGAGAGAGAGAGAGAGAGAGAGAGAGAGAGAGAGAGAGAGAGAGAGAGAGAGAGAGCAAACATCGTGACAATAAAAGATGCTTTTTTGTAAATAAAAATAAAATCTGGTCGAGGCGCTAGCGCCGCATGAGCTTGTGGTTGTGATTGCGTGGATAAAAAAAAAACACATAAAATTAGCTAACTACACAGCTAGCACAGGATCTACGCTACTGTCACTAGCACTAGCACTGTACTGGACTACAAAGACTAATAAAAATATGTTTTTATGCCGTGCCCAATATTCCCATGCCATGCACGTAGGTGAGCAGCGCCTGTTGGCATGGAGGTGTACATGCATGTATGTTGTGTGTGTTCATGTGTGAAGTAAGTATACCCAGTTTGTAGCATGCATACAAGTGAGCTGTAGTATCATCATGTGAATAATAAAGTCAATATTTTGTAAAAAAAATCAGGCAGTGCCAAGGTCTCAACTTCAAACAAATAATAAAGGTCATGGAAACCACAAAGGGAAAGTTGGAAAGACAAGGGTTATGTTCATAAAATTGTCTCCATGTAATGGTGTGCCACATACAGCAATGGAACACAAACCTGTGTGAGTCTAGTCAAGGCCAAATCCGGCTTCCAAATACTAGTAGTCATCACATCCAGCGTAGCATAGCGTAGTGATGACGCCCGGTGGCTCGGCAGCCCTGGTCTGAATTCATGCACGTGTGCGGTTGGCAAGGTGGTCACTTTGCTAGAGCCTCTCCATGCCTGAAGATCATTGTCGGCAAGTTGGGACGAGACACATTCCATGCCTGACCGTTGACAGCAAGTTTGGACGAGACACATTCCACGCCTGACTGTTGACGGCAAGTTTGGACGAGACACTCTCCATGCCTGATGATCACTGTGGGCAAGTTTGGCCGAGGCACGGTGATCATGCCGAGTGATGCTGCGGCGATGCGTTCGCCGATGCCGGGTTTGCAATTTTGTACGTGATCAAGTACTCCGGATAGGCCTGGGTGTGAGAGAAGCACAGCGAGAACGGAGTGGACATTGCGTCAATGAACAGTTCACTACAAGTTAATGGCACGCTACAACGACACAGGTCATTGCAAAGGGGAAAAAAGAAAGAAAGCCTGGCTCATCAAAACAGTAGTACATTCGCAACACACACAGAGCTTGCAAAACAGAGGTCCGTTCAATGATCAAAAACCACCAGACTCTGAATTACACATCCCAAACTAACAAGCATGTTGAATCACAATGCCATTTTAATCATACTTCGAGAAGTAGCATTGTCGGTCCCCAGTGGCCAAGTCAGCAACGACAGCAAGGCAACTAAACACACCTATTGTGCACAGAACACTACAACATGTACTGTACAAGTGCCAAAAGATGGCCCAAATCCTCCTAACGATCACGCACCTGTTCACCACGGTAGATGACATACTCGGCGAAAGCCAGGCCACCGGAGCTAGGCTGTCCTATGACGGAGTGGTGTCCGGGTGGTGCGTGGGCCATTTTGATAGCCGAACGTTGCAAGTACGCATTGCCCAGAGTCACACGGCACAACACCATTTGTCTGCAAGTGGACCAAACACAGCAGCAGCAGCAATATAAGCATCCATATTGAAAACTAGGAACCGTGACTGGCTGACTTCCAAAACGGAGTCATATGGATGGCAAATTAGCAGCAATATCTACACATACAATGTACACGTAAGAAAGTACACAAACTACGCAGTGTAACTAATTTACACTAGGACACAAGAATAGTACTCACCGAGAGCAAACATAGCAGGAGCGATCTTTGTGTTTCGTGCACCCTGATCCACCGCCGATGCCATAAACGTACTGATTACTTTTGGAGGAATTCTGTGCAAAGTATATGCCTGCGTCAAACAAGAGGTTGAACAAAGAGCACATTGGTTAGTGAGAATAGCAAGCAGTTGCAGGCCAGCAAGTCAATCCCAGAGGTAAACAATGGGTAGCACCCAGCTCCAATAACACTGAAGAAAGCGCGGGGTGGGGTGTAGGCGTTAAACAGGCCCCCCCCCCCACATTTCTCTGATGTCAACCATTCAGAGCAACTCCCCTGCATCATACAAGCAACATCGGGCAGAGTGAGCCTAAACCCAGCACATACACACACACACACGCACACACACATGCACACACACACACACACATGTGCGGAGGAGGCTTCAGTGTGACTAGTGCCCCTAGAAACAAACACGTAAATAGGCAACGCTTGCATACTCGCAGAGTGCAAGTCATCATTGATAGAAAATTTAGATAGATGATACTCAGTAGATAGTGCTGAAACGATTATATCGATTAATTACTCGATAAGAAATAATATCGAGCGGTTATTTCGATTTTATCGGCTTAACGAGTGGAATGGTACTTACGCTCGGTACGGGATTTCCCCCTTTTGGGGGTCGCACAATGCGTGCATGCACCGAAAGTGTTGCGAGTACGACACAAATATGTACATGAATGTACACTTGCAACATCGATGAACGTGTAAAAGTGCAAGCGCGATCGCCGATCTGAGAAACATCTGAGCCACAAAACGTAATCGTTTCAGCACTATCAGTAGATGATGTTTCACAGTTGTAACGTACCTGCACCGAACATGCCTCCAATGTACGCATGGCGCTCGTCAAAGCCATTCTGAAGGATGTTGCCAATGAAAGGTGAACCTGCATAACAGTAACAGCAACCAGAGCACAGGAGCAAGAACGAGTCAAACACACCGCCAGTGTAACTGTTCCAATTCTTATGCAGTACAAGTAGGCGCTAGCCTACAAATCCGCGAGCAGCACGGCCATGACTAAACATATCAGATACAGTAAGTCAGTTGTACGGAGATTGCAAGCGCGTGTGCGTATCGCAGGCCATTCCAGCAAAGACTTTCCAAACTGATAACGGGTACCAGTGTCAGCGTAATGGTTACGATCATAAGCAAATTTAACTCTAGAATGTGAACAGTGTGAGGCATACCATGGAACAGCATTCGCTCGTTGTAATGGCCATGGTTCTCATCGGCAACCTGAACACGTCAACAGAAGCAGAGAAGAACAGGAGCATGGTCAGCGTGCTTCTATGGCAAGTTTAACTATCACAATTGACAGGCTTTACTGCACTGGGGTACTAGCACTGTGTAGTCTCAAAGCCATCACCCAGCTGCATCCACGCATGCTGTGAATTCACACCGAATGGCTATACTTCTTTGTTAGCATGGCTTCATACCTGGACACATAGGTTCGTTTTTTTGTGACTTCCCAGCGGCCTACATCGAGTCCAAATATGAATGAAAGAATTGTCACATATTTGGCACCCTTGTATATTATTCAGCATTTATAATACGTACAGATAGGTGGCCAGGTATCCCAAGGGGTACATTCTAAGAGTAAAGCTGTCAATACTTCAGCAAATAATCTAGGGCTGAGAACCAAAACGCTGTCAATGCATTCCACCAGGTAGAGGGCTGCAGGTTACCAAAGGCACACCATACACACACCATACTATGGACAAGCACAGGCGTCTCTTACCTCCTGCCGACGGTAGATGTAGCGCTCCCAAAGACGTTTGTTATACACTCGCTGTACCTGTGCAGCACATTCAAGACATGAAAAAGAACACAGATGGAAAACTAGTCAGAACACCATTCCGGTCCACTGCTGACATGACCAAGCACACATAACTGTTATCCACGCCAGCAGTACTCAAACTTGATGCATACTCTACGCCATCTTCTTCCGCAGGCACACAGTACCTTGACAATGTCGTAGGATGAAAAGAGTCCTCCGACGGCCTGGTCGCGGTGCTCACGTATCGTAGTCTGCATCTGAGCGTTCCACAGGACACACCACACAGAGCAGAGCACATAGCAATGAATGGTCATGGCCAAACAGACAACATATCATTATCTGCCATAGGGTGGGCAGATGCAGAGTGCAGCAACTGCACATTACCAGAGCTATCTATGAGTACGGCTATGTACTACATCCTCAAACGGTCAAAAGAATCGTGAAATCCGCTTGTTCTAAATTAAACCGAAAACTGTTGTTGTTGTTGTTGTTACTGTGCAAACACAAAGAGTTCGTTGCTCACCTCTTACTGTGCAAACACAAAGAGTAGGTTGCTCACCTCTTCCACAACTGACACGTAGTCCTTGTCCTGGCGACTCAGGTCCATGAGCTGTGTGCCGGATGTGTGTGCTGCGGATGCGGACGCCGCACTACCCACCCCCACACTGGGCTGCATACCAGCCACATTGCTGCCAACACCAGCCTGTAGAAGTCAGCAATAGTGCAAACAACAAGTGGATACTTGCTCAATAACCAGGGTTGGAGCAATGTACGACTCATATAGTACACACCACACAGCATAGATGTTACACTACATAACGTTATACATGACGTGTATAGTCTAGCAACAACTTTACTGCGGTAGTGGATCAAGCTGTACAAGGGCGGTGCGAAAACGTTTAGCGATGCTATCTCTTGGTCTGGCAAAGCCTATATATAGGCTTTGGAGCTGATGCGCGTAGATTGCCTGTTCCCTGTTACCACGGAAACAACTGCACAAGGCCAAAATGGCGTCCAAGCGATTCCAGGCGATATCAGGCAGTGTTGGCAAAAAAAATTTTGAAGAAGGAAGTTGTAGTTTTGTCAGGTTGAGGTATTCAGTTGGCGGATATTGTGTAAATTGTTCGAGCCTATTTATAGGCTTTGGTTTGAGGATGGAGGTTGGGGCTGCTGAAGCCACTGGGAGCAGTAGTGATGTAGAGTTTGCGCCTGGTGTTGAAGCAGAGAGCGATGATGAACTGCCGGCGAGTCCACTAGAATCTGTTCCACCTCCTCCAGCAACTAACAACGATGCTACTGGAGCAAGCCGAACAGATAATACTAGTAGACGGGAACATGCAATTGACATTGGATGGAGTGAAACGATGCCATCGAACGACTTGCCTGAGTTCACAGGTACCCCAGGCCTGCGAGTGGAGCTGTCTCCTGAGCAAGTCAGTTCACCGTTGAACCTATTCTTGTTGTACATCACGGACGAAATGCTGACGGTAGCGTGTGCTCAAACAAATTTGTATTTTTACCAACGAGCTGCTGATGTATGCCTTGAGGGGGCTGCTCATGCCAGAGAGTGGTCAAATATCACCCCTGCAGAGCTGAGAGTGTGGCTGGGAATCCTTTTTACCAACTCCTTGCATCCATACCCCAGCATGCCTCTCTATTGGTCCTCTAAGAAGTTGTTTGGCCTTGATGCCGTTAAGAGTGCCATGAGCCTCCGTCGTTTTGAGCAGATTAAGCGATATCTTCACCTGGCAAACACAGCTGCCGAGCCAAAAAGAGGCACACCGCATTTTGACCCCCTGTACAAGGTTCGCCCTTGGCTGGATGGACTGCTGAAGCATTCCCAGGAGCTTTTCTCCCCCAGTAAACAGGTTAGCATGGACGAGATGGATGTGTCCTTCAGTGGGAGATGCGCATACAAATCGCGAATTAAATACAAACGAGCCGGCGATGGATTTTTAATCTACGCACTATGCGATGCTGACACTGGCTACACCTGGTCTTTTCGGTTTACCTTTGACCAACCAGGTGCTGTGGAGGTTGGCCTGAGCAAGACCTTCAATGCCGTGTTCCAGCTGATGAAGCAGCTACCCGGCAAGGGGTTTCACGTTTTTGTCGACAACCTGTACTCCAGTGCTCTCCTTGCTGAGAAACTTCTTGCTTTCGGCCACCTGTACACGTGCACAGCTCGTGCTGATCGCATACCAAACTGTGTCAAGCAAAAGGCGCTAACAGGTCAAGCTGCACGACAGGCTCACGGCACTGTTAAATGGGCATCTAGGCGAAATGTGGTGGCACTTACCTACTATGATGCAAAGCCTGTACCGATGATGACCACTGCTCACCATGACCTCGAGGTGGTCACCTTCACCCGACCTCGTTGTCAGGTAAACCCGGAGACTCATCTTCCGCACACAGTGGATGTGGAGCTGACACGACTCAACGTCATTCATGATTACAACTGCTTCATGGATGGCGTCGATGTCGCTGATCAGCTCCGTGGCTATTACAGTTGCAGTCTCAAATGTATGAAATGGTGGCATGCTATTTTTTACTGGATCGTGGATACTGCTGCCACCAATGCCTACCTCTTACACAAAGAAGGCATGAAGGCACAGGCAGCATCTCCCATGACCCATCTCGAGTTCATGGCCGACCTTGCAGAATCGCTTCTCAGCACACCGCATGGAAAGGAAAGAAGCAGCAGCAGCAGCAGCAGCGGGGCAAAGCGGCGCCGGTCAGCGGACGCCGCCATGGACAAGCCAGAGAGTCGCCTTATTGGTTCTCACATGATCCGGGCAATTCAAGGGAGCAGTGCAAAGAACCCCCAGCGTGATTGCGTGAGGTGCAAAGCCAATGGCAAGCGCTCGCGCACCAATTACGAGTGTGGCACATGTAATGTCGGCCTTCACTCTGATTGCTTTGAGGAATGGCACAAGTGATGAGGTTTGCTGCTCAGCTATCCAGCAGTGAAGCATTTGTACATATTATACCTGTAAATAACAGCTGTACATAACATTTTTATCATAAAAAAAACTCTTAAAATACCAACAAAAACCAAAGCCTATATATAGGCTTTGAGCTGCCAGACCAAGAGATTGGTCTACTGTGGCTATGCTCCTTTGCTCTCACCAAGACCTCTGAGTTTGAACAGCACATGTACCAACAAAATGTGCCTACATTCGTTTACCACCAGAACGGCGCAAAAAAAGCACAGCACACTGCATTCCTGCAAAGTACATGTACTGTGTTTCATGTCAAGTAGAACCTGACACTAGGACGGTCAATACTGGAACATCAGCTCCTACAAGACTGCACGAATGCATGTTGATATAATAATTATAACGTTACCTGGGCACTTCGCACACCAATGCTGGCGGTGGTAGACGCATCAGCAGTTGCTTGACCCTGGGATGAGGGTGCGGCTGAAGCAGCACGAGAATCGGTGGCAGCCGCATTTACAGGACCTACACGCAACAAGCAGTACACAATGGGGAAAGGGAAATATCAGCAAGGCAGTCACAATGATTCCTTCAGAGGCTTGAACTAAGGGCATAGTGATGAGAGCTATACACCAGTGGCAATACTACCAGCAGTAGCACCAGCAGCAATACAGCAGTAGCGACATGGCATTGGTACTAAGTTCGAAGGTAAGAACAGCCAAAGAAGAGCTCTTTCTTTTCCAAAGTCGTGCCAGCATTCATACACTGTACGTGATCATGGATACACGATGTAGTGGGACAGAACTATAAGTACAGGGACAGCCATGTTGGACAACTTTCCACCAAGTTCAAGCTTGGCTGATAGCGCAGCACGTATCACTCACTTGAACATGCGGCCGCTGTACCAGTTGCACCACTGGCATAGTCCTTCATGGCTCGCACAATCTTGTGTCGATTGCCATAGGCAGCAATACCAATCTCTTTCAGCTCCTCATGGCCCATGTCTACCAGCACGTCCATAGTGATCTGTGCACACAGACACACACACACACACAGACACACAAGAAGGCAAAGTTGCAAGTCTGTGATGAGACTTCAAATAAAAGTACAACAACGACAACAACATCTGTTAGCCTATGCATATCGGGAACAATGGTAAAAGTGTACCAGGTCAACCCCCCCCCCCCCCCCCACACACACACACATGCGCACGTACACGCACACAAACGTGCGCACGTACACACACACAAACGTGCGCACGTACACACACACACAAACGTGCCCACGTACACACACACAAACGTGCCCACGTACACACACACAAACGTGCCCACGTACACACACACACACACACACACACAAATACACTTATCCTGTGTACATACCGCTTCCCGCTGGAGGATGGGCAACAAGTGACTTAGATGCAGGTCAGACAGGAATTTAGCGACATCACCATTTGTACCGGCAGCATCACCGGCTGCAGTACTGATGTCACCTTCAGAGTGGTCACTTCGGGTAGGACCAGCTACTCTACCAGGTACTCCTGGAAACATGGGCAACACCACGCAGGACAAGAAGCACAAATCAGCATGGTAGTAATCATCCCATTGATGTTTGAACTTGCAAATGTACACACACCCACACTGGCAACTTTGACGCCCATCGCCGGAGGCAATGATGGCGATCCTACAGCAGAAGCCATAGCAACGTGTGCTGGGATTCCATCATTCAACAGCTTGCAAGGCTGAAAAATTGACCACCTCTATTCAGCCTAGTCTACACCGACCAGCTATTTGACATTTTTTCTGGCATCCACATACATACCCCTACACAGAGTGATGCAGAACAATGTCAGCAAAACAAAGCCCTAAACGCAATTATTTGCAATGTCTACTGTCCCGTTGTGATACCCAGTTCACATGGCATTCATGATGCAGAGTATACAAAATGCACAGAATACCATGCAGACAAACAAGCTCACCGTCTGCATATTCCTGTCCTTCCAGCTCTTCACGCTTGATTTGGTCAACAGATGAGGATCTGGAAAGGTCCATAGCTGTAGCGGCACCCAGCGTGTTCCCTGATGCCGTCGCAGCTGCAGACACGCCTGTTGATGCTGTTGTCTGCACCAATGGTGCAGAAACGGCTGTTGTGGATATGACAGAGGTTGGTATTGCCGCCGTCACCACAGAGCTGGCAGCCGTACTGGCAGTAGCAGCCGCAGCACCAGCTGGCGAACGCCCCAGAGCGGCAGCAGCTGGCCCCGGCGAGCCGAGCAGTGCGGTGACGAACGGTGACATGCCAATGTCGCGACCTATCTGCGTCTGCAACTGCATGCTACACGTGCCAGCACTGGGACCGCCGGTGGTAGGGACACCGCTAGTGGCTACGCTAGTGGCAGGTTGTGTGGCAGCTCCGCCATCAACAGCGCCGGTACTGGAAGCATCCACAGGTGTGTGCACATTCAACTGTTGCATGGCAGCGGATATCAACACCCGAACGTCATCTTGCTGCACACCATCAAACACAGCAAGAGAGAAAGTACAGTGGAACAGATTATGAAAATAACACAGTGGATGGAAATGCAGAGTCTGAATATTCGACATCTTTGCCACATTTTCAGAAAGATGTAAGATATTGTGTCGAAAAGCTCCATGGATACACTGAGAATCACACAACCAGAAAAATAGACATTCTCTTTAACTACTAGTAGGTGATAGAGAATTACAGTCAGACCTCGCTTATCCGGTCCTCGTTTATCCGGATCCCTCGCCATCCGCACGAAAATCGCTGGTTACCGATGTGCAGCATATGTTATGCATACAACATAACCGGACCTCGCGATCCGCATACCGGTGCATGATTTTGCTTCGTTGTATCCGGTTGCATGTGGCTTGCAGAAGCTAGTATCAGGGAGTTGTACAAGCAAATGAGGTCCTTGACCTGCTGGATGCATGCGGATAGCACTCAGTTGCATGCACTTGTCATATTTCTCGCTTGTTTTACATACTGGGCACGCTAGTCGTACTGCATAGGACCTGTCTACAAGTATGTACGATGCAACTGCTTTTGACATGCCACATGCATATAAAGTATGTGTGTTCAGTTATCCGGTTCCCTCGCCTATCCGGATATTTTTGTGGAAAACAGATGTGTGCGGTTAAGCGAGGTCTGACTGTACTACTATAACGAGCATCTCATACATGCACTCAGAAAAGAGAACACGCACACGAGTAAATGCAAGTGGAATGTTTAGCTGAGAAACGCTGACCGTCACAAAGACTGCCACCACACGTGCTTACCGTGGACACATCGAACGGTGACTGGCCCTCCTGGTTGCGCAGATGTACATCAGCACCGTGCAAGATCTATGCAGAGAACAATCATAGCGTCGCCGAGCATTGGGTGAAAACAATACAGTGATATAATAGAACAGGTTTGTTTTTGACTATGTGTATAGCGGTCTGCTCAAAGGACTGACTATGAATTGCTGAGTGTGCGACTCTGTATGGGATCAATGTGCAATAATCAGTACCCTGCCAAGTTCTACATGGGATGAAAAAAACTCTAAAAAACGGACCATGCATAGTGACTTGTGCAGCCCAGCTGCAAATGTCATTCGACACAGGGATATCAGGACCGTGTGATTTGCTTCCAGGGGAGTGATAGAGAGATGGACTTGCTAGTGGGTCTAAAAGTGAACGAACCAAGTGAGAACACCTGCTATTATTACACTTGGTACAGTGCTGCTCAAATCCGATCGAGTGAGTCAAGTTTGCACCCTGCCCCAGTGAACATCCCAGTGTTCGCAGGTTTAGGGATGCACAAGTGCCCGGTGCGTGGCGTACTTAACTCGTGCGATAGGATTTCATCGAGCAGCAGCAGCACTGCACATGTGTGCGCAACTCACCAGCAATGCGCAGAGCTGCGTGCGTCCCTTCTGCGCAGCCTCATGAAGTGGCGTGAATCCCCATCGGTCCACAGCATTCACAATGGAACCGTGATTGATGAGAAGAGCGGCAATCTCAGCATGCTGTACCAACACATACACACCAGAAACAGCATCACCAATGGGCGGGTGCTCAGAAAGCCAGTATTTTTTTATATCAAAACTCAAAAGCATGTACCTGTGGCGACGGTCAATTTTCAGGCGTTTTTTCCAATTCATTCCCTCTATTAAACTGAAAGGGAAAAAAACTTCAGAAAAAGACTGACTGTCACCACCAAGATTCAAACAAGGGACCGTCGCCTGTGATGCTCTCCTACCAAGCCATGACGTAGTTAGTAGAAAGCAAATACAGAGTACCTAACAAAGATAACCGCAGCCAGAACTTCCAAGAAGGTAAGCCAAGCTGAGAAAAAGCAGCCGTTGTGACCGCAGCCAGAACTTACACCATACGAGGAGGCATTGTGAAGAGGAATCAAGCCACCCTTGTCCTTGGCATTGGCATCTGCCCCATTGGTCAGCAGCAGATCAGCAACCTCAATTTGATTGTAACCAGCTTGAGGCACAGGGAAAATAGCACCATCACAACCAAGCAATTAGTATCAGTGCAATCAGTACAAGTCCATGCACAACATGTCACGATGATGTTACACATGTGTACAGGTACAGCTAACAACAATACTAACGCTGGAGATGGACAGCCCTATCCCCCCCCTGCTAAACTGCCCCGCACACACTCTCTCACCGAATGAGGGCTTTGCCATGTAATTGTGTCCATTATTCTAAACGTGAATGACAGATACAGTAGATATCGGTTATAACGTGCCCTTCTGATTTTTCACATTTTATCACTATAACCGGTATATCACTACAGGCGATTTTCAACTGCGCGCGTCATACATACACGTTATACACGTGTGGGTACTCGATCGCGCTAATGTAGCGTACTGATACGTGATGGATGCTACTGCACCTTCTCCAGTCTAGAGTGAAGAACTTCTTGGCCCAAAGGCATCATCCAGGAAGCACCAGACCAGAATACCCTATGAAAACACGCATGTGGCTCCAAATCGAGACATCAATGCCTCACACTCGTGTGTTGCTATCACTATAGACGATAATTTTTCTGCACAAATAGGTGTTTTGAATGGTCATTCTGTATCCTTATAGCCGATTTATCGCTATATACGATATATTGGTTATAATGATAATTTGACTGGCTTTTTCTTGTTTTGCTTTTGATATTTTCATTTTGTATCAATATAGCCGGTTTATCACTATGTCCGATGACTTTATAACCGATATCCACTGTACAGGGTAAGGGGTGAATGATAGAGACATACACTTACCGGCGAGATGCAGCGGTGTGGAGTTGCGACCGGATGAGTCACGGCAGTTGACGTTGTCCTTGGTCAAGACGCAGGCCAGCTACAGTAGCAAATAACACAGAACAGCAGCCACAGTTCATCAGCAAAACCTAGTAGCATGCAGGAGTGATGACCAATCCCAGCCATGTGCAGGCACTCTCTACAGATACGCCGCCAGTGTTTGCCCACATTCTACGCATTTTATCGAGGTGGCCCAGATTTTACAGAAATGCGCCTGAACGCTCGCACACACACACACACACACACACACACGCGCGCGTATACACATGTACACGCACACATTTTTATGGAAAGCATAGCCTCACACTAAGGGAACATGGAGACAAATGCAAACTCGTAGAAATGCATCAAGAACTCACTCGTCCCACTTCTCCCTTTCTTGACAGCTCAAGGATAGCACCATCTCCACGCAACAAGTCCTTGATATCCACGTCAGTCTCCTTGACAAGGTCCAGCGGTGTTTGGTTGTCGCGATTCTTCTTACCTGCATCAGCACCGTTCTGAGTGGAGCAGAACAAACCATTGCAAGAAGGCAGTGTAACTGTGTTATACTCTACAACGGTGAGCTGGCGATGTGTGCGCGCGTGTGTGTGTGTGTGTGTGTGTGTGTGTGTGTGTGTGTGTGTGTGTGTGTGTGTGAGTGTGTGATCTACTAGCGTTCGCTCATGATGCGTGCTTGAGTACAGTGGGAGACGCATACGGTCATGCATACAGTCATTGTACCTCAAACGTGAACACTTTCATCCATTCACTGCTACTGGACAAAGTGAACACAATCGTAAATAATGACGTTCATGGCAAACACACACACACACACACACACACACACACACGTTTCCAAACATTGAGCCTTGGACGCACAGTAGGAAACATCATGTGCTTCGTAGAACACGCCGCGAAACAACAAACACGCCCTACCTGAATGAGCAGCCGACAGATGTCAAACTTTCCCTTGGCGGCAGCTTCGTGCAGCGGTGTGAACTTCCACAGGTCAGGCATGTTCACGTTGGCACCATGCTGTATACACAGCCAGGTGATCAAAGGCAATGATGGCGGCGATGATGACGACGACGACATGCACACAAGAAAAGCAAATGAAAAATAAATCATCAATTGTCCAATCACCATTATTTTTGCCTATGCTGTGCATCCAGTCAAAAGCCAGTCTGAGCGTATATGATGCCCCTCAAAACAAACCGACTCAGAAACCCTATGATTATAGGAACTGAGTTAATAATGTATGAATGCTGGAGTCGAATTTGCATGTGATCTCCACTACAAGGCAGCGTACAGAATATATGAACATGCTAACACTATCAGTCAGCAGCAGCACACGAGTATCATGATAACTGCAACTTAGAGACATAAAAAAAACCCAGCTAAACAGTGGGGCCCTGCACTGACCTTGACAAGTAACTCTGCCACTTCGTAGTGCCCATAGGAGCATGCATTGTGTAGGGGAACAAGACCACTGGAGAACAAATAACATGAAGAAAAGTACACATTAATTCCCGTAGCTATGCAGAAGACGTTACTTCAGTAACGTCTGGCGCTAGCCAGGGTCCACACAGCTTTAATTTGGTGTTTGTTTGTGTCACGCCTGGCGCTATCCCGTATCTGTCCCGTACCGTATCATCAAACACAGCTAGCTGGCCACATGCAGCTGGCCGCAATATTCAAATAGGGCTTTCAAACGCAAGATCATAATGTGAAGCAACTTGGAAGAATGAGTATGAATGCGAAGTGTATGAGGGAATGCATGTAGGGCGATAGTGCGGGTTCGAATCCCAGGTTATGCCTGAAAAAAAAGGAGAATTGAAAAATTTATAACATCCCTATGCTTTTTTTGCCTATGTCATCAATGCGGTAGACGGTGTCGTATTACCTCGACCGTACCTGTCCCGTACCGGACCATCAAAGACGGCTGGCCACAATGCATATTCAAATAGGGCTTTCAAATGAAAGATCATAACGTGAAGCAACTTGGAAGAATTAGTATGTATGTATGCGAAGTGTATCGGGGGATGCATGCAGGGCGATAGTGCGGGTTCGAATCCCAGGTTATGTCTAAAAAAAATGAGAAATTTATAAGAATTTATAACATCCCTATGCTTTTTTTGGTCTAGGTCATCAAGGCAAAAAAGCATAGCGTAGGGCCCTGAGCTTCCAAGCTCTCTCGTACATCCAAAATACAAGCGAAACAGGCATAAGCAAAAAACACTACCGATTTCCCCGTTTGTAAGTTGCACCCGATTGTAAGTCGCATCCCCCTTTCCAGGTCCATGCCATATCATTTCTATATATTCACTTCAGTATTCATGCTCAATTGTAAGTCATACTCCCTTTGTTGGCCCTGAAGTTAGGTGTAAAAAGGAGCGACTTATATTCAGGGAAATGCAGTCTATACAGCGATATGGTCTCAGTGTGCCAGCACACTAAATCCATCATCAGCAATCAGAGCATGTTACAATATTAAGTTGCACTGGATGCACGGAAACTAGACCGTGACAGAGCAATACCATGCAGTGTAACAAGGCATGCTGGCATAGCAAAGCTGGGACTGGACCACGCACGCACACCTGCGCGTGCGCGGCGCGCACACACGCGCGTGCACACACACGCTCCAAAGACCAGTAGGAGCCAGTGGCAATGATGATGACAGCACCACACCTACCCTTTGTCCTTAGCATGCACGTTGGCACCATTTTGCAACAGGTGCTCGACCACCGGGATGCGATTGTAGCCAGATGCGAAATGCAGCGGCGTCGACATCCTGCCGTCGATATCTCTGCAGTTGACGTTAGATGACGTCAGCAAGGACTGGTGAAGGACACAGACACATGCACACACACGCACATGAACATGCACACACCGACCCCAGAAAGCAGAGACGTAAATTGAGCATCAATACAAAATCACTGTCCATTCCAAAATATGCACAATACACACGCTGTGTTACAGATCCATAAAGGTGCAATCAATCGCTGCTCTAGGTCAAATCTGCGTTGTTGAGCGACTTTGCCTTTTTTGATGAGGCAGGTGCCATCCATGCCATCCATGCCTTACAGCTTGATCCTTCCTTACCTTGATCGTTTCCATATCACCATTCTTGGCCGCCTCAAGCAACTGATTGTCTTGTTCTGATCCGATGGTAGGTTGATCGTCTGCACAATGAAAAACAGAAAGGAAAGGAGAGAGATGAGCGAGGCACAACCAAACATTACAGAACAAGGGGGCTGGTGGAGTGATATGTATCGTCAAGACAACTCAACTCCATTAAATACTAGACAACCATGCACTACACTGAGCAGTCATCGGTGGCTGCTATGACCATTGTCAGCTGTACTGTCAGCATGTTTCCAGCAAACATGACACAGACGACAAACCCCCACCCCCAAACACAACATGAACACACTTCAAAACGGAAGCAAACAAGTACCTTCAAGCAGCTTCTTGACAAACTCCTCGGTGGCCATCTGAGAAGCAGTCTGCCCGTCGTTGTTGGTTAGTGACACATCGGCGTCATGGCTGATGAGTAAGCGACATGCCTGTAGTTCATTGGCCTGGGCCGCGCGGTGCAGTGGGGTCAGACCTAGATTGTCTGGCATGTTGATCTACACACAACAGAAACAATCAATTATGTGTGAAAGCATGTCATAGAATAACTGCCAGTACTAGTATACACTGTACAACCACACTGCACACAGCAGTAACAGACTGTTATTAGCACATGAGGGAGAGGATCTTAACATAAGGCAATGTCTTACACCCAACTGTTCTATCCCCAAAATCACATTACACCAAGGAAAATGAGCAGCTGCAGATGATTGTGACCCAACACCCCCAAGTATAATACGGTATACAATCCTAGGACAGGACAGGACATGAACAAGCAAAGCATGTTGGCCCAGTAAATCAAGACCAAAGCAGCATTGCATACATGTACAAAGAACGCTAGCGGGCAGATTCAAGATGAAGCAGGCCAGGAGACACACCGCTGAACAGCTCTAACCTTGCAATTGTACTTGATCAAGACTTCCATGGCATCCACATAGCCTCGATGACAAGATAAATGCAGCGGTGTGCTCATTCTGTGCAGTCAAAGCACCACACACACACACCTTTGACCTTTGACCTTTGACGCCCATCGCCGGAGGCGATGATAGCAATGCTACGGCAGAAGCCATAGCAACTTGTGCTGGGATTACACCATTCAACAGCTTGCAAGGCTGAAGAATTGACCGTCACTATTCAGCCTGGTCTACACCATACAGCTATTTGGAGTGACATTTTCTGGCCAGTGAATCCCTTTTTTGGTCTTTTTCTTTTTTTTTTTTTTTTTTTTTTTTTTTTCCCGCACACACATCACCCCACATACTCCGGCATGCACTGGCTGTTGGTAACCACCCAGGAGAATGAAAGAAAAGTCAGGAAGAGTCTGAGAAAGAGAAGAAAGACGTGTGTGACCATAATCGTCGGGAATCGAACCCGCAATCTATCGATTGGAAATCGCTGCACATACCACTGCACCATATACACACACACACACACACACACACACACCAACACACACATGCACGCGCGTGCGCACAACACCCATAAGCTACAAAGCAGTCCATGTACGAGAAGACAGAGGACACAAATTGAAAAATGAGCAAGACGAAGAGAACACCAGCAGGCGAACTGGCCGTAAACACAGCTGGACGAGATGGGAATAATTATAATGAATATGACACTTCACTTACTCTCGATTGGCGGCATTGACATCGGCGCCTTTCTTCAAGAGCAGCTCCAGCAATGCTTTCCGACGAGCCACAGAACTAGCAGCCACACAGTGCTGCAAACACACACGCAATATAGAGACAAGCAATCAAGCAGGTCGTGGACTGGCACAGGTATACATCAGACAAACATAGAGAACAACATGGCACCCTACTTACACATACATGTAGATGCATAAACAATGAACATTGTAGGAAAAAAAACCAGCTATCAATACTTCCATCATTCTGAAGGCAAAAACAATGCCCGTACTTGCACATAAAGCAAGCAGAAAGGCAATTTCGACGAGAACATACCACTCCGGTGTTCAACGTCAGTGGATCGGAAAAGGCCATCGTTTCCAAATTCAGCAGCTTCTTGACACGCGACATATCACCTTGCCGACATGCCTCCAGGAACTGGTGGCCACGGAACTCAGCTGTACAGACAGGATGCATAAACACATGCACTGTGGATCAGATAGGAGGTGGAATGGTCCTTATGCACGGTGTACAGATGTACAAAGTTATGTACTGGGGTCGTAAGTGTGTACATACCCTGCTGGGTGTTCAGTGTGTGCTATACATGTGCATTTGACCAATTTAGCCCAGGCAGACAATCGCTTTTCCAGCTTCATAACTTTGGATCGAATTAATGACTAGCTACATCTTTGTCCGAGAAAAGTGTTCGTATGAAATGCCTTCAGGGCCAATTCCTTTCTCAGTGGAAAGAGCAGTAAACACAATAGAGTCCTGCACATAATCATTCAACGCCCAACCGGGCATACAGGATTCTACGGGGTTTCGTACATCTGTAAAACGTGCATAAAGCTTATATTAGAACAACACCAGCACGTCAAGCGCAGGGCCAACACTCCTGGATATACACTGAGGCACTAAGAGGACACGTGAACATGGCCAGGATGAAGGATGAGCAAAGGGCCAAGCAGTCAAGTACTAGAAGTATGCATAGCTCGTACTCAACCATGCTCGGACTTGAACGTTGCCAGAGCTATTCAACCATATACATACTACTACCAGGAGTATGGAAGCAAGAGAAAACAGCCACGTACTTCAAGTAATGAGTAAGCACAGGCAAATACAATATAATTACCATGCCTGTGCTGTGTATAGGGAGCACATGCGCAAGCACCATAACAACGTCAAGAGTAACATGAGCTCCCAACAGTGTGCAACTCCTGATACCCTTTCTATGGGGTCCGCCGACGGTGAAAACTCACATCACGTGGTGTAGTGTTCCGGTTGTACGTTTCCAGCCCGTCCTAGCGAGCAACGGAGTAATAAAAATAGCACTCCTGACAAAAAAATCTCACTCCGCTTATGCAACTCCCCAGCATGATCATGGAAGATTTTCGGATTGCGCGCATGCTATCCTTCGTTGTACGCAGTACTTGGAAGTACAAATCGTACTTGGAACACGTGATGTGAGTTTTCACCATCGGAGACCCCATACGCAGAGTGCACACTCTTGGGAGCTTATTTATTCTTGATAAAAATGACAAAATTATGGTCATCTTCGAGATAAGATTCACACGTACTGTGCATTTGAACTTGTAAGTCGGAAGTGAGCGCAACATGAAGAGGCGACTTGGAATGACAGTTTGCCAGTGTGGGATCAGCTCCGTGAGCCAACAATAATGAACACACCTCTTGCCTGTACATGTACACACAATACAGGACAAACAAAGAAACAAATTGAAGGGTAGCAGTGTGGAAAAGACAATGTGAAAGAAGGAGGAGGGAGAGAGAGAGAGAGAGAGAGAGAGAGAGAGAGAGAGAGAGACCCAGAATGTACACAAGCGTTGCGGGGGGCTTGGGTATTCTCAGTTGGTCTTCAACCTTACCTTCCCTTAGATGCTGCTTCGTGAAGCGGCGTGAACTGCCACAGGTCCATGGCATTAACACTGGCTCCATGCTGTACACAAGTAGACAAGTATGCATGCAAGCAGAGAGATAGACTAAGACACTTGTAATTACTACACTACAGATGGTATATGCACACAGAAGCACAACAAATGCAATTATAGACCACAAGTCACAAGTACACAACGCTGCTACATGCCTATTGATAGAGGGGGGGGGGGGGAGGGGGAGGGGGGAAAACGGAGACTCCCTCGATTTAGGCTAAGGCCTGTGGAGAATCCATAAATACAAATACAAATACAAGGTGAATGGCGCAGGCACGTACCTTCAGCAGCAGCTCAGTGACTTCATAGTGGCCATAAGAACAGGCATTGTGCAGTGGAACCAGGCCACTACAGACGGCATAGCAAACACACAAGACAAACACACAATCACACATTGTACTATGGTGCACCTCACACCGAAATAACAGCCGTGCAGAAAAATCAACCTGTAAGTACTGACAGAGTGTGTCACCTCAGGAGTATGCCGGCCAAGTTACAACGGCAATATATGTCTGTGAACACAACTACAACAGGTTTTGCTGAAGCCAGTTGGCAATAACCAGATGATAACTATTTGTACATCATGTTGCCTTTTCGGCTTTGTTCTGCCCTTACAGTATACCGTATTACTATTACCAAGAGTACATAACCCCCCAGAGTGTGCAACTCGACTATGGGTGCTGTCCCGACAGAATTTCAAGTTGACGTCATTTTGATGATGCAATGCGCACTGTACACGGATTATCAGACGAATCCGGAACCTGTGGTGGACCACAGCCGATCTGATCCTGTACAAATTATTGCAAAGTAAAACGTGTGATGCGTTGACACCCGTACACATGTTGTAAAACACTGGCGCAAGGAGCATTGCGTCATAAATAATGACGTCAACTTCAAATTCTGTCGGGACAGCAGGGTATGTGGGAGTTGCACACTCTGGGGGGTTATGTACTCTTGCTATTTACATAGCTTCAGACCGCTGCAACAGAGGATCAGCTTGACAGATGCTCTAAGTGAATTAGAATAAGGGTCAGACCGACACCTTTACACGACTACACAAATACATACATGCATGCACACATACAAACGCAAACGCGCAAACACACACACATGCACACACACACACACACACACATGCACACACACACACACACACACACATCCACACGTGCACACATGCACACGCACAGAGCTTGACTCACCCTTTGTCCTTGGCATGAACATCAGCACCGTGCTGCAGCAGCAGCTGGACACAGTGCACACGATTGTAACCAGCGGCAAGGTGCAGCGCCGTTGACTTCCGACCGTCACTTGCATGGCAGTTGACAATGATCGGAGTGACAAAGGACATGAGAATGTCTTCGCGACCACTGCGTGCCGCTTCTAAGAACTCGTCTTTCTTAAATTCACCTGCACGGACAAGAAGGAGGAGGCATCAGCAACACCAGTAAGACGCATTAGCATGCATGCATTGCAGCCTGCAAACGCTACCAATCCTACTCAGCTTACCGTTACAACGCGCATCAACTGGCATCCCAGTACATGTACTGACAGCCATCTTGCATGGCTAGGCACACACATTGACAAGTACAGAGTGATCCCTTCACTCATTCAACCCCATAGATCCAAACAACAAGACTTCGAATTGTCCAGCTGCAGAAGACATAATTCTGATATAGGTCTGTCCAGAGAAGCACTGACTAAAGGAAATAGTCGAGCTTCCGGCAACTTCCAGGATCCTACTACCTACAGTACCCACTTACACTCTACACACACGCAGTGCAGTACAAAGCAAGGTGCAGGTGTACTGGTACTAGTACCTGTTAGAATCAGCCTGGCTTGCACATCAGCCAGGTCCAGTGGCGTTTTACCATCCGAATTGCAAATAGTGGCGTCAGCACCGTTCTGCAGCAGTACTGCGCGGTGCAGTGCAGACAAAAACACACGAGCACACGCGGACATGCACACACACACACACACACACACACACACACACACACATGCGCATGTGCATGCGCGCAAGCATGCGCGTACACACACACATACAGTCCGTATCGCCTATAAGGTTGGCGGCTATAGTGATCAATTTCTCAAAATCATTTTCATTTGCCATAACTAAGTATACACAGTTATCGCATAGTAATAATCGTCTATAGTAATATATCGCCTATAGTGATCAAATTCATATTTCAAAAGACCGTTATTACATTATTTTTCCATTGGTTATAGTGATTGATGTAAAATCAAGCGATGTCAGAGGAGAACAGGGTGTAACTTCTTCGTGAAGAACTTGTCCAGTGAGTGTTGTTTGGTGAGTTTTGCTCGTACAAGTTGCCAAAATATGCCTCCATCATGAGGAAATGCTGATTTTGTGTGTCAGGAGCTACAGCCAGCTACATGACATTGTACATGTATGTAGTGCGTATGTGCACGGCGCGCTGAGTCGTTTGACACCCCACTCGCATACATTGCATGCAGCATCGGTCATAGTAATATATCGCTTATACTGATAACATGCTCAAAATCAAACACCAACGCTATAGGCGATACTGACTGTACACACACGAACAACACATAGGATGATTCAGAGTCTGCAAGAGATCGTGGTATTACATGTATGCACTACTTCTGAAGTACAATGTTTGTTGTACGGTCGTAGCACGCAAATCGTGGCATTGCTCATGGGCTATGATGCAATGGCTGGACTTCGTTTATCACAACTGTACAATCACAATGTCTATGACTATGTACTACATCCTGATCTGTGCATAATAGATAAAAGAACCTGCAAACACACACACCACCCCCCCCCCCCCCCCCCCCCCTGGTCCTGGTAAACACTGCCATTACGGTCACGTGTCCCCTTGCGGGGCCGACAATATGGAACGACAAGCGACGGTAGTCCGCTGAGAGAGAGGTCAGGGACTCAGGGACCATGTTCGAGAGAGCCATCACACACACACACACACACACACACACACACACACGCACACACACACCTGGTCATGGTAAACACTGCCATTACGGTCACGTGGCCCCTTGCGGGGCTGACAACATGGAAACGACGAGCGACGGCAGAAAGTCGGCAGTCTGCCAAGAGATCAGGGATCATGTTTCTTCGGCACGACGAGAGAGCCATCTTTGGCAGCTATGGATTTGGAATCCACGAGTAGCGCGGCAGCACCGACCACAGGCCCCACAGTGAGCCTTGCAGCATGAGAGGGCGAGCCGCATACGCGGCGGCGGAGGAGTCGCCTGAGCAGCAATGGTAGACACCGCCGCCCGGCACGGAGCCCGAGACGATGTCCGGAGCATCCGGGAGTTGGGGCACACACACACACATACACACACACACCGTGTACCACACACAGACACACACACACACACACACACACACCGTGTACCACACACAGACACACACACTCATGTATTGGGCCACAAGGGGCACTGCCCACAATACAGCAGCTATCAGCTAGAACAAGACATACACTGTGTCACAAATCACAATACTATCCTTGTAGTACATACCAATACAAACTTCCACCTTCCCCTTGGACGCTGCCTCGTGGAGCGGGGTGAAGTTCCAGTTGTCCCGTGCATTGGGATTGGCCTTAGCTTCCACCAGCATTGTTACGACATCAGCATGGCCGAATGACGAAGCATTGTGTAACGGAATTAGTCCCCCTGGTAGTACATGCATACGCGATACACACACACGCGTGTGCACACATGCGCACACATTTGTGTGCGCAACCATACATACACACACACACACACACACACACACACACACACACACACACACACACACACATATCATGTACATGCACACACGCACGCACGCAGCAGCAACACACGCATACATACGCGTGCACATACCCACAAGCCGCGCATACATGAATAAACCCAAGCTTCTTGTACACCCTAGTATACAGGAGAACAGAGGAAACCTACAGAACCCCTACAGAAACCCAACATTGAAAATAAATATCAAACATCAATTCGAACGGTAACACCAAAATAACCCACAGCGTGTGGGCAAGGACAGAAATAAACTGGAAGAATGCTCTGCTCTCACACGCAGTACAGCAGTACAGTACATCAAAGCGTACCATCGTCCCTGGCCATAACATCTGCACCACAGTCCAGCAGGTGGCCAACAATCTCTTTCCGTCCATATCCTACAGCGTGAGAATGGACAAGAAACAAACACACACCCTCCATATTAGTCACCAATGCCATGGCAATAGTCTATAGTCCAATACTGTTCGCTATTTACTGCAAACGAGGCGCAGCAGAAAACCATTACCAAGGCATTATGTCTTATGAGGAGTCAACTCGATCAAGTACAAAGCTCCTTGAGAAAAATTCAAAATTGAATACAAAAAATAAGTGAGGCTATCGTACCTGCTGCGAAGTGGAGAGGCGTAGACCGCCGTCCCGTGGTGTCCTGTAGATTGACATTGCTACTGGAAACTAGCTCCTTCACGCGCTTCAGATCGCCATTCTTACACGCTTCGAACAAGTTATCATCAGATGAACCGGTTTGCTGAACAGTGCCAGTAGCTGCATCACCTACCATCGACGGACGTGCAACGCCAGAAAATGGGCTGCGACATTCCTCATTGGACGAATCCAAACTCGATGTCGTGCTGGACATCGTTCCTGTCACATCTAGGAGTCTTCTTCTCTCTATTCCTTGTTGTTACGCAGCAGGAGTCATCCTGATAATATTGTGCATTGAGAAGCTTTGCAGAAAATCTCAACACAGTTCACTAAGAACTTCACAGCCGACTTGCCAATATTCGACTTTCTGTGAAACGACACTGCTGGGTCACATCCACTCGAGTACGTCTAGATGCCCATGCCATGCACGACTTGTTCCAGAACATTACTTCCGCGATTGCTGAAGCCGACACCCGTCATCGCACACGATGTTGAGTTGCTTCGCATGGACATACTAGACTTGGAGTGTGGAGGGAAAGGATGTGCTTGAAATGACCAATCCATCTCTTTCAGTCTTTGCATTCAGCATGATTTGATAGCCTGGGTCGGCCAAAGCGGCTGCGCAGACGCCGCCTTGCGATCACCACTGATAACGAAATCAATGAAACGCTCCATTTGTACCAGGGAGTCCCTGATTTGTACACTCGTCGTACTCAACAGGTGCATGACTTTTGTACAGAGTCTTGCCCACTTGCACTCTTGTTCCCACACAGACACCCTGCCTGGACACGGAGATTTCCCACTGTACTGTCCGACTGTAGTTATCAATCGTGTTGGTTTTAGCTTGACGTGGTGACGCTTTGTACTTGTCTTTGCAGTAACACTGCTTGCCAGGTCCATGTCCGCCCGGTCTCGATCATGTAGTGAACATTTCCCCTGGGCCCAGGGCCAGGCAGACTGTACTGCTCCAGACCCATCCTGAAGTACGTACAGCTGTAGTAGTAGTGTACTCAGTAGGTGTAATGACTATGTTCGACGTTCTGGACGGTGTTGCATGACGGCTCTTTGGTAACCCCCTGCCCTGGAATACCATGTTAGTCATTGTCACTGTGTCGTCTGGCACATGTAATGATTATGTAGTTGTGGTGGCTCTGCTAGTATCAATACTGAACTGAGTTATGACAGTTATGTATTGGAACACCTGTTAGGGGCACTGCATTATGACATGCTGCATTGCTGGAAGAGTAGTTGAGAAGCTTCTGAGTTGTGTGTACCCTCCTGGACCTCATCCTTTTCACTCAGGCTTGTGTGGAGAAAACAGGTGCGTGTATTTCAATCATGATCATCATGTGATTCAATCATGTTCTACATGAACACGTGTATTTTGTTTAAAAAAATCTAGCTTGGTGTACAAGTGAGATACTGTCGACATGTCACGACTGTGGTCCATGCAGCTAGCTGTGAAGAAGCAATGGCATAGGGCTAGTATAGACTAGTATTTTAAATATGAATCATGTCTTGGCCCATTCTCATTTGCTGTCTCAACTGCATGATTCCAACCACGCTAAGTCTGGATTGTTGTCGGGCTTGGAAAGTACAGTACTGCCTCCGTAAGCTAAAACTTTGCGTGTTTTCTGTACGGCCATCACCTCACCTCACTATGGACCAAGTTCTGGTGCACGGAGGAAGCGAATCATATCTTATCGGGCCACCGGCTTTGCTCCTGTTTTAACCAATTGACGGGAAAGCGGTTGCACGCACGCACAATGTCATGACATTGTATGTGATAATGACAGCCACGGCTCATGGTCACCATGACATGTGGCCCGTTGGGTGGGAAACTGAAGTGCACTGGACAACGTCGGCAGACCGGCTCTACAATTCCTGGACCACACTTAAGATCAAGATCGGATCCTTGGCCATGGAGTTGACACGCTGCCACGGTAGCAACAGTTGGAATGCTGCTTGGTCTACCCACAATAGAATGGCATGGTCACTGAGAATGAGCTTACCTTGAGGTAATGCAGGCCATTTTAAAGATCTCGGAATCAGTCTGCGTTTTTTTGAGAAGTTTGCATTTTATCATTTTTATGAATGAACATCCTATTATCATGTGGGATTGTCTCATACATGTACGGTAGTATCAAGAGTACATAAACAAGAGTGTGCAACTCCAGCTATGGGGTCTGCGACGGCAGAACTTCACATCACGTGATGAACCCGTGCACTCTAGTGCATGATAGATACTGGGTTGTACGCAGCCCAGCTTTGGGTACAACTCTCGTGTGGTCACTTTGCACTGTTTGCCAGCATAACCTTTTGAACCATGTCACGTGATGTGAAGTTCTGCCGTCGCAGCACAGCATAGAGGTTGTGCAGGCAGTTGCACACTCTTGGTTATGTACTCTTGGTAGTATCAAGAGTAGACTACGCTGTACGCTGTATGACTGTACTCTTGGTAGTATTTTATTATCATCAGGGAGTAGTGTAAACCCGGGAGATGACCGTACTGGCACATATCCAGACATACGTCCTCTGCGTCACATGAAAGAAACTGAGACTGGTGGAAGATGCAAGCCTCGGTGTCGCATGAAAAGAAAAGAAAAAAAACCCACTGCTGTTCCTAAATCTTGTCTCTCAGCCTAGAATTTTGCTGGCTTGCTTGGCACGTTCTTTGGTGCCTGGTGTTGCTGTAGACAGAGATCTCTCCGACCCATTCGGAGAAGACGGTACGTTGCCTTTGCTGCAGGCTGCATGCAGTGTGGGCATGGTCAAACTGCATGCAAGAAGATACACCCCCCCCCCCCCCCTTCCCCCATCACTGACCACCGCACGACTTCCATAACTCGATGACCATGGTGACTACTCGTACCAGTAACTGCGACAAGTAATTCCTTTGTCTATGATAATAAGAAAAGTGGGCAACGTGGAGAGTGTCCCGGGCTAAGAAATGAAAAAGGAATGTTAAGTTACAAAGCAACAGTTACAGTATTTACACTCTAATAGAGGTTATAACATCATGTATGGCATTGTTAGTTCTGATATTGATGCAGCAGAAAGAAGTGCGGCGGCCATTGTCCACTCCGACTTGCATACCAGGTATGTGACATGCATGGCAATAGCAGCATGGAGTACAGCTGCAAACGAAATCACCGTCACCACTTGGATGAAGCAGGTGCGTACATGTAGTGCCCAAGCAAAAGACACGTAAAGGAACGCAGAGCGCGCACTTGAAAGAACTGAAAAGCAGCAACAACAAGTCGGCCGCAGCATAGAATGTAACTGGCATTTTGCGGTGTGGTAAGGTAGACTGATAAAATCTGATAGAGCAGCAAGATGACAGAAATCCACACAAATAATTAGATGGTTGTCAACATGGGTGAAAACTGAAGATGGTTTAAAAGGCAGATACTAATCGATTGGTTAAAACAGATGGGATAAAAGTTTAAAATCAAATTAAAAATCATCTTTATTATTCTTTCCTCCTCGTTGCGGATACCATAGCAACTGCCAACTTACCATGGTTCGCGAGAACATACAGTGGCCGGTACTAGTAATCGCATTGCTATCTACGGGATGATGATGGTGGTGGTGGTGGTGGTGGTGGTAATGGTAGTGGCGACTTGCATCTAAGCCAAAGCCATGGCCAACTCAGTTGGTTGACTGGGTCTTGGCTTGGTCAGCTTCAAACTTCTCATATGCATTGACATACTGTTCTACTGCAGACCACACCTAGCAGGCACAAGCACAGCAAGAAGGCAAACACATAGGATGACTACATGGAAATGCCTAGTACACAGTCAGACGTAGGAGCTTTTCCACACTCTGCGCAAACTAGTCGGGAGTAGTGATCGCTAATGCCAAGTGCACAATGCCGCTTCTCTGCAACACAGATGCAAGCCTGGCAGCTGACAGTGGCACAGTCATGTCATACGGAATCGCCATAGCCCACTCAGCAGTGTGAATTGCCGCTATAAGTTAGTTGTAATATTAACTGCAATGCGAGCAGGTGCACATTCACAGGTATACTAGTACGCGTTAGGGGTCGTTGCAAACGTTTTTTGTCGTCTCTGAAACGAACATCGTTCTTTAGAGGGGGGGGGTGCGAGCGCGCAAAAAAAACGCAAATCGACCGATACTGTACATGCATGCGATTTTCGTCGTCCAGCATAGCAAGCTGCGTTCGTTTCAGAGGGAGGGGAGGGGTCCGAGTACGAATTATGACGTAGCAAGTCGATGCACGACAAAAGCTTGAGAATTCTGCATGAACTCGTCTTTGTGGGACGACAAAAAACTTTTGCGACGACCCCTTATGACTTGTGATAAAGCGGATGGGTTATGTGATACATGGATTGCGGCAAGACAACTTTCTGTGATAAATAGGATATTGACCTCGACGTTGGTCTAACGTACATGCATGCATGTGCATATGGGTACTTCTTATACTAAAACACACACACACACACACACACACACACACCACACACACACAGTGATACAATAGTATAGTAATAGTAGAACAGACCTTATCCTGGCGCAGGAGCGTAACGGCAGCCTCAATATCCGGCGTGAACACGCGGTCTTTGTCCCAGGGCTTGACAACGGTGCGCACCAATTCCCAGACACGTTGCAGCGGTTCAGTGCTCTTGATAGACTTGCTTTCGTTGAGGAGATCGAGTGCTTGGCAGGCAGCAAGCAACTCAATAGCAACAACTGTGTGCCAAGGAAGAAACAAAGAAAGAGATGAAATATCAGAAGAATAGTCAGATAACGGTATATAGTCGAATGCAGAAGAAAGCAGACTTTAGTTGCTGGGAGTTGACACACTAAATGTCACTGGCGAGTGAAGACATGTGTATGCGTGTATGGAGGGAGGGGCAGTCACAGGATCAAGACTCCAGTGACTACTACCTGCAGCAGTATTGTCCTTACCAATCTCTACGTGTTCCACCACAGTCAGGGCCTTGCGCGCAGCAAAACCACCCATGGAGACGTGATCCTCAGTGGCAGCAGATGTCGACTGCGAGTCGACGGAAGAAGGATGAGTCAGAACCTTGTTCTCTGACACTAAACAAAGTGATAGACAGGCAACCAGACAGACAGACACACACCATGTACCATGTATACGCCCGTCGCAAGAGAAGCACGCAAATCTGCAAATGCACTGGATGTGCACCCACAGATTTTCTCTTTATAGCAACGATAGCGGATCTGATTCTGATTGAAACAGATCAAGACAAGCGCCAGATAACTGTCTAATCCACACAACTGGCGAAGCCATGTGAATCGACCCCCCCCCCCCCCCCCCCCCCCCCCCCCAATGCACACCTGGTCTACACCACACGGAGTACATCGGAATAGGACGGCCAAGACAGTTACCTATGCACACCCTACACTTGCTGGGGTAACCAGTATAGACAGCACGCTGCTTTGATAAAAGCAGACACTAGATGCACTGCTACCTTGAAGTGAAATTGGAGTTATTTTACCAACCAGCCTCGGCAACTGGGTACTGGGAACCCAGGGCCAACAGACGTACCAACAACCTCAGCCATGAAATTATAGTAACGACACTGGATTGTGGAGCCGAAACTAGTCCAACTTCCAAAAATGCTTTGGCAAGAGGGTAGCCTTCCGACAGGTTGGAGACACACACACACACACACACACACACACACACACACACACACACACACACACACACACACACGCGCGGATAAAGCAGGTATTGGTCGACAAGAATAACATCACTCTCAAAACCTGACAAGAGTTGCTGGGTTCGGATTCGGAGATACTAGTGTCTTGATATTGAAGTATCAGAACCAAGAGTACCTACCCCCGCACACACCCTGATCAACTAATACTTTCCTGATCGACTTTACCATCATCCACGGTCATTTTGTACGCACCCACAGGAAAGCAATGGCATGCATGCACTAGTACATGTAGATCAGGGATCATTGGTTGATATGCACTACCAATGGGCATAGATATGAGCAGCACACTCTATGGCCTAGTATGGGTGCTATGTACTCTTGCTAGTCCATATGCACATTGCCAGTATACTCTACTTGAACTGTCTATATGCATGTGCTCTTGCCAGTACTTGAACTGTCTATATATGCATATGCTCTTGCCAGTGCTTGAACTGTCTATATACATGACTGGACTCTTGCCAGGTATAATCAGGCATGGCGACGGCCTGGCACGAGCAAAACTTCTCCAGGTTAGTCATGTCTCTCACCACAATTGTAAGCCTGCAGTAATGCAGATGTGCGAACTTTACTTTTACTTTACTCTTGCCAGTAGACTCTAGATGAAGTCATGAATTGTCACTGAACTTACCCAGTGCTGCCGCAGTGCAGTGAGCAATCATGAAACCTTGCGAGCAAGAAAACAACACAAGAAAACAACAGAAACAAACGAACAAACAACAGCACATGGCTCAGTGCATAGTCCCTTAGCAAGCATTGGTCATGACCCAATCGAGTACAAGTGCATGTTCTGGCACCGCCAGAAAAATCCAGATTCTAACAGTCTTCAGTATCACTATGCCCGAAGCCTATCAAGATAAAAGCGCAGCTGATATTGCGCTGTTTGCCCTGACGAGCGCTCGGT
The DNA here is from genome assembly GCF_964019385.1 of Sycon ciliatum. NCBI lineage: Eukaryota > Metazoa > Porifera > Calcarea > Leucosolenida > Sycettidae > Sycon > Sycon ciliatum. Next base: position 72,892,454 of record NC_088643.1, on the reverse strand, counting down.
GGGCAAATATCCATGATACCCTCCCTCCTAGGAGAAAAGATATTGATGATCTCTTCCCACTAGTTTTAGAACAAGCATTTTTGCCGATCTTCTGCTGTACAGAGCACATGCAGGACATCTTGTTGGAGCAATAGACACACAGCTGCTTGCAGTTTACATGTACTTCAAACATGTAGCACGATTGGCTATCTCCGTGGAGGTTCTCATGTGACAAGGTCAGAAGTAAAGAAAAGGTACGCTGGCTTTCTCCACTGCATGCACGTCGGAAATGCAATCAAAACATTCGTACTCAGGCTCCACCAGCAGGTGTGGATCTGCTGGACTCACCCTTGTACTCATGATAGATTCCACACACATATACAGATACACACAAACAAAGACAACGAGATGCTGTTTCTGTTGTACAAGCAGGTAGCGAGGACAGCAGAATAGGCCAAGTGCCACTGACAGAAGCATAAGAATGTAGCTAGCAGTCACAGTTCACATTTAGTAGCCAGCAGTGACCATGCAGGGTGCAGAGCGCAGGGTGCTGCAGACTTTGCTCACCAGAGTTCAGACCACCGTTGTTCACCAAGAAAGCTGGCAGATCACTGTACGCTGCAGACAGCAACACAGACGGACAAAGCACAGGAATGAATTCTCTGTTGAATCTTGGGAAGAAATAGCTACACACTACCATGTCATACATGAATTGTCCCAAAACAGGGGAAGGGGAAGGGGATGACCTAACGTTACCCTAGAAGGTAAATGGTGGACGAAGCAAACACGCACGCACAGTCGCAAACACATCACTTGGATCAGACAAGCCCCCTCCCATCATCAATGTCCACCCATGCCAGAACAAACAATGCTCCCAATATGTCGAGTCAAGAGATGGTTGACAAAGGTACTTGGTCTGCAATGCACTGCAGTAGTAGAATCACCTTGGACAGCAGGAGGACAACAACTTACATGGGTTGCAGAGACGCTCGATACGCCGCTCACTGATGTTGGCAATCTCATGAATACCAATGGCTAGATAATCCATTGCCTGCAGACAGGCACAAATAGTAAAAGAGGATTAGAAGGCCGCGCCATGAATGGGCACGATTGCAAGGGGAACAGTGAAGGGAGTGAGTGCTGTGACTTCAGTCTCAGGCGACTGAATCATCGGCAAGCCGTATCCACCCAACAGTAGATCATTTAGTCAGCCTCTAGGCCTAAAGACTCACTTTGTTACTTTTAGTTGTACTCCTCCCCTTTGCACCCTGGCATGGTGCATTGTAGAGTTCGCGATAGCATACGATACTGTTATGCTAGAGTACTTTGCCCTTAACGCCTCTTGGCTTCTATTATACCATGACTGGGGAGTATAGTTCTGAGATAATGCACACCTTCTGATTGGCCATCCCCCCCCCCCCCCCCCCCACATATAAAACCTTGTTGCATAAAACCCTGTTGGCGTTCGTCCTCTTGCCTTGTCTACCGCTCCTATCCTCTTCTACGTGTTCTTTGTCATCTGCAAGGTACCTGTGTGCCTTGAAACGGAATGCTCGGTGTGCTCAGCTTGGCTTAGTCGCTACTGATAGGTGATCATGAATATCATGTAGATCATCGGTGATCACGACCGAAAAGATGATCAAGGACATGAAGGGTGTGCTGTGAAAGTGCAAGAGGCCAGCGAGGGGCGAGACACGCCAACCCAACAGGGCCTGGCAAAGGCGGCTGCACTCTCTGAGGATGTGGGTCGTCTGGTCCTGGCCCACGTCACATTGATTGGCAGATTCTGACATTGAGCGACAGGACATATTCCCACTCGAGGGGAAAACGTAGTGTTCGGCACTGGAGGAGACAGGCACCAGCATTGCAAAGGCTGGTCAAGCTACATGCTTGCATGAAATCTTGATTGTCAAAGAAATTAATGCAGGAGTGTACACTCTTTAGTCTTTTATCATACTTCTGCCAAAAACGACGCAATAAAAAAATTCTGCCTTGGGTGACCCATCACAGCTGGAGATAGGAGCCATACCCTCTTGATTATGGACAGGGGACAGGCTGCAATGTCAAGATAACGAATAGTTACACACTGGCCATTACGAGTCTCCAATCAGCGCACTCAAGCATAAGGTACTTATTCACCAAAGGCATGGCAAGGCTTGCAACATGTATGATGCACTGTACCTTAGCAGGATACTCGCCATGGAAATTGCCTGCGGACACAGTGACATTTCGCGAAGACAGCACCATCTGTAGTGGCAGATAGAAATCAAAAAAAAAAAACAGCATGAAAACATGACAATCTTTTCGAATATAACAGCTTCATGCACGTCAACAAGTAAGGAATGCTTACGGCAAATCCGCCCTCCTTGTTCCAATACAACAAGAACAAACAAAAACAGAAGACAACCCACAAAAAAGTCTTCCGAAAGATGCCGTACAGTTACAGTTGTGTATGCTGCATGCACATGCACATGCACATGTCATCTGTTGAAATGGTGCCTTTCCACCACTGTACTGTAAGCCAGTCACAAAAAAAACATTGAGGATTAGAGAACAACATTTTCTCCTCCCCCCCCCCCCCCCCCCCCACACACACGCACACGGTCAAGTCTACTTTGTCTTGAATTATAAGTTGAATACTCACTGGATTGTCGGTGGCACTGTTCAGTTCAGTTTGGATGAGGGTATTCACGAAATCAATCGTGTCATTGGTAACTCCATGAACCTACCAGCAAGAGTACATAATGTAGAGACCGCACACATAGAAACACTCCTCAGCAACAGATCCAACAGTTATACTGCTACCACTAAAATAGCTTGCTACATAACAGCTCACTCTGCCGATATCCATAGTGGCCCAATACACAACTTCAAACAAATTGCCGATGTACTAAGATGTGACTTTGGCAGCAATATTAGAAGTTTGTTGCTTATAAAGCTCGTGACTGATTGAAGACACTTGGCTGGCAAACGGCTAACTCAGTACATCTTAGCTCGGACTGTCCCTCGCACGGACGTGAGTCCAGGTGATAAAAGATGACAGTGCTGTGAAAGGCTGACGACCCCCTGCACCGGTTTATGACCACTCCATGTGTAACATTGACTGGTACTGCTGCCTGACGCTCACAGGGTGTTTGCCAGGCTGGACACAGAGCATGTGCTGTGTAAGTTGGTATCCCTAGCTACGTTTGAGCTGGGGAAGCACTAAAGCAGTGCTCTACAGAAGGAGCACGGATTTCGCTAGTGTACTCAAGCTCAAGTGATGAGAGATGAATTCCTTGAAACACTGCGCATTGAGCAGGGCATGGTGCTTTCTTGCAGGTTTGCAGAGTGGAAGGTTCAGTATGCTTCGCGTGTGCTCCAGAAAGCAGTCACGAAACAGCCAAGTGTCCCCCAGTCGGTAGGAAGCACGAGCTCAAACGTTAGAACTTCTGCCACTGCACGGTTCAGAAAGATGTTTCGAATCAAATTTGCTTTTCTAAACTTAGATGGACGGCGGGCATGTTGTGTTGGTAAATGGCCCTACGGAACCAAGCATACCTGTGGTGTGCAGCGTAGACTGTACGCATCCTGGACGCGTGAGCATGTAGTGTGAGACTCTGTACAGAACAGGCAATACGAGAAGTGCTGATCAGCGAGAATACGAGAGTAATAGAAAGAAGGAAAATCAGGCGAGCATGCGCTCAAGTGACTGGGGACTGAGTCAACACGGCAAGAAACAAGTGTAAGTCGCATCCAATCTCCATCACTACATTGGGGGAATAAGGGAGGCTGGCCTGGTTGGGCATAACCAACTCGCGTAGCTTCTAGCGGAGAAAGCCAACAACGAAAAATGGCCGAGAAAATCCGTTCATTGGGAGCTTGTGCCAAAGTAGCTATGAGAAATGGGTTTCAGCAGTCATACGTGCACGCCATTAGTGTTTGAGAGAATGCCGGTGTTGCACATCACTGCGCTGCAGTATGGCCATGGCTTCAAAAATAGTCCGAAGCTCTTTTCCAGTTAAATGCTGCAAGGCCGTGACAAATCTTGTGAATTTTTACATTTCCTCAGCAGTGCCTAGAAGCTTCGTAGAAAGGGTGATCGCCCTGTTCAACAGCACGAGCCATCCTAACCAGGCACGCGCACTGTGAAAACCGTGAGAGGACCTCGAGTTCCTTAGTGACAATATTTCATATCCAGCCACTACCAGCGGCGTAACCAACTGGCAAACCCAAGCATGCCCAAGTGAACGCAGGCAGCAGCTCTAAGCTCGGCTGAAACTCCGAGGGAAGATGTTATTTCAGCTCCAGATGAAACGTATACGTGGTACACATACACACATGCATACACACACATACACACACATACACACACATACACACACACACACACACACACGCACACACACACACATGTGCGTGCACGCACGCCCGCGCACACACACACACACACACACACACACACACACACAAACACACACACACACAACTCTGTAGCTATGACTCTGTGTGGTCCAAAGGATATCAATCGCTGACGGACTAGACTATAGCTCACCAGCAATGGCTGATGGATGGATGTCACTGTTCAGTACGGAACGCAATCGTCTGGCTACCAGCTGCTGGCCCTTGTGTGGACGTGCAGCATGGACATCTATGCACACACAACACACGCACACAGCACACAGCCCACATACATACATACACACACAGCACACAGACAGCAGGGTCAATGGCATACAGTACACTGTGATGATCAGCAATTCAGCAAAAGATGACTAGCTACTAGCAAGAGTACATAACCCCCAAGAGTGTGCAACTGCCTGCACAACCTCTATGCTGTGCTGCGACGGCAGAACTTCACATCACGTGACATGGTTCAAAAGGGTATACTATGCTGGCAAACAGTGCAAAGTGACCACAAGAGACTTGTACCCAAAGCTGGGTTGCGTACAACCCTGTATCTATCATGCACAGAGTGTAAATAATGTGTACGGGTTCATCACGTGATGTGCAGTTCTGCCGTCGCAGACCCCATAGCTGGAGTTGCACACCCTTGGGGGTTATGTACTCTTGCTACTAGCTACTACAATTGTAGCTAGAGAGGGATGTGGGTACAGTCAACCTCGTGAACAACAAGCCTGGCTATAAGTATAACACAGACACACGCAGGCACAGTGCAATGCCAACGGTCTAAGGCTGCGTTTACACGACAACCACTGCAGCATTCGACTTGCTGTCCTACTGTGCAGCGGACATGGAAATCCAGTGGATCGACCGGGGCCGGCGCCCTCAGCGCGTACAGAACGCTGCGTGCAGTGCACATGTTGATCCGATGGGACCAGTGCGCTGCAGCGCATAAATGCATGTGTGTCCCGCTTACCCACGGCCGCATGGCCAGCGCCCTGGGGCCGCTAGACGAGCGACCGGATTTCCATGTCCACAACAGTACTTGCGCCATCACTTAGAACACGCAAAGCCAGCTGCCCCTGCAAAGCAGACAGCAGTCTTTAAGTTCTTTAACAAATGAACCGACACCAACCGTAAGGCCCGGGTCCAGTACCAGCACCAGCTGCTTTGCAGGACAATGCCATTATTATATATGTCATGGCAACGACACAGCCATGTATGGAACTGCAGTGTACATACTGCGGTATACATACTGCAGTATATGTGTCAGAAATCAAACTGTCAAATTCCACGCACTGCAATCCAACAGGACAAGGTGCACTTACCGGCATCGAATGCTTTGTTGGTTCCACACAGTGCCTCCAGTGTCATTGCCGCAACAATATCTGCCTGTCTCGCTATCCGCTTGGCTCGCACCAGAGCTAAAAGACACCGAGGACATACAAGACACAGTACAGTGGACATACAAGACACAGCCCAGTGGATAGATGAGACACAGTGGAGTGGACATACAAGGATCAAACCAATAGGTTGTGAATAGGCCAAGGCACACTACAACTTGTACAAGACTCACCGAGGACCGACAAGGATCACACAAACCAATAGGCTTCGAATGGCCCAGGCAGCCGAACAGGAAACTTCTTACTGTTGCTTCTTGAAGTACATGTACATGTTGAATGCATTTCTATTAGAATTCAGGGCTATCTAGAACGCATAGGTAATAAAAAAGACTTTTGTAGTATAACCTGCAAAGCAACGTGCACATTGCTCCTCAGAGCTCTGCTTCACAGCTTACAAGCCTCTTGTACGGGCAAAATTAACACAATGGATGTCGGGGGGGGGGGGGGCAGAGGGCTCACTGACGGTGGTCATGAAACAGGCAAGAGTTCAACAACGCACACAGACACGCACAGGCCTTTGAAACAGGGAACTGGATAACCATCACTGCTCATTCGCACATTGACATACCTTCAGATCCAATAGCAGTGATAAACTGGGTGCCATTGATCAAAGCGATTCCCTAGCGAGAAGAAAGAAATCAAAGGGCAAAGTGCGACACTCCACGTCTGACACACAACAGCAAAACAAACAGAAGCAGCTGGAGACCCATGCACACATCTCTTGTGTGTGCCAAATCATCCCAGTCAAGTCTGCCAGCACACACACGCACACACACGCACACACACACACACACACGCCCACAACCCCCCCCCCCCCCCCCCCCACACACACACATACACAGGTACATGCACACACGTGTACACACAGTGCTAGCAGACAGAGCGACTACATACCTCCTTCGCTTGGAGACTGATAGGCTCAAGGTCATGGGACTTGAGGATCTGTACAAGGCAAAACATGTGCACATGCGCACACACACACACACACCATTGGACGCCCATCGCCGGAGGCGATGATAGCGATGCTACAGCAGAAGCCATAGCAACTTGTGCTGGGATTGCACCATTCATCAGCTTGCAAGGCTGAAGAATTGGCCGCCACTATTCAGCCTGGTCTACACCACACAGCTATTCACACACACACACACACACACACACACACACACACACACACACACACACACACACACACACACACACACACACACCACACACAAAGAAAAAATAACAGCTGTCATAATACTTCGAAGTAAATTAATTCCCGAAGCTATATGTTACTTTAGTAGCATCTGGTGCTAGCCAGGGTCCACACCGCTTTATTTCGTATGTGTATGTGTGTGTGTGTGTGTGTGTGTGTGTGTGTGTGTGTGTGTGTGTGTGTGTGTGTGTGTGTGTGTGTGTGTATGTGTGTGTGTGTGTGTGCGTGTTTGTTTCTGGCGTCGGGCACGCCTGGCGCTATCCCAAGGAGATGTCTCCATGGATGATTGGCATAGGACTTCCTTTCAGTTCCAGTGCATATTGCGGCATATAACCATGGCAAGACGAGCGCTGATTGGCTGAAAACAGGCCCCCGTACTGCACCATAGTATAAGTAAATTTTTGAGGTTGCTTGAGCAAGAAGTTTGCCTGAAGACTTGCATTGTAGGTAAGGGCATTCCACAGTGCGGTATGCAGAGCTTGACTAGAAACTGGTGCAAATCGCTGGTGTCAAAGTAAAACTGTTGGAACTCGAGCATTCCGAAGTGCCGGGCACATACCAGTAGGTAGAGCGCAGTACGTACGATGAGTGAAAGCCGCTGCTGCGAAAGTAAACCAGCTCACGTCTCGCTCCCGTCTCATCATTGAGTTCAGTCACACCTGTCGAGGAGAAGGTTTGTTGCTTCGCTGCTAACAGTTATCTGTAAGACGTCTATCGCAGGACACCTACGAAGGGATCGTAGAAAACTTAAATACGAAATGTCTAGACAAAATTCTTATGGAAATTCCGCTGCTGAGGGCTGCAAGACCAGGAGAAGCTTTGTACAGCCTATCTTGTCTTCACCGATCCTGCTTTGCCAATCCCTTGCAGATGCACATTCAGCGCTGGCAGATGTGCAGGGCCTTCGCGCAATCCTCGAGCATGTCGTCATTTCCAAGAAAGACATGGTGGCAACAACAGGCATCGTATTCTTTGCCGAGGAATGCCAGTGTTGTACGTAGTTTAGCTGCACGCTGTTCACACGCTGATTGCATGCTGTCTGCACGCTTTTTGCCTGGTTACTGCTAAGATTACGTGTCCGTGCCTGGGTACGTGCCTGGGTCCGTTTGGGTTATAACTCATGGCCCTGCGCCGTTTTCCTGGTCTTCCGTTTTCTGTAGTCGTCGCAGCTCCTCGTGTTGGGTCCGTTTTATTCTCTCTCTCGTGGTTTTCTGCCCTTTTGTTACTCTTATCGTTTCCGTTGTCCTCCTGAGCCCTGCTCCTTTCCTTTGTCCTCTTATTCGTCGTTTGAGGCCAAGTAAACCGTATCAACCCGAACAATTCGTTGCTCTGTCTGACTGGTCGCGGGGGCTCAGACAACATTTGGCACCCAATAAGGGACTCGAACCCTTGACCCTCAGATTTGTTGCCCTATTGGCAACTGGCGCCCAAAACCTGTTCTCGTAATTTTGTAGGTAGCAATATGTTGAAGTTCGGAACCGCTGCCAGTTGTTTGCTCTCTGTGTTTTCTTTTCTGTTAAGTTTACGCGAATATGCTGATCCATCTCGGATTTACTTCGTAGCTACTGGCCGCGAATGTGGCAAATCGTCTGCTGTAACGTCACCTCCCGCACCCGCAACACCACCACCTGTACCGTCGGCAAACCAAGACTCTCTCGCGGTGGAGTTCCGGCGTGTACGTCGCCGCTCCCGCCGGGCTCGGCACCGCCGGCGAGTACCAGGGCGGAAATCAGTGGAAACCGTCGCTTCCCGTCCGGCTTCTCCCAGCCCGGGAGTCATGGTGGAGGATTCGGATGCGACTGACGTAGTTTATTTGGTGGATATTCATGTTGCTAATGATCTCGAGTGATTGCGCATTGTATTATTATTTAGGCCTCGGGGCGGTTGGGACGGTGAGGACATGGGTATTGGTGTTGTTCAGATAATTTAAGAGCCAAGGGCCATACACAGGTTGAACAACTCGCTTAATGACGACATCAGTGTGGACGGGTTTTTTTTGCAGGGTTTTAGTTTAAGGGGCTACGCCACACTGGTGCCGTCGTTAAGTGTAAACCCACCTGGCCCATTAGTCACTTGCTCAACCGTTCCCTTTTTCACCCCTCCCCTTCTTAAAGATTTGTTGCTTTGTAAAGTCTCAGGAGAGACTTAGTTATCTTAGGGCGGAGTAATGTTGTACGTAGTTTAGCTGCACGCTGTTCACACGCTGATTGCATGCTGTCTGCACGCTTTTTGCCTGGTTACTGCTAAGATTACGTGTCCGTGCCTGGGTACGTGCCTGGGTCCGTTTGGGTTATAACTCATGGCCCTACGCCGTTTTCCTGGTCTTCCGTTTTCTGTAGTCGTCGCAGCTCCTCGTGTTGGGTCCGTTTTATTCTCTCTCTCGTGGTTTTCTGCCCTTTTGTTACTCTTATCGTTTCCGTTGTCCTCCTGAGCCCTGCTCCTTTCCTTTGTCCCCTTATTCGTCGTTTGAGGCCAAGTAAACCGTATCAACCCGAACAATTCGTTGCTCTGTCTGACTGGTCGCGGGGGCTCAGACAACACATGCACCAAAGCAAACTTATCAAAAGGCATTCTGCACCTATAATTATGGTGAAATTGAGAGTTGAAGCATGTGTTTTTTTCTTTTTGTTTTCTCATTGGCATGTACACATTTTAATAGTACATTCAATAACCAAAAATGAGGACGATTGCAAATCAGATTCTTGATGAAATACCCATCCGCTATACATCACAAATCCTCTACAAATTTGACGATTTAGTGAAATTGTCATCGCCTATACAGTCAACCTACCCTTATAACGATAACCTCTATAACGATATTTTTCTGCCAAACCAAATCACTCCATTGACTTGTGTACACAATGCCTTACCTCTATAACAATATTGCTATAACGATATTACCCCTATAACGATATAAAATGGGCTGACCAATCGACATTTTCCATTTTATGACAATATCTAGCAGGGAATATGTAGATCCCACTATCCAGGTAGGGCAAGCTTCACTTGATAAGTCGCTGGGACAGGACGAAATGCACCCATTAATTGGGGCACCAGTGGGCACCTTGCTGTGCACAGAATGTGCACGTACGTCATGTTTTTTATGCTATGAAGAGTGTAAAAAATGAACGAAATCCATGCATTATGACGTATGTGTATGAAATGAACCAGTTACCCCTATAACAAAATTACCCTTATAACAATATTTCTTGGTGTGACGCAAATATCGTTATAAGGGTAGGTCGACCGTATCTCAAAAGTAAGCATTGAGACTCCGTTTTATTTTTTTATTTCGCCATTTGCATACACTACCTATTAGCAACCGCCCACCAAATTTTCAGAGCAATAGTTAATTTTTCGGAAATAGGCGTGAGCCACCTTTTAAGGTGGCTCGCGCCTATTTCTAAACTCGTCTTCTGCGCAGGTCAGCATTTAAACGGGTCCTGGCAGCGTTAGACCCGCCTGTTGCCGTGAATACTCTTAATCTCAGGGTCGTGGGTTTGAGCCCCACGTTGGGCGCCGCTGAAACACCGGTCGTCCCGGGTCTGGACTGTTCCCCCGTTCCCCGCAACAACACGACGCTCTGACTCATTGGTTTTGGTATCAAATATTATATTATTAAACACGACTTGTGGATATAGGTTTGCGGAAGAGCGGGGAGGGGGGGAGACAACGAAATCATAAATGACTAACAGTTATAAACAGGCTAAAGGGCGAACAGACCGAAACGACCAATGAGCGACCGGTACGTACAATGCACGTGACAAGAACCAAGACAACGACACCGTGGACGAATCACACCTCTCTCTCTCATACCCAAGCCTTACTCTCACAGCGCAGCGCATGCTTCGCACAACCTACGTATGTGCGACAACTAGTAGACAAGCACACTCTCACAGACGGAAGCAGAATCTCATCCTCTCGAACAACGCGTACTCCCACAAGCCCCACACACACCATATTCGTCACTCATCACGCCATCCACACCACGTACACCTACATACACCACACTCCATATCTGGCACACATCACACCATCACCATACCCATACGCACATCGGACCATAATAGGACACCGGACCGGACAACACAGCAAGACCAGAGACAGCAGCGTGTGGAAATAATAAGCGCGTCGAATTTCGCAACAACTGGACAATGCCTTCAATGAGCCCTTCAAGCACCACGTGAAGCATCTGTTCAGTGACTGGTATGCACAGCAAGTGAAGGCAGACCCGGATGCAATGCACGCAAACATGTTGATGATCTGAAGATCAACTTGAGGATGTCCGTTGTCAAGCCCATCCACCTACAATAACTTGTGCAGACCATCGTTTGGCTGAAAACACGGAAGTCTGCATTGGTCCGTGGGTTTGTCAAAGCGAAACCTTCTTTCTTTCTTCTCTGTCTTTTACTTCCACCTTCTCTTTTTTTTCTTTTTTTGTTCAGCACAAACCTAAATTCACCAGTCTCTATATATATATACTAGTCCTGGTGGTGACAGTCAATTTTTTCTTCAGACTTTTCCCGTTTGTGTCTTTCCCTCAAACTAGTCAAGATATATACTTGTATATACTAGTATATATATATATATATAGTGCTAGGCCAGCTCAGTTTTATCACCTTTATCACCTTTATCCTTTATCACCTTAGTACCGCGATCCTTACTGGCTATGACACTGAATCGGATATGAGTTGATAGCGCCCCTAGCGCTTTCTGTTATCCTTGTCCCGCCATACTGGGCTTTAAATAGTGGGTTATTTTTCTTGATGTTCATATCACCTGATGAGTGCCTGAGATGGCATGAAACTTTAAGTTGTGACTGATCAAGCCATCTGTTGTTCTGACTAGTGTATATACTAGTATATAAATAAAGAGGGGGGGGGGGGGGGTGACTTACTTCTGCTGCATCTCCCCAGCCAGTCTCAGGACTCCACATCTTGCCTTCGCCCATAAGCCCAAGAGCAAGATGTGAGAGTGGAGCAAGATCACCGCTAGCACCTACAGTGCCTTTCTCTGGAACGTACGACAAGCAGGACTCTGGAAAGAGAGAAGAAAGAGAAAGGGAGAGTGAGAGAGAGAGAGAGAGAGAGAGAGAGAGAGAGAGATAGAGAGAGATAGAGAGAGAGAGAGAGAGAGAGAGAGAGAGAGAGAGAGAGAGAGCGCACGATAAGAATTATAATTATACTAGTGGTGAAACGAATATTCAGATATTCGTTCAGTTGTCACATTCGAGTATTCGTTACGTCATTTCGAATGCAGTGCATGTACACTCATGCACACCAAATACAGTACAGTGCAGTGCATGTACACTCATGCACACCAAATACAGTACAATACAGTACAGTGCAGTGCATACCGACTGCCCTCTGAGTCTCTGACTTCGTACTGCATGCACGCACATGTATGCGCATACGGGACTGCCAATGTTGCACATAACATGTATGAACTTCGAAGTAGCCTTATGTAGCAGTACCTTTTATGTGGCACTACCATTCGTCATACCTAATAATAATGACAATATCCAATCAAATGACTGAGAGGAGAGCATGTATATACACTACATGTAAACAGGCGACTCAAGCCAATTCAGCACCTGCTCCTTCAAAGGTATTCACAAACATGTCAGGGTGTATGAGCATGTCCCACGGAAGGAGAAGACTAGGCACAGGGAGAATTCTCCAGGTCTATATACACGTGGTGCAGGGTACTGGTTTGATGACTCCCTGATGTTGACTCTCAGCAACATGAGCAATCTCTGAGCACTATGCAGACACATACATGCAGCATTTCCCCTTTATCATGTCCCTCGGTCGATTTTCCTCGTTCGTGGATGCTGCATGATGTAGTCTTCTGCCACCCTTCTGTTATACATGTATATTATTCGTGTTCGGTCTGTTCTGTTCCTTCATTTTGTCCTTCATCGTTACTTTCCTGTTTTTTTATTATTTATTTTTTGCTCTTTGGTGTTTTTGTTTTGTCCTCCCCTCTCTCATTTTTGTACGGACACGTGGCACAGTTTGGCACAAGCGAGGTGGGCAAACCAGCCCACTACGCGGATGTGCTTATAATAATAGTAATACATGCAGTACTATTGCTACTGAAACCAAGACAAACTCACTGTTGAACGCGGCCACCATCTTGTTCACAGTTTCCAGACGAATTCCGCTGAATGCAAAAAAGGGAAATTTAAACAAGCGTCATGACCCGCAAGTGAGTGAACCCAACACAAGACACTGGTTTGCTCCAGCAAGCAGTCAGGTGCAAGTATCCTTCGAACCTCCAATCTACATTACTACATAAGGTAGTATCTAGCATGTACTGAAAGCAAGAGTCCATAAACAAGAGTATGCAACTGTGATCTCTTTTCTATGGGCCAGATGCGCGGCGCGCTGCCTTCATTACATCATTCAGCTGCAGTCCGCGCACTGCGGAAAATCAAACACCGCACTTTTCCTCTGGTTTGAAAATGAACTTTCGTACGGAACTGGAGTTCAAGCGCCAGAATTTAGAGATTGCGTAGGTACTGGAACGAATCGAGCAAAAACAGATGGGCTCGTACGAGAAATTGTGAGTTTGAATGCATGCTTTCAGAGCGTGATGAAGGCAAGTTACGTAATGAAGGCAGCGCGCCGCGCACTGACCCATAACCACAGTTGCATACTCTTGTTTATGCACTCTTGCTGAAAGTAATAAACAGAAAAAGAGTCCAGTAACGAAAACTGTTTTCGCAGTCATCATCGTACTGAAAAGCAGGAAAGCATGCATGGCGACGTTCTTGTGGAGCAGTCCGCCTGACTGACTCTCGCGTGAGCCATAAAGTAAATAGTTTTAAGAATGCACGCAATATGCGAACCTGTATCCCTTGCAGAGAATGTTGATACGCACCGCAAGAAGTCGACGCGTCTTCTCCGGACTGAGAGCCTTTCCGATGCCTACAAGAACAGAATGGACACCACCCATGTATCAACAAAAAACTTACTTGTAATACCTCTGGACAACAGCATATTTAACGAGAAGAAAAATTAAAATTCTTGCAAAAGAGAGACGTCCGGATCCGTAGGAATGACACACTAGTTCGGGATCAAGGAAGCACATGCAGCTACTAACGCATTGATACGTAGATCAGACGCACCCCCAAGTGCTCAAAGACAGAAATTTTCCATTCACAGCATCCCTGCCATCCTCACGCCAAGTTACAACTTGTCAAGGCCGCAGCACGGTCAGAAAGGTGCTCAATTTCCAAGCAGGATGAATACCTAGTACCCTCCTAGACCACCTTACTATAATACGTTTGTTCACCTACTCTGGGATTGTAAGTATACGCACTCTGAATGTGATACAAAGACTAGAAAAGGATTGCAGTGCCAATACAATACCGAAATGCACTTACCGGCACAGTGAGAGCGAATAAGGTTGTCCTGCAGCTCGCTGCGTGAAGAACACAAACACCGCACGCAAGCGAGCGAGCGAGCACACACACACACACACACACACACACACACACACACACACACACACACACACACACACACACACACACACACACACACATGCATGCATGCATGCACCCACAGAATGAACCAGTCAATATAACCGCTAGAGCTGACATTTCCACCAGCACATAGTCAGTCATGCCAGAATACAGAGTGGAATAGAAATACTATGGCATATGGCCACAAACCCCAGCTTTGCCTTATGATGGAGTACACCCCGATCCCATGGAGGTGCATTTTAAATATGCTTGGTGTTACCCTCCCGAAAGCGAGGGGCTGCACCTGCTACACAAGTGAAGCCACAGCTGCACATTCAACAAGAACTGGCCATCGCTCTACATTGTACTGGGACATACTGACAGTAAATCTGACCAGTCAATTCACTCTCCTAAGAAACATGGACTGGATGGTAAAGTGAGCAAGACATGAGAGATCGCCCGCTAAACAGGGCATGAGAGATCGCCCGCTAAACAGGACATGAGAGATCGCCTGCTAAACAGGACATGAGAGATCGTCCGCTAAACAGGACATGAGAGATCGCCCGCTAAACAGGACATGAGAGATCGCCTGCTAAACAGGACATGAGAGATCGTCCGCTAAATAGGACATGAGAGATCGCCCGCTAAACAGGACATGAGAGATCGCCTGCTAAACAGGACATGAGAGATCGCCCGCTAAACAGGACATGATAGATCGCCTGCTAAACAGGACACGAGACATCGCCTGCTAAACAGGATATGAGAGATCGTCTGCTAAACAGGACATGAGAGATCGCCTGCTAAACAGGAGTGTACCTAATCTATAGAGACCTACCATACTTTGTCACCAGTAATTACTGTCTTGGCAAATCGGCCAAATCCAGTCGACACTCCGTATACAACTGGAACACACAAACGATGCACACAAACAGGAAAGCAGAGTGAGCAGCAGTTACCGTGGCGGCTACATGTAGAACACAACCGTTGCCATCGACAACAACAGCAGCAGCAGCAGCAGCAGCGCTTCACACAAATGCCAGAGCTGCCCAGGTTAGGCCAGAGCTGGGCTGCATGAGCACGCCCTCTGACCTGTATACCGGTAGTCATCGATGGAGAGCTACATGCGTTGGTATGCGTTGCCAGCTGTTATCCACTACCTTAAACCAACATACTAGTAGTAAAAACTAAGAAGTGCAGAAATCAAGTTTGATGAACACAACAAGAACTACTGTAGTACTGTAGTAGCTATTGCTTACCTCGACCTTCCTCCACGATTTGATCAATAACATTGCGGGAGCTCTTCACACGCTCAACAGCAGCATCTGTGACCTAGCACGGATACACATACACAGGCTTCAGACTTGTTACAAGCAAACAAGTGCCCTAGAGTACACACAAAGTCCCGACAGTCCAGATACTACCGATGTCCGAAAATACTGGCCAGGTATTTAGCATCTGTTCTCGAGGCTTTGGCCCCTACAGTAAGTTTTCATTTTAGTAATGAGCCATTGCAATACAGGGAAATCGTTACTTTCTATTCGCAAGTCAGAAAATTGCCTGATATTCTCTTCTCCTTCCCTTGAGTGGCACGAGGCTGCTACTATGGTTGGCCGGCTGTCAACAATGGAACTTAACGCTGAAATTGATGTAAATTTGAAAAGGAGGATCATTTAGTAAGGGAATGCCTTCATCATCCAGCATCAACACACACCGACACAGACACACACAGACACACACCGGCAGACACACACCGGCAGACACACACAGACACAGACACACACACAGACACAGACACACACACAGACACACACAGACACACACAGACACACACAAGCGTCCACATTGGAACAGTCTCATCGCCATTTTCTACTGGCACACTTACTTTGATCTTTGTTTCACCAAAGCCCAGTGCCACCAGGTTTTCAGGTGTCAGAGTGTACCCATCCAGCTCAATCATCTACACACAAACAACAACAGCATAGACATGTTTACAAACAAAATAACCATCACTCTGTGAGAGTGAAGCATGGCCATGTGTACACGTTCATGGACATCCAGAAAGCATGGTCACAGCATTGTAGAGGACTAGAATGGGGGCGGTGGCCAACCGATAGCAGCACGTACACGCACACGCACACACACACACACACACACACACACACACACACACACACACACACTAAAACGAGTATGCTGGATATGTATGACATATGAAAATGACACTGGTCTCCGGCACATGATAATAGTGCATGAATGACTTGTGTACACAGTAAAGCACAGTATACATGTACATGCTGACTAATGGCTCTGTGACATCTCCTCTACAACTGTGTTGTAACTTGTCTAAGAAAGGCAACTGACAATGGACATGCAACATGACTGCGCATTCACAGCTTCACACCATTGCAGGTTTCCACACAAGCCACAAGTAGGCAGGCAGGCAACGTAGAACAAGCTTGAACTGCAAATACTGTAGCAGCACCAGTAATGAAAGTACATATGCACACTGGCCACCGTTGCACCTGCCACCATTAGTCCATTACTCACCTCGGGCAATGTATCCGGCTTAAGTCCTGCATCAGTGGGATCCATTTTCTGCATGAACAGAATGATACATCGCCACAGATTACAGAGAAAGGGAGTGAGACGATGAAGAGGTAACAAGTCAAATCACGAATAATACACCGCCGCCTCCCCGAACCATGCATTACTCCCCAACCAAATGAGCTCCAAAAAGGCCATGCCATTTTGAACTGTACATGTTGCTGCCTAATGGGGAACTTGGACATCATCACATGAATACAGCGCAACTTCAATTGGCAATATCTGATGAACAATTCACTTCAACCTCCTCTGAACAAAGTACATTTGATCTGGCAGCAAAAAGGATTATCTTACTGTTGGTTTCACACATCCACTACAGTACTGCCGGGCGCCGAAGAACGGCCAGGCTAGAATTTCATCAAGCACAGCATACCAATGTATACACGAGGACTCAACTGCCCATCGACTGTAGTACTATCATGGAAATAAGAACGGTCTAGGCTAGGAATGAGGAGGCTGACCCCCAGTTCTTCGGCGACCGACAGTACTGTATTTCGTACCAAACATCCCATTATAATAAATTTAAATTTTGCCACTATCCGGATTTTTTTAACCAATTTTACCAATTTTAATACGCCCCTAACCAGACGGGAAATTTGCATTTCGTGAGTAACCATGGCAGTCATATTTTTGGTAGGTAGCATGTCAGTTTATTGACCCAGCGGCACGTAAGTTGTTCATTGGTCAGTGCCCTGGCAATGGTCATGTGCCATGCCATACTTGATAGAGCATTCACACGACGTGCACACCCACGTTTATTGAACCATTTCCAAAGATATTTGCTCGCATACGGCAGGTCTGGGACACAGGCGTGCACCCAAGTCGTGAACTTGACCAGGGCCCTTGTGCTCATGATTATATTTTGAGCTCGAGCAAAAGTGTCGGGAACTGGAATTCCCGCCATTTTCACGAGATCACGATGGATATATTGACGCGGGCAAAATTTCCCCAGAACCGTGGAACTGGGTCACGGTTTGCAAGTGACTTCATGGTCGCACGTCGTGCGAATGGCCTATAATCCTTTAGTTGTGTTAACACAGTCGTGACAAGTGAAACCCGGGGCAATGCTCAATCAGTACAGCGCCATGAACGGATTTCGATTACTTTGTGTTCAGGTGTGAGGCCGTGCGGCCTTCGGCGCTGCAAGTGTACATTGGTCTGCAATTGAGGTGCCACATTAGTCGTGCATGTGCTTCGCACATTTTTAAAATTTGTAACATGGAAAAATGTGGGCACAAGTTATGCGATCCAGCCCACCAACTAAACTAGACTTTGAACAGTCAAGACGTGCACAATCTAGCACAAAACTGACAAGTTGGAAGGCCATCGGTTAGCGCTGTCGAGCAGTGCTCAAGCTGACTTTCGTGCAGTGGAATTACAATTTTTCCTTGGCTCACCATTCTGATCAGCTGAATTGTTGAAACAATTATTTAATTATTTTGTGATTTTTTAAATGTACAAATCCACGTGCTTTCACCACGTGCTTTCAACAATTAAAAAAACAAGAGCTGAGAGATAAGCTTACGGATAAGATACGTTACATTATTACCACTGTAGGAGTACAAATGAATGAAACATGAACATCTCGAAGATACAGCTAGCTACAGCTCAGGTCTAGTGGGAATTCACTTTTATGTGACGGGGTTATGGCGTGTTGGATTAGCAGAGTATACTGATGCTTTGATCGATGGTCACACAATTTTCATGTTGAGAAGAAGAAAAAACTCACCAGAATTGAGAGATGAAGCGCTGATTCGTTCGTGTCGAGCAGAAGAGCCGCGCTGCTGATGACTCTAGTTGTTGTTGAGTGCACGGCCTGATCACTGGTGGCGCTTGCAAACACTGAAAGTGAAACAGCCGAAGAGAAAGACCACGGGCCAACCGATACTTGATTCCGGCAGCTTTGTAAAATGCTGGAGAATGCACGTGTCGTTGCGTGCACACGTGTTGCGTTGCCTTTGAAAAAGCGAATGGGGCGCTATTTCCAAGTGCACATCTAGCGTTGCACGCAACTCGTTGCCGAACCGTTCGTAGATCTACGTAACGTCGTGGATCGAACAACACGGTACAAGGCCGGTCAGGACAAGAAACGATCTCGTGCTGCTGCTGCTGCTAGTTGTACAATCATAAATAATGGTTGACCTGTGTCAGTTTGATGTCCGACTACAACAAAAACTTTTAAAAAGTACAGGTAGATTTACCATGGATGACACCAACAGGCGCTATATTACTAGGCAACACCGATAGATCTAGTACAGGTTTTATCAGGTTCATCAGCATGCAGATGAGTTTAGTGAGTAGAGCTAGAGCAGTAGAGGTGGGTGTTAGCATGGTTAGTGCTCGTAAACTAGTACATGACTGTAGTAATCTCTGTCTGACACTACGAGCTAGCTCTTTGTCTGAGTGAGAAGTGCATGCCGGCAGCACAGCGTCGCTTGTGCCCACGCGTGCTGCGAGGCACAGCGCTGCGCTAGCTCATTATGATTAGACATTACGGAAAGCTCCACATCGCCATCGGCCATTCATTGTTTCTTCGAGTTCGTACCATCGTCCACACGATCATGTGGAGACGGGTCGGTGTGCTAAATAAACTGTCCGCAGCATGCATGATCATAATACTAGAGGCCACGTCTGCGATCCAGGACAGGAACATGTCAAGGACAGGGCTTGAGTTTGGCTTTGGTCTTGTTCAAGTTGTTGTTTATTTTTATTTTTTACTTCGCAAGGCCAAACGGGCGATCTTGACTCTTGGACTTGGACTTGGGTGACACAGCTGTCTGCCTTGGCCTAGATAAAGACCAAGGCAGGCGGCTGTCAAAAATGCAGTGCTCATGGGGGTGTGCGCAGGGTGTGTTGGTATGTAATAGCTAGCATGCGCAAGGGACAAGCAAGGTCCAGTCACAACACAGTACTTCACAAGTGCTGGTTCATGCTATTGCTAATCATTCATAGGTCACAACCTGTTTTTGATACTGGAATGACGGCGTCCTTGACATGATGACAATGTCATTGTACATCATCCACCGCGACCACCAGCGTCAAAAACAGGCTTTCGTTCAAGTGACGCCGCGATGGTGGCCGCCGAACCTGCGCCTGCGGCTAGCTTCCATGATGTGGCTCACCGTGCATGTCGCGGCCTCGAGTCGCCGTGTAGGTAATACTAGTACATGTACTAGTACTTCGAAGTAGTATGTTAGAGAGAGAAGAAAAGAAGACGAAGATCTGCAAGCCCTCATGACTTGTAGTTCCTTCGTCAGCTGGCCCAACTAGGTTGCACTCCACCATGGGTCTGTGTTGGCACCAGGTTCGGCAAGGGTTGCCTCGCGTTCCGGGTCGCCCAACTGTGGAAGACCTTTACTTACCCAGCGATATCCGTGCCATCTCCACGCTCCGCCAGTTTCTCGCCAGCATGATCCCGCACACCCTTAGCTATAGTAGTACCTAGAGTACCAAACGTCCTGCATGAGTGCTTGATCCGCTGGCTTAGTTTCTCTCCACCTCCATTATCCCTCCCCAATTTCATTGATTTACTGCTTTTTATCTGCATTCGCCACCTTTTCATTGGGCAGCCTTTGCCCGTTTGGCTTGCGACACAACAAGGTCGCAAACGCGTGATTTGCAGATCCTCCCGCCCTGGATACGCGTCTGCTCCAACCATCCATTCATGTCCGGTTTTAGAACCAGTGCTGCCAAAGTTTCGCGACGCGCAACTAACTTAGTTACTTGCTGCCAAGACGTTTGCAGGGCTAGAACGCATCCATCACGAAAGACCAGGGATCCGGGAGTTGGACAAGTAAGTATTTTAAAGTAAGTAGTTAGTTGACCCGTGATGACATAGCCAAAAGCAAGAACTCCAGTTCATCTTCGTCGCCGCAAACATGAATACAAGACCCGAAACACTTCTTTCACGCCGTCGGAAAAGATTGGAAGCATGATCATGTGATGCATGCATGCACGACAACGACACCAAACGCTACAACAAAAAGTACAAGCATGAGCGCATATGACGCCACAATGGCACAAACATGGAGCTCAGTCTCAACCCGTAGCCAAACTGAGCCGCAAAGGCTGAGGGTTGGGCGAGCGAATGGCAAGAATGCGACGTGACCACAAGGACAACTATTGTTAGTTCAGAGCTGATATATGGTATAGTACAAGCACATGCATACCATGTCGCCTGCATGATCAACCAAGCGAAGAGCGATGTCGGGAAGATATCCAAGTCGATTCTGGAGAGAAGGGTCAAGGATATCGTTCTATTCCCAATGGTTTGGGAGGCTGGGAGACAACGAAAACAGGGTTTTGTTTGTTTCGGTGTGGTAGAGTTTTACCTGTCCATTTCGGAAGAGCTCTTGTTAATGACATTACAGTTTGCCGGGGGCTTCACAACGGTTCCCCCACAAGATGAACGCACGATTCCTCCATGCCAGGAAGTCTCTGCTGCTTCGCCTGGGCAAAGAATGGAGTAGAATTTAGAAAGGGAAGAGGGGTATTCGATGCCACTATGGGATGCTATGATGGACTGAGGTAAAGTGTGCATGTCGCTTTTGTGAGTTTGGTCGCCCGCACACTGGCTCTTATCGGTGGTGTACAATGACGATGGCAATTGGCATTGGCCTCTACCGTGATGATGGGCTGGCAGTACTCAAAATGTGTCGGGACCGGAAGTAGACAGGATCAAAAAGGACATGACCTACTCGTACTAGTATACGTCTTCGAAAACCTAGGCCGCGCAGGATTACCATCCAGGCGAATCTCGGTTGACCTCCTTGACATCACTAAACATCGATCAGGCAATATCCGAGTTCTTATCGACCATACCGGAAGCCAAACGATCGACCACTGTGCAGTGTGCACACCATGTACCACCTGCACCAGTCCAATGACGCACCAGTCATCATCCATGCAGAACTAACTTTAATACCCTCGTCCATCAGCCGACGACTAGCCGACATTCCAACGGACCGAGAGACATTCCAGGACACGTCCTAACTGTACAACAATGCACGCAGACTGAGAGATAGCGGATATACGGAGACCGTCCAGTTCGTGGAAGAACGGAAGACGGGGCGAAAGAAGAAACAAGGAAGTCGAAATCGGAATGTCACACGGCTAACCCACCATTTAGCAAGAGTGCATGTGTCAACGAATATCGGCCAACGGTTTCTGCAATTCGTGGACAAACATTTCTATGTGTAAAAAGGATGCGAACTTGTACATTGTACAAGTATACAGGACTACAGTCTACAGGTTACTAGTATTCAACCGGAACACTCTTATGAAAGGTCAACTACAGCTGTATGCCAAATATCGGTACCATACTGAAAATTGCAAGAAACATAATAACGGTATTATCAACAATGACCAACGCAACGAGACCAACCCGGATCGTGACACCGATGTGAGAACCTGTAACTGCCGTGTCAAAGAGAATTGTCCCCTGGATGGAAATTTCCTCACCTCGAGTGTTGCGTACTGTGCGCAAGTGACTGTGGAGTGTGGGCGACACTATCAAAGAGTACACAGGACTAACGGAAGGGATATTCAAGACGAGATGCAACGGCCATCAACAATCCATTCTGCACCGGAAATATGAGAGCTCAGCGCGACTGTTGAGACATCTACATGTACATGCATGGAGGCCAAGGGATGAAGACAGCCATACAGAATTGAGCAGTCAGTCGGGAGGAGAGCCGAGCCATATCCAATACCTCGAGGCGTGGCTATCTTTGTCTAGCCGAGAAGCTGGAGATTGCCTGGGCCGATACTTGAAACCCACAAGGGATCAAAGCTCGTGTCTGTAGTAAGTGTTGTCATGAGAACAAGTTCTGCCTTCGTAACTTTGTCCGCAAGGTCGCGTGAATGAAGCTCTGTAGTTGCTAATTATGCCAGTACATGTACAATTATGTACCAGTCTTTTGTTTGCTTGATTGTTTGTTCTGCATGTTTATTAGCACCTACTAGTACTTTAAGCCTCCCAGCCAGCAGTGATATTTTCACCTGATGCATCATTTTGATACCACCTTTGCGCTACTGTTACATGGACGCAGTCTTATCCACGTAAAGCAGCTTTCCCTCCTCGCCTCGCTCCCCATACAGGCTACTACCTGTTTTGGACCGTCAGTAGGCCTGATGATCATGTGTCGTGTCCAGGCGTTGCTACATTAGTCATTATCTGTTTGTATTCCTGCTCCAATCAAGTGTTTACCGTGGCGTCGATGTGTCTCGCCAACGAATAGCGTTGTTGTAGAACTCTCACTATTCATGCTTTGCTGGCTCCCTGCATGCACGCTCGCTTCTTTCCGAGCGCACTGTATAAAGCTGGATGCTTTGCATAGGTTGTTGTTTGAATTCTTTATTCTCACGATGGCACCATCGCCAATAAGAGATGTTGTTGTTGTTGTTGTTGTTGTTGTTGTTGTTGTTGTTGTTGTTGTTGTTGTTGTTGTTGTTGTTGTTGTTGTTGTTGTTGTTGTTGTTGTTGTTGTTGTTGTTGTTGTTGTTGTTGTTGTTGTTGTTGTTGTTGTTGTTGTTGTTGTTGTTGTTGTTGTTGTTGTTGTTGTTGTTGTTGTTTTTGTTGTTATTGTTGTTGCTGCTGCTGTTGTCGTTGTTGTTGTTGTTGTTGTTGTTGTCGTTGTTGTTGTTGTTGTTGTTGTTGTTGTTGTTGTTGTTGTTGTTGTTGTTGTTGTTGTTGTTGTTGTTGTTGTTGTTGTTGTTGTTGTTGTTGTTGTTGTTGTTGTTGTTGTTGTTGTTGTTGTTGTTGTTGTTGTTGTTGTTGAATTCTTTATTGTTGCTGTTGTTGTTGTTGTTGTTGTTGTTGTTGTTGTTGTTGTTGTTGTTGTTGTTGTTGTTGTTGTTGTTGTTGTTGTTGTTGTTGTTGTTGTTGTTTTTGCTGCTGCTGGTGCTGTTGCTGCTGCTGTTCTGTTGCTTGTGCTTGCGGCTAAATACTTGGTTCTGAAGTGAAGCTTCGGTCTTCTTGTGTGATGAGGGTGAAGAATGGGTACCTGGACTCCTGATATATTTCCATAAAGAACTGAACCTCGGAACCAAAAGCATCCTGATTGTACATGTACATGTATGTCTGGCCTACTCCCCGGTCATGAGTCATGACACGTGCATAGCGAGAAACTCAAACTTGCAACATAGCCTCTTTCTTTCTCTCTACTGACGATGTGGAAAGCTCGGCCCTTGAGTACTCGTTGGGCAGTGGAGCACGTTACTTGTCGATTACGCTAGACCCTTTTCTATACAAGGTCCCTGGGAGAGACGCAGTGGCTTCTCTGGAATTTTGGAGATTCCTGGATCCTGTCTACCAACGATTGTGATCAGGGCCCTGAGGCTGAGTAGCATGATGATGCACAAGCATGCATTTGCTACTCCTGATTGGGAGAGTGGGATTATCCCGGGTGAAGGTTACCGCCTCAGTTTCACTTCCTGGTGAGGATTTCCCTTTTAATTAAAAGGTCACAGACTCACAGTGTAACAGTTGGTATACACAGAAGCAATCGAAAAACAGTGTACATGTACATGTAACAGTTCTTCGTTTTTCCTGAGACTTGCAGATAATAAAGACTCAGTCGTGTCTCGATTTCACCCACCTCGCTTGCTATTACTATAGACCCTTTGCACAATAAGCGAGAGGGGTCGAGACGGGGCATGCTGTGCGCGGGCTGCACACTTGGCATGCAACCAGCATGCATGGTTTGCTGCAGGACGTGATCAAGTTTCCTGTGACAGGCTGTGTTTTCACGGTCCCGACGCGACGTTCATGTATAATGTATGTACTCCCCAGCTTTTTTTCATTTGAAGTTTTTTTAGTTCTGAAGGAAGAAGTTCCGAAATGCTTTCCAAGGACCACTGTTGGGTTCTTGTTTGCAGCAACCGTCATCCCTAGTCTAAGAAACCCACTTGTTTTCCATGCGTTCCCTGCTGATGCTGGCACTCTACTCTCTTGAATCCTGGCTATCTCAGTGGCGAGAAGAGGGCAGCAGTTTGCTGCGACATCGTTCACAGTGTTTTGCTCGGAATACTTTGTCGATGACGACTTTCATCCTTGCTTTTGCGAAGACGCGGAACGCCCTGCCAAGAGACTCTGGAGCTTGAGAGAAAGGCATGACCCATCCCTGGCTTCGCTATTCAAGGAAGATCGACTGCTTGCTGGCGCTGCTCGAGCTGCTGATGTTGAAGTGCAGAGACGCAGCCTCATCGATCAGGCGTGAGGAGAAAGCCATCTGAGTTCGAGCTGTGGCTGTGTGCACGATATGACAGACTTTCACATTATGCACAGAGCCACCAAAGTAAAACTCATGGACACTATCCACGGGCTTCTTCACTAGTACTACTCCATCAGCTCCCTCTTCACTGTCGTCGGCGACTTGCCCCTGCGTTGGAGATGAGCAAGTGGCACTCACTCTGGGAAACAGAGGTTCATCACTCATCCACTAGGACGCATGAAATGTTGGGCACGATGACTGTACACTCGAGGAAGTGGTGCCCTTCTTAGTTCTAGGAGCATCAGGGTTCTGCATAGAGAAATCTTCTCTACATCGACAGAGGAGAGAAGGTAGAGAAAAGAAAAATAAATTTCAATCTACAGTAATCCGAAATATCCACTGAATGCGGAAAACTTACCGCTCCAACTACTCCTTCTTTTTCCAGACAGATACGCACCCTCATTCAGCAGAAAACTGTTCAGTTCCTTCACAGGCCATTCTTCATTTGACAGTTCGTCCACGGGTGCCACAGCCATCGATGGCAAACCACTCGACAATCTCTCCTCCATCTCCAAAATGGAAAAATACAGTGTTTCACCATGCCCAACAACTGATACTCTGCACAAAAATCGAAGAGGATGCCCCGTCTCGGATCACGTGACCGTTATTGTGCAAAGGGTCTATTACTTCGAAGTACATGACATGTAGGTCTACATGACTTGTTATTTCGAGCGATAACATACATTTGTACATGACATTGTACATGTACATGTAAGTCGCAGTAGCTGGTTAGGTGCCAGATTGAAGTCAGAGAAAGGTGTTTCGGACTGTCTTCACAATGACCTCGATACGATTACAAGACAGTAGTTGTGTCGCAGGATGCCCTTCTCTCGTGCAGGCTGTTGGCCAAGGCAAGTGCCGTCTCCCCGACGTCCTTGCCAGTGTCGCGAGATGCATGATTGTGCAGCTTGTGGCTTGATGCGTGGTCAGGATGATTCCATCGCCATCTACTACTACTAGTATCAAGGACTATTCTCTCTACTCTAACTTAGGTTGTTGTAGTTGCAACACGCCGTCGCGTGTAGGCTTCACCGGTGTAACTGTAAGCACAGCAGCTGCTGTACTGCCTGTAGCTCAGTATCCTTGCCCTTGGTGGACAGTTACTGCGGCCACCATGGCGACCGGAATTATCCATGCGTTCGGTATCCTTCCTTCAGTCTTCACATCCCACAAACAATGGATACCAATCATTATGAATGATCACACGCCATCCAGCACACAGGCATGCAAGCGTTACTTGCAAGGCCGCGATCACAGACTTGTATTGGTGCAGAAAATGATAACAGACAGATTATTTAATTTTGTCATTGACATAACCATGACCAAGTCCATTATCTTGATTATGAAGACAGCTCAGGAGTTATCTAGGCCTAGAGTTATCCCTAGCCTCAGTCACTACACACGTCGGATCAGCCAGAATCATAGCACCTGCACAAAGACCTGTCCTGATTTCCAAACGCGACAATCTACTTGTCCCGACCACGATGTGCGTTTGTGCACATGCACAGACGCAACACGTGGCCTAGGCTAGGGGCGGCTGACATGGCCATATGGATGCGCAGGTTCACGCGCTTGTTCCCAGTTGAGAGCTCTCACTCTCAGCTCTGCATGCAGAGTTGAGAAACTTACTCAGACAGAGTTTGTGTCGCTGTGCACCACATGCCCAACCAAATCAATGGATTGCTGTTACATGTATAATAGATCCAGCATTCTACCCTTTTCTGCTCCGAAAGGTTCAGTGAGTGTCACGTTGAATGTTATTGTGTTTCCAGACGATTGGCCGCGTTCTTAGTTCAAGAAACTCACTTGAAGAGTGATTTCGGCAAGGGGCTGACTCTTACCTGGCTACAATGTAGTTTATTATGCAGGAAGGAAAGAGAATAGAATAAGCCATGCTTGTAATGCTGATCATACAGAGTCTGAGACCGCGTGAATCCGTGATGGTCAGTAGCATGACATTGTACTGCTAGTTTGAAGCAGGTGGCTATCTCTGTCAGTCTGCCCCACTGAGTGATCTTGGGCAATTGGTGCATAGGTTCAGCTGCTAAAGTCACCAGGTCACGGCGCGGTCGTGGTAGCTGTTGCATTCTGTTCCAAATCGCCATACTGAGACATCGGCTAGCCGACCAGCACTGCGCGCGCGCCCGCAAAGGACGAGGACTGACTCTGTAGTGTGGGCCGCTGCAACCAGTTGCGTGACTGCATGGCCGCACATGGAGTCGCAGACCTAGGCTACACGCGGCGGCGGAGGTGTGTCGTTTCAGCCGGTACACGGTTGACTTGAGGACCAGCGAGGCAAGGAGGCAAGGAGGTGTGACATAGCTATTTTGTATTATTTCGTCGCCGTGCCGGCGCTCACTGCCGATTGCAACTCACCACTCACCGGACGTCACGTTACACAGCGCTTTCCAGTCCATATCAAACCATAAAAGTTACTTTATAGTTCAGGAATTGGATGTGCAACTAGTCCAGTTTTCTTTACACGTTTAGAAGCAAGGTCTCCTACTTTTCCGGTGTTCAAAAGTGTTGGGACCAGCGTAAAAATGGAGTCACTTGTGAAAAATCTGCAACTGGCGGTGAAAAACTCCCTGCGACTGAAAACAAGATTGCTTTTGCTTGCAGGCGCACTGATAGTGATTGTGGCAGTACTGTGGGTGGGCTCTAGTCATGGCCAAGAGCCTGGTGTGTACCAGGTGGCATACCAGAGCGACACAGAGTCGAAGGAGTCCTCGTCGCCGCACCTGGCGGAACTGGACAAGAAGCAGTCGGCGGCCTGCAGCCAAGGCGCCAAGAAATGGGCGTCAACGTGCTGGCAGGCAGGTAATCAAGACCGACAGCAGCTACACCTGGCCAAGCCGTACCACAGCACCGGACCGAGGGCACGCCACGGTGCTGCCGTGCTCAGCGCTACACTGAGTGTTGTTAATGGAGAGAGAGTCGCAACGATCTTGTTGACTGATCCCAGGGATTGGCTGTCCAAGGCAGATGACGAGCACCAGCATAAAGCACTGAAGCAGCATCTGCAGAAAGTACAGCAAGGAGAGGCGCTGGTGTCGTGCTCATTCTCGTCGGGCGGAAAACGCAAGCAGGAAGAAAGACAGAACTCCTTCGGGAGAGCAGTGATCCACCCGGAGACCGTGCTCCTTGTGATCATCTGCCCGCTGCCAAAGACCGTTGCGTGCTGTGTCAATGGTCAGATGAAAGCGCAGGCGGGTAAACATGGTGCCTCCCCAGTATGTGTTGACCTGCAGGTGAACTTTGAACCGCTGGCCGCCGCTACATCGGCAAGCACATATCTCACGCCAATCAACGTGTTCAATTACTCAGTCTGTCAGTTTGGCAAGTTCTATGACACGGTGGGGCTGACGGTCCTCTTGGATCCGCAGAGTCTTGCTTTCTTCCCCCAGTGGATGGCATACCACCAGTGGCTGGGTGCAAAGCGTGTCATTGTGTACCTCCTCAACGGCACCAATCTCGCGCTTGCCAAGCGCAAGTTGATGCCGTATCTTTCCGACGGCTCTGTGGTGATCAGTGCGTGGAACGTTACCGCTGTTCCGCTGGAAGGGAAGGGAGAGACGCTCACCTCTACAACACAGACCACCGGCGATGCACGTGTGACTCTTGACAGTCCGTGGAAGTCTACCAAGCCGGAAGACGACAAGGAGCGATGGAGACGTCTAACCGTTGCTCTCTACACGGACAGTCTGTATCGCTATAGGCATAGCAGTGACAGCATGCTAATAGTTGACGCACGGCAATACATACTATGGAGAAACTACACGCACACAAAAAACAAACCAACAATGGCTGCCGTTGCTCCAGCAGCCTTGTACAACATTCTTCCAGTGGACTTGGCCAAGTCATCTCCAGTGCTTGCCGTCAAGCAGGCCGTGTTCCAACCAGTCGTCGTATCCGCTGATGATACTGAGCCGACAAAGTCAGCACCTGATGGGCTCAAGGTGAAACGAAGCCGCAGTCGGCGCCACCTCCCCCTGGATGTCAGTGCTGCCATACGGTGCGATGTCGGGAAGGGTGTGCTATTTCCGCGCTATGCATTCCGTTACCCCGCCCTGCTCATGGCATGGCCCGGTGATGGCATGCACGTTAACGGTGGCACGGCAAAGGCTGGTGACTGGCCTGGCATACGTATCAATGCATACCACAACGTAACAAGCAGCCCGCCGTGTGAAGCCAATATCCTCGATATGGGTATGCACCAATCCTCAGGCTGGGGGCTGCTCGATGAAATTATTGAAAGCGTACGCATTCGCTACCATGGCTCTAAAGTTGATCTCTAGCAAAACCGTGAGACACGGGGCTCTTATCTGTACCGGATCAATGCCACGATCCGTTTCCACGGGACTGAAAACTCTTGAATCCCTTACTGCGAGTCTGGTGATTAGCTGCTATAGTGAGCCGCGGATAAGCTATGTCGCGAGTGAAAGAGAGAGAGAGAGAGAGAGAGAGAGAGAGAGAGAGAGAGAGAGAGAGAGAGAGAGAGAGAGAGAGAGAGAGAGAGAGAGAGAGAGAGAGAGATAGAGAGAGAGAGAGAGAGCGCTTTGTTGCGACTCTGAGTTTCAAACTTTCACGATCATCAGGCAACCGATATTTGAATAACACTAAAGTGTGAATGATGATCATGGCTTCAGCAATCTTGATCCAGCACCCAGCATTGCATACTTGAAGCAGTATTACATCATGGATCTCGATTCTCAACTGTGCAATACTTGTAGTCTTGTCCAGTGTGGAAGCGGTAACTTTTATCCATGCGGTTTTTTTTGCTCGGGCAGCCGTGTCATATCAACCCGGGTACATCACTGCATGTGAGATTCCCATGGCCGTGGAACTGTAAAAGAAGTGGTGAGCATTGGCTACAAACTGTTACTTACACATAGCGATACCAGGAGTACGATGGAACCTGCATGCTCTTGGTGGTACATGTGCATGTATACCGGCGTAAATGTAGGACTATTACTCTGCCCTGCAGCCTGCCCCACACAATGCCAAAAGTGCCCAGAATGCAGGATATTGCACCCTAATTTCACAATTTTCCCGGGGGAGACCCCACCCCAGCCCTCCGCCCAGACCACCTCCAACGGCGGTGCTACGCACCTGCGTACTTGTTGCTATGACCAATTATGAATATGAGTGTGACCCGTCGACTGGCCGTGGGTGAACTGATCATCACAGTATTCTGTATGCCGATTCGGCGATACCGGCGTACACTACAGTATGACCGGGCACTGGAAAACACCTGGCCTGGAAATGGCACAATTTTTTTAAAACTAAAAGACCCAAGCTCATGACTGTGAACAATGGCGAGAAACTGTCAACAAATGCGTTAGCTCATGCTTTAAGTGACATGCGAAACTGTATAGCCTTATTATTTTTTATTAAAAGAACAATTCACACACAACAACAATTCAGGCTATAAAAAGTTGGTTGTGAGCAACACTGGCTCACACTCAAATCACTGCTTTTCACCCGAAAAATATTTTATTTCAACGTTTCGTTTTTTTTTAGTGTGAGCCAGTGTTGCTCACAACCAACTTTTTACTTATGAAGCTGCGTGATGCGTCCTACAAGATTTTAAATTCAGGCGATTTATTAATTTATTTATTTATTTCTGCACCTCGTGGCATGTCAAGACAGCCAATTGGAGAGGGTGAGACCAACCACGGAAGAAGAGAAAAAAAGAAAATGAAAAGCACGTACACAAAGTGGGAAGGGATTAGCAACTTACAATTTACAAAGCAATGGGATGCTCAGCGAGCTATGCAGGGGAAGTGGGGACTGTGACTTTGTTTACTGGGAGATACTGAAGTGCTGTCTGCCGAGGGTACGGAATTTGGGCATATCTGGAGCTTGTCTAACACTGGGAGGCAGTTGGAGCCACGTGGAGTAGGAGGAAAAGAAAGGGGAATTTACGAATAGGGTAGACCTAGCTAGGGGGAGACGAACGCAGCTTTTAAGGGACTGTAACGGCAGATTTTGAAAAGAAAGGAACGAATGACTGCTGTAGTAGTCGACTGTATTGTTTTCTTCATGTTATGTTCTCCGCGTTGTTGATCTTGATCGAATCGTGTGATGCTCGTCATGATTGCAGAATAAAAACAGACGTTTAGCCTAACATTGTTCGATATGTTAAAAAGACGTATTGAACATTTACACAAAGGCAGAAGAGAACAGAGACAGCCGGCTAGGTCATTGTTGTAACGCTGCGCTTCATGCACATTATTATTATTATTATTATTTATTAAATTTTTAATAGGGCATTCCCACAGGCCTAAGGCCTTCTTACGGGGTACCCTATATGTTTTTGTATGGATGAGCGGAAGTCTGATAGCGTGGAGCAAATACGAACAGAAGCAGGGAGCGAATTCCAGCGATCTGCACCTAAGAAGCTTAATGCGTACAAGCCATAGCGGTTATTAGCCGGGGGAAGAGCAAGACTAATTAACATAGCAAAGCTATAGCCGACTGGCCGAAATTTTTAAAAAAAAAGGCAATCCTCAGACAACTGTTAAAATGTTCTCTTCTGCCTTTGTGGTAATGCTCCATCGTTGTGGTGTTGAGCACTCTAGGCAATCTGGGAACTCTCGCTATTGTGTATTGAACATTTAGGTGAAGAAACCCTGACCTTGGCCCTGCGTTTTTCGGCGCAAGATCTTGCTGTAGCCGGTCTAGAGTTTTTACACTTACCATGCATACAGACTTGTAGCTACCGTATTTTTCGGAGTATTCTAGTAGTGAGCACCTTTGTATAACGCGCATCCCCAATCTTCATTGGGGGTGCGCACTTCAATCTTCATTGAAGTACCGGTACAGGCATTTCATATTCGGAGCATAGTGCGCACCAGGGAGTAGTACAATACTGTATATTGTACTACTCCCTGGTGCGCACCTGCGATTTAGGGTCTAAAATAGCACATCTAAAGTGCGCAAGATAGTCTATACTCCGGAACATACGGTAGCCCAGCAGTGGTAGCCACATGTCGAATGTCCTCGAGCGCATACTTCTTTTTTTTTTTTGATTGATTTTTATTTCACGGATCCTCCAGAGGCAAATAGATGCCTATCGAAGGGAGTCTCCTAAGTAAGTATGGAAAATGAGAAAGTATGTTCGTAAGGGAGAAGAGGTAGAAGATACATTAGAATATAGAGTACGAGGTGAATTGCTATTTCTGGACATTGTACATTTCTGGACATTTCGAGTAAAATAATTTTTCGTCGCGTGTAGAGTCAAGTCAATCAGGTTGATGAAGTTTTTTTCTTGTTGTAGTTGATAACTGGGTTGTTGTAGTTTCTCCTCGTGTCGGTGCCTTGTTGATAGCCTTTTCTTGGGAGGCATTCCAACGAGTTTTGTGGTACTATGTCGCATGAGAATTTTGAATTTTGAGTAAAATAAGAAGTAATGGACGAATCGTTGGCTTCCCCATGTGCACTCCACTTCAGACGCTGTATAGTCTTGGACCTGTTGGCTGGAAGTGTGAAGAGGCCAACTGCAGTCCACCAATAGAAAAAATAACAAAACTTGTGCTGTATAGGATGCCTATTGACGCTATTTTTACTTTCATGTCCAGAATTCCATACACTGAAATTTAGGCCAAAAAATTGGCCTGTCGAAAACAACCTGCTATAAAGTCTCTGGGATCACAGCATGAGCAATTGTCACATATTTGGAAAGATGAAGGATTAGGCCATACAATAGATACAAAAAGATATGAAAAATGTAAAACACACAGCCAGTGGGCCTCTATTTTATTTTCATGTCCAGAAACTGCTATTCACCTCGTACAGAAGAAGTAAATTCAGTACTTCGGGTAGTACATTGCATGCTAATCATAATGAGAATTAGAAAAGCAGCATTGCGGACTACTATAACTGACATATACACAAACTATTGAAACTATCATAGATGTGGTTAGCCTAGACACAAAAGTCAGGAATACCTTTCAAAGAAACATAGATTGCGAATGATACCGACGAACAGCAATACTAAAATTTCGCTGTTGTAATGAGTGAATGAATATCTTCAGGAAGTTTATTCCAGGCAACACTCAAAGAAAAAAGGGTCAATTTACGAAAGTAGGTGCCAGCTTTAGGAAGAATTATGGATGAAGGGTGACGACTGCTTTGGGAAGAGGGTAGCTGGAAGTGAGACAACAAGGAGGGGTATTGGGAGAATACATGGTGGAAATAGACAACTTCGACAAGGCATACGGGGCCGGTATACCGGTACGGGCGCTGCAGATCTTCACGTGGCCTTCGTCGCGTGATCTCTACGTGAATCGATGCGGATGACATCGTTCGACTCATGCTCAGTCGTAACCAGGGGCAAGAGTCGCATTTACTGGACCATACTCTAATACTCTCTATGACCATACTCCATAGCATTAGTCGTGACAAAGCTAACATGCATGGCCCATCATCATAGTTCATACGTAACATCGGATTTTTTCTCTCCGTCCCCTTTCACACGACTCATCCTGACTGAGTTTGTAGGCATTTAATACATCGTTTCTACCAGCTTTCAGGTCTGCTGCATGCACTTGCATGCTAGGCACTCACACGTTAGTTAGCCAGGCTACAGTCAGTGCAGTACAAGTACAAGACAGTCGCGTGGCTGTCGTTCCCCTTGTTGGTGGTGGTGATGTTCAGTATCACGTTGCAAGAAACTGAAAATGTATCTCCCTTTCTTCCCGACCGTGTCGCCCTATCACGCGTAATACTACTACTACTAGTGTACTAGTGTTAGGTACAGCTTGCTGTGAACAGATTCACTCGTCATGCATGTACATGTAGTGAGATAGTGCCTATTAGTGGTGCCTTCTGGCTGACGAGGAACCCGTTGTCCTTCGTATCACAATCCTATTCAGTGGCTGCAACTGGCTGTGCTATTGAGGCCCGGCGAGCTGCCAAACGCGCATCGAAGCATGAAAATAACCTACGAATGCCTGCTTCGCCATGATGTGAGGTGATCACGCACCGGCTGGCTAGAGGATTACTGCCCTCGCCAGATGCAGAGCAAGTGACTCAGAAGCCTGGAGAGTAGTGTGGCGGACGGTAGATACTCGCGTTGCCTCACTAGCCTGGTCTCGACCTGATGGTCTCCGCTTTCCACTGTACTAGATCTATTGCCGGCCGAGCGAGATAGACGTTAGTCTAGCTGCGACCTGGCACTGGGATCCATGACCCTTTGGCATTGCGCAGTGCTGTCGCTCGTTCACTGCGCTGCGCCGAGCACAGCTGTGAGGAGTGATGACGGAAGAAACGGCGGAGGCTAGCGGTGATTCTAGCGTTGCTTCCCCTGACGCCGAAGCAGCTGTAGCTCTGGGCAGTAACGGTGCTGCAGTGGTAGACGCGGCGGTGGCTAGTGGTGAAAGCACAGCAGCCTGGCAGGATCAGGGAAAAGATGTGAGCTCCAAGATGATGATGGGTAGAAATTCGTCTACGCAGGATCCTTCAAGAAAGTAAGTGCATCTGAGCTGGTAACTGCATGCACGCATAACAGCTGACAGTTGTGTAAAATGCTGCCCTTGACCAGATGATCGAGTTTGGTCCCGACCTGATCTCTGCTGAGCTGACTCGCGTGTCCCATGCCATGGCCCAGATGCGGAGTATTTGCCAGATCCCCTCTGCAACGATAATAACAATACTGTAGGTTAGAAACACTTCAAGTTGACAATGAACTAAGTGCTTGGAATCCGGTCAAAAGGACTGCACTGGTCAATCTTTCCACTGAACAATGGGTATTGATACTATTGTCACAATCCATGGATGCAAGCTACATGTACCTCTCTGCAAAGGAACATTGTCATTATTATTTGCTCTCTTTTTCTTTTTCTTTTTGCATACAATAGTTCCACTAACCAGTCTGGAGGAAACTTTCGGATGAATGAAACATGATGATCCGAGTTCTTTCAGAATAAATCTTTCTATGCCGAGTCGACTGGTTTTGGTCCGATGAAGGGGAGGTGCACCAGTTTGTCAAATACTCTCAGTCGGAACTTGCTGTCCTATCCAGGAATTCCAGGTGGTAGCGAATTACGTAGAAGCAGACCGTCGGAAAGCAACCAATGCGTTGGCAGTGCAAAATGACACACTTTGGAGCGGGTGTTCAATTGAGAAACACTGGATCGCAGCCTGGAGGGGGGGGGGGGCAATGGATGCATTGCAGCCTGTTCGAACCGAGACTACAGTTGAGTCAGCAGCTCGAGCTCAACAGACCCTGAAGTGTTACTGGAAGTTTCCCTTAATTAAACACCGCGAAAGTCTGCCACGTGGCTGGTCTAACTCCAAAGTCAGTGCATGTTTAGTAAGTTGAAACTACCAATGTACAAGCGGAGGTGGTGGCCAGGCCTCTAATCAACTGAGGGTTGTATTCTAACCTGATACTCAGTCCAAGTACAGTTGCGCTGAGTGAAAATCTACCCAACGTGCATATACGGCGACCTGTATTTTCACGCCCCGTAACGCCCAGGAAGTGGTGCAAATGCCGCTAGGCGTACACATTGACAAATACAGTGATGCAATCGGAACCGGTCCACAGTGCCGGCTTTGTACTTTGGGTCGGATTTCACAAAGCGCGACTGTACGTAGGCACAACACATTGTGCTTATATTGGAGACCGTGTTTTCCTTTTTCAACCAATATCTCTCGAAGAAATACATGCTAGATATCATGCTTGCTACACTGAATTCTAGTGAGACTGGGCGCATGACGTTTCGAACGGTGCTCATGTCACAACAGAGAATGTCCTTAAAGCCGCATACATTTGACTGTTGAAGCCAGGCATTGACTTGACTAAGCTACTTGTGTCAGTCAATAATGCTGGAATGATTGTCTTCGTGTTGGCTGCAGAAACCTGAATGGCTCGACACCCGGTGGCGTTCTTCGCGGTCGTGAACGCAAATGGATAGACATGATCAAGAACTGGGACAAAGTAATGAAGCACAAGCCTGAGAAGGTAAGGATCCGAGCACGAATACTGTAACACGTACTGCAGTTGTATGAGGATTGTGTGGAGTTGTGTGTGTGTGTGTGTGTGTGTGTGTGTGTGTGTGTGTGTGTGTGTGTGTGTGTGTGTGTGTGTGTGTGTGTGTGTGTGTGTGTGTGTGTGTGTGTGTGTGTGTGTGTGTGTGTGTGTGTGTGTGTGTGTGTGTGTGTGTGTGTGTGTGTGTGTGTGTGTGTGTGTGTGTGTGTGTGTGTGTGTGTGTGTGTGTGTGTGTGTGTGTGTGTGTGTGTGTGTGTGTGTGTGTGTGTGTGTGTGTGTGTGTGTGTGTGTGTGTGTGTGTGTGTGTGTGTGTGTGTGTGTGTGTGTGTGTGTGTGTGTGTGTGTGTGTGTGTGTGTGTGTGTGTGTGTGTGTGTGTGTGTGTGTGTGTGTGTGTGTGTGTGTGTGTGTGTGTGTGTGTGTGTGTGTGTGTGTGTGTGTGTGTGTGTGTGTGTGTGTGTGTGTGTGTGTGTGTGTGTGTGTGTGTGTGTGTGTGTGTGTGTGTGTGTGTGTGTGTGTGTGTGTGTGTATGGAGTTGTGCGTGTGTGTGTGGAGTTGTATGTGTGTGTGTGTGTGGAGTTGTATGTGTGTGTGGAGTTGTAGGTGTGTGTGGAGTTGTAGGTGTGTGTGTGTGTGTGTGTGGAGTTGTATGTGTGTGTGGAGTTGTAGGTGTGTGTGGAGTTGTAGGTGTGTGTGGAGTTCTAGGTGTGTGTGTGTGTGTGTGTGTGTTGTGTGTGGAGATTGAGTACTACAGTGGTATATTGTTGTCGTTAGTGAACTGTTGATGAAGCCCCCCCCCCCCCCCCCTCCTCTACTGGCATAGACCTTTACCACACAGTACAGCACTGCTCAATGCAATTGGATCCGGTTTCATGAGTCCGGTTTCATGAGTCCGGTTTCATGAGTCCGGTTTCATGAGTCCGGTTTCATGAGTCCGGTTTCATGAGTCCGGTTTGCGTAGCCCTGTACCAGTTCACGTCCCAGTGTTCGCAGGTCTAGGGCTGCACAGCGCTCGGCGGCGGTGGCACCGGACTCGATTGATTAGACTTCATTGAGCAGCACTGTGGTGGCCAGCCAACACGTGAGATTCAGCTCCGTAGGGAATTGCTTTCGGTTTGTTCCTGCAGGTAAAGAAGAGGTGTCGCAAGGGTATTCCGCAGTCAATCCGACCCAAGGCCTGGATGCTTCTCTCTGGTGCTGAACACTTGAAAAAGAAGAATCCACGTCGGTTCGAGGTAGGTCACGAGCCCTTGGTTGTCCGTCTGCGCTTGGAACTGACTAATGAATGCTACAAGTGACATCTTCCATCGGGTATGGATACCACTGCATGCTGTACAAGGCAGATGGATTTATCGGAAGGCCTTTGAACCAGGACAACACCACCATGTACAAACTGATGTTAGTTTCCGTCTCTGCTGTCATTCCATCAATTTGCCTTCTTTCAGGAATTGGCTGCTGGTGAAGTGGACGAAAAAGTGATGGAGCAGATTCGGAAAGATCTTCACAGAACACTTCCGAAGTTTGAGATGTTCAAGTCGCCACAAGGACAAGGGTAAGCTCTGCTCTAATCCTAGGTTGACTGTGCGTCACGGCATGGACGCTTCAAGTCTAGGAAGCAAACGTTGATCTCTGCTTCAGTGGCATGGTGACCACATTGAGTAGGCTCATCGCATTTAGACTACTGACCGAGAGTGTTACTGTCTCCCAGCCGAGGTAACACACACACACACACACACACACACACACACACACACACACACACACACACACACACACACA
This sequence comes from Sycon ciliatum, assembly GCF_964019385.1. Taxonomy (NCBI): domain Eukaryota; kingdom Metazoa; phylum Porifera; class Calcarea; order Leucosolenida; family Sycettidae; genus Sycon; species Sycon ciliatum. Next base: position 72,854,370 of record NC_088643.1, on the reverse strand, counting down.
CACACACACACACACACTAGTTCCAGAAACACAGTTATGGCATCCAGGGATTCACAGGTGACACGAGAATACAGATAAAACAAAGTGAAAGTCGGATAAGCCTGAGCCAAACGCTCTCTCTACTCAAAGTCCTCAATAAGCTTCACCCCAATCAACATCCGCGGGCATTTCGGCTCAGATCAGTCCTTGCGTACATTTCAAGTATTGGCATGGTAGTACGCCAGAACAGAGTAGTAATATTATAACACGGAATGACTTCGACAAATAAGAAACAACTAATCTGGGAAACCCACAGCTCTCACAACGAGCATCGCTTGCTTCAGCACAGTGAAAGTCCCTGGTTGGACTCCTGGCAGTGACAAGCAGTATTTCTTCGGATGTTCATGTGTAAAAATATTCTTAGTCTGACATGCGGCTTATATACCGAATGTCACCAAAAAAACGAATTTTGGACCTGAAGAGGGCGATGCATCGATGCAGCTTAGACCCGGTGTGGCTAACACCCCGGAAAATAATATCAGGGTTCTAGCCAAAGGGGGGGTGGGGGGGGGGCAGCGCCCCCCTGTGAAAAAGTACCCCCCCCCCTTCTCATTTTCCGATTTTCGTGTTTTTCATGCAATTCAATGAAAATGCAGCCGAAAGTCATTATTAGATGGCTCATAAAGGCATATTTGTCTGGGGCGAAGTCGGGGATTCGCCACATACGTTGCATTTAGTGTGGCAAGACAATATTGGAAAGTGGAAAAATGGGATAATGGGTAACTGTTTCCCATGCCCCCCCCCCCCCTACTATTTTTACCTGGCTAGAACCCTGAATATGGTACTTGGAATCCCAGTGTGGACACGAACACGTCCTGCTGCGGATGTGAAGCACCCAGTCTAGCAGCGCAGGATTTGCTGGATCACTTTTCAGCCGAACAAGCATGTTCTTATAGTGAAGAAGGCATAAAGGAAAAAGGAGAAAGTTGACTCAATAGTACTGTATGCCTTTGTATGGTAGTGGACAGACCAGTGCGCAGCAACTGTTCTAAATATTGTGCTACATGTACATGCTTGCTGCTCCTTTGACACCCGCCGTTCAGCCTGATATCACAGGCTGGGCTGCTGCTACAAACAAATTCCATGGTCACCACCATAACGTTTGTGACGTCCTACTTTCAGATACCAAGGCAAACTCTATCGATACCGGGTCACAGCACCGGGCAGGTGTACAACCCAGAAGGGTCTTATATGTTGTTCAATTTGTGTAGCCTACACGTGCTCAGAAGGCATACTTTAAAATGCTACCTGGCAACTTCGTAACCAGCTCATATAATTATACTTCAGCACGAATTATATTCTGACTTGTGGTCCCTAGACAAGGGAGCATCAGTATCACCAGAGCCATGCCAACAGTAACTACATGTAGTTACGAAATCGTAGCAGACACACAAAAGGACGTGACACAAGATGATGACGACGTTTTTAAGTCGTGTTTATTGAATAGAATACTTTTGAAGTACCGCCAGCACAAGAAGCAAGTGCATGGGCTGGTCTGCATCAGCTCGCCTTTTAACATGCAATAAGTAGTATTTGACACCAGTGCTGAAGCACTGGTCCCGTATTCCCAAGTCACCTGGTCACAGCATGACCTTTGCTTTGGTTGCCAGCTTATTGGCTGCTGCGATTGCTGTGGCGTTGGACTTCATGACTCGATCGTAGCTCATCATTCCGTTGCACTCGGTCTCAACGTCCGTGATCTGAGTGTAGACTGAGGCGCACAGACCCGCAGAGTCGCGCAGCTGACCGACCGCGCTCATGTAGGTCGTGTAGAGCGACGCCAGCCCGCTGCCATCTACGTTTTTCGTGTAAGCGTGGCAATGTCCCGGCGCCCACTGGTGCTTATCAACCTCGGACAGGATGCCGCCAAACTCACCGAGCACCGCTACCCGTCCGTCAGCTGTATCCACCTTTGGACTGGCCGGCGGTGAATAGTGATGTAGGTCGGTTACATTGCCAGAGCAACCACCTGTCCACGCCGGAGCACCGGCACAGTGCCCGCCGCTGGCATCGTCAACGAGACGATGTGGGTCCAGGCTTTGAACAAGCTGCACCATGCTCTTAGTAAAGTCTTCTGATGCCTGTCCCCAGCCTTCGTTGAATGTCTCCCATTGGACGATTGACGGATGGTTGCGTCGGCCCATGACCAGGCGAGTCAACTCGTGTGCAAACTGCTGCCGATGGACGTCGTCTTGGTTACCTGCCGAGGGCATGTCCTGCCAGACCAGCAGACCGAGGCGATCCGTGTGGTAATACCAACGACGCGGCTCCACCTTGACATGTTTGCGTACCATGTTGAAACCCATGTCCTTGTGTGCTTGTACGTCGTACGCCAGGGCATTATCGTTCGGCGCTGCGTATGCGCCGTCTGGCCAGAAGCCCTGGTCCAACGTGCCGGCTTGGAAAATGAACTCGCCGTTGAGCATGGGGCGCGGAATACCGTTCTTGTCCTTTGTCACGCTGATCGTGCGCAGGCCGAAATATGAGTCGACAGTGTCGATGACTTTGCCACCGCTGATAAGCATAGCGGTTATGTTGTATAGCTCTGGACTGTCCGGAGACCAGGGCCTCACCAGATCAGTCGGGATTTGAACTTTAACCGGGCTGCTGGGTGAACCGGTGCCATTAATGGTACGAAGTGCATCGTCCGCATCCCGTATCGACACGATAATGGATACAGTCATGTCGACAGCAGCATGTTCCGCCGGTTCTGATCCTAGCAACGCACCACTCACGTTCACTGTAACGGACACGGATTTCTCAGCGAACGATGGTTGATTAAAGATATCGCTGATAAACACATCGGGCACACATTCCAGCCACACTGTCTGCCATATACCGCTTGTGCATGTGTATCGGATGCCCCCTGGGTGTGTGACCGCGCCACGACTCTGTTTTCCGATGGGCCAGGGTCCAGTTGGATCGAAGACACCCACGAGCAATTCGTGTGGTGACTCCTTACTCTTTGCCAGTATGTCAGTGATATCGAAGCTGAACGCGTCATAGCCTCCTGCGTGCCAACCCAGCATTCGGCCGTCCACGTACACCGTTGAATTCCAGTCGACCGCTTCGAAGTGCAACAAGGTACGTTGATTTGCGCAGGACGATGTGAACGTCCGCCTCATCCACATGTAATCCTTGTCGGTGGTTCGACGGATTCCGGACAGCGGCGACTCGATAGGATAGGGCACAAGCAATTCCTCGCCCAGGGTCTTGCCGAACGGCGGTGTGTTTAGGTCGGAAACGTTGGAGACGAACTGCCAAAGTCCATTCAAACTCGCCCAGCTGCTCTCGCCTCTAACCATCGTCGGTCTCGGGTACTCGGCTTGTTGATCCGGTGTTACCTCTGCTGCCCACTTCGTCAACAGCGGAGCAGCTGCTGGTTTCCAGTCCGCCGTCGTGCTGGGTACATGCGCCGCCACCAGTAGGAGGATCGTGAAGAGGCATGCTCGCTGGAGAATCATCTTCGACACCGGTGCTTTGTGGCGATCGTCCGCCTCTCGTTGCTCTCGAGATCTCTCGATGTTCTTCAACGTGTTTACTTCCCTACGTCTGCCTGGTAAGTGCAGCACCTGCAAAATGTATCAGTACAGTAGACCGTAACTAACGGCGTCTTCAACTTCAAGTCCTGCTGTCCCGTCCGTGACCAGTGGTGACTACTCGCTATGATTGAAATCGCCTGACCAGCTTACTGTAACTGAGTTTTACTAAACAGCTAGTACTAGTATTTTTCTGCACAGCAGGTGTGTCGCAACACCTGAGTAGGTCTGTCTGCCTGGCCGCGAGGTCAGACTCTGTCGTTCTTGACGTGACTCCAACTAACTGTTACTTCAACTTCAAGTCCGGGATTCGAAGGCCTTCGAGAGCAGCAAACTGTCTAGTCTGTCAGCGCCCCACTTACATGTACTGTAGCTGATAAGTCGGTGATACAGGTCGTCCCTCGTTAATACATAATCTCTGGGACTTGACAAATGTTATGTATTAACCCTTTGCCGGTCTAACTCAATGTATGTGAGGGGTGGTCACGCAAACACATGTACACACAACCAGCAATAACTCAAGAACCATGTGATGTAGGTATGGGTAAACCATATATTTTCAAAATCTGTGTGCCTGAACGCGTCCAGAAAATTCAAATATGACTAGGTCCAGGCAAGGATAGGGCCCATGGTAGCCCTTCAAGTTGAGAGAAAATACAATTGCGAATGAAATACACGAATATCACAGCACGAAGGGCATACCAAGTTCGTGATGGAGCTGAAGTCGTACGATAAACAATCAGGTAAGGGCTACGTCTTTACAAGAAATGTAGGCTCTCTACAATACCGCCATTGAACACCAACACCTCGCCATCGGCGATACGCCAGCAGCAGCAATTCCCATTGCACGATATCGCAGTTTCGTTTTGTTCATCTCAGCGCTGCTCGCGTCAGATTCACTCTCGCTCAGATGAGTACTCAGGCGCGAGCTTACGCATGCCGTAATTCTCACAGCCAGGCGAATCAGCTGATCGCACCTGACGAGTCCTTGTGACAGTCGCTGTCGCCGTGTCGGCAGCAAGAAGGCTTCCTCTCTGTTTGGAGAATTTTGTTTCTTCATTCGTGGACGATATATTTTTGAACTAGCAGGACTCAACGGAGCTCTTTTTCTCAACACACTACACTGCAAAACCTCCCGGGACATCCAGCCTGGACTAGTGATGTTACTGCTCTCAGAGCGCTTGTCAAACACGGCCCCAAGAGATGCACTCGCATTCTTGAAATGCGCGCATGGCGGATGGTCGTCTTTTCCAATTTCAACAAACTTCAGTCGATCGATACGGCAAAAATTTGTATGGTAAGCATGGTTGTTTTGCACATCGTCAGAAAGCCTTGGACCTCAGCTACGCGTAGAGCGCCATTTTAGCTGTCTCCTAGCAACAAGACCCCAAAAAAATGAGGGCCAAACGTACCGATACTATAGTATCGGTACGCTTATGGTAGACCGGTAAAGGGTTAACGGGGTTTATGTACTAAACGAAAGTGTACATAACTTGCTTGTGTACCAGAATTTTTCACTTTTTTCTGCTTTTCTGAGTGTTTCTTGCTACCATGACTAGGCAGCGAGATATTCTTGATTCCCTCGATATAACATAAAAATTATGTTATACCGGCGCGGTCACAGTTAGCGAAGATTCTACAGTTTGCATGATACATGCCCAGCCGCGCCTGTATAGTCACTCCAAAAAAACAGAGCTTTGTCGGTTTGTGATGTGCGCTCTGATTTCTGAGCTAATTGCGTCCACAAGTAGAAACTAGAACACGATCTGCCTCCACTGGAAGGCCAAAAGACCAACAAATTATGTACTATTGAGGTAGGTGGCATGCGGGTACCGAGAAATGTTATGTACTAACGGGGTTTATGTACTAACGAATTATGTACTAACCGACAAAATTTGTATGGAAGTGACCACGTTTCGTCCGGGACTTGAGATTTCTTATGTACTAACGGGGTTTATGTACTAACCGGACTCGTATTAACGGGGGACGACCTGTACTGCCTACTGGTAGATAGCATACAGTGCTGCTGAGTGCATGCAGTAGTACCTCGGACATGACACATCACCTGATCAAGGTCAGTGGTTTGGCGTCTTCCTAGATCCTGCCTGAATCCTGGATGTATCATGCACCGGCAGCAGTGCAGGGTACCGTGACCAGGTGACCACCTGCACCTAATCAGTGTCTGCTCCAGCCCCGGGTGAGGGGGGGGGACCCGGCTCACCCGGTTGGGCGGCGCTTGGACCTGGTTGAAAATATAGTAGTTGGTACATGTACTTTACACTTTCGAACTTTGAAACTTTGAAACTTTGAAAGGACTGACTACATGGCTGGTATGCAGGGAGTAGTGCAATACCATTATGGTATTGCACTACTCCCTGCTTGTAGGTGTCAGTCTGTCAGATACTTCTTCTTCTTTCGTAATTTTCTAATTCCTGTGCTCTCTTTTCTAAATGCGGCTTATCCATTCGTCTTAATATCATTGGGCCTAGTTTCCGTTTATTGTCCGAATTAAAATAAACCAACCAACTAGTTCTAGAGCATGTGACTCGGCTGGTGAGGCAGCGCCAGGTGCGTGTGTACCCGGCTCCGACCCGGTTGAAATGGTTGCGCCAGGTACACGTGTACCCGGCTGTCCTACAATCCTAGAGCAGACACTGCTAATAATACTATTAAATAGTCCTTTCCTGGCCCATCTTTGCGAGGGAACGATTGTTTTGTCCAATACTGGCAATAGAATTTTTGATTTTCCGAGGTCAGCTGTACTTTGCAGTTTTGCCAGTCGTTTCTAGAACACATTGGCATTAGCAAGACAACATAGATATGGTAACCCCAAGACTCGGGTCCAAGTACAATGCTATCGTAGAAGAATTCAGTCAGGTTACGGTGATGTTGATTATTATTTTTCTGAAGACATGCCACCCTTCCAAAGACACGGCACATCCGGGAGCATTACTGTGATTGTAATGCTTGATGTACCCGGGGGGGGGGGGGGGGGGGGGTACTTGACAAGGCATAATGCATACAAGAGTGTCAGGCATGTTGGAGGTATATTCATCATCACTCAAATTAATTATGACTTTGCCATCTCTCTAGGGCCTGCTCTCCAAAGCAAGGTGAACAACAAAATACAGGTTTTGTAACTTTTGTTTATTTCTTATTATTGAACGTTACTGGGTTTGAAGTTGAACTTTGAACCCTGCGGTTCCAGTGTAAGGTACCTGAACTAGCCACTCAGCTAGGATGCAAGATTTGATTTCTTTCCACCACCCCCCCCCCCCCCCCCCCACAAAACACACACCTCCTCCCCATTGGCTTTGGTTCGAATTCTGGCTTTTTCTCTTCCATTTTCCCGCTTGTGTCTGTTGCAGGCAAGCCGATCTTCTGAAGATCCTCAAAAGCTACGCAGTTCACAACCCTGCGATTGGTTATACTCAGGTACGACAACACTTACAGCTGCGCTCCAGCATACACAGCTAATGGTTGTATAAGCAACAACAGTGCATATCATGCCAACTAGGACATATGAACCGATAGCCAGCCTTGCGGCCCAGGAAGGTTAGGACTTCTGGCTCTGTTGCAGAGTAGAGGCTTGACAGCTGTGGTGCCGACACCCGGCGGAGACCAATGATGCCGGGGTATACTACCTGTATGTGAACCAATGTGCACTTTCAAGCCCTTTACTGTATTTCTCTGAGAAATGCTGGAACTGTGACCCCCCCCCCCCCCCCCCCCGATCTGCACAAAAATACATGTATGCGTGTATTTTGACTTATTTCTGGGTGCTATTTAGGCCATGAGTGACATAGCTGGCAGCCTACTGACTGTGATGCCAGCAGAGGTAAGTCACAACGTACACCGTGCGGCATCTGTTAAGCTTATCCAGCTGAGGGAGAGAGAGAGACAGACACAGAGAGAGAGAGAGAGAGAGAGAGAGAGAGAGAGAGAGAGAGAGAGAGAGAGAGAGAGAGAGAGAGAGAGAGAGAGAGAGAGAGAGAGAGAGAGAGAGAGAGAGAGAGAGAGAGAGAGAGAGAGAGAGAGAGAGAGAAAGAGAAAGAGAAAGAGAAAGAGAAAGAGAAAGAGAAAGAGAAAGAGAGAGAGAGAGAGAAAGGGGTGGGGGGGGGAGATGTGCGCTTGTGTTACAGTGATAAGATGTCAAACTGCTTTGGTTGCTCACTGACCTCGGCCGTATGCATTGTGTTCCTTGTCTAGTTTGACATGTACATGTACTAGTATACCTTTGCCACTGTAGAAAACTATCTTTTCTGTATTACTGTATCACCAATGTTGTTCATGTAACTGCTGTCTATTTGGTATTTACCGTGGTGAAGCACTGTCTGTCTGAAGAGCCTCTCCACTGCAATGGCACGTGTTTTGCTTCCGGTGTGTCACGGTACAACCGGCTTTTAGTATGTGCAATCTGTCACGCACCGCAAGATGTTCCTTGTCCATTCCATGTAACACTGTGCTGCTCTATCTCACTCGGCCTTGTCTGCTCAGGATGCGTTCTGGGTGTTTGTCGCCATCATCGACAACTATCTGCCAAACTACTTTGCCGACGGAATGGTGAGGCTAAACGGCATCGTAAAGAATTAGGAAAGATCTGTAGTATCCCGTTTGAGAATCAGGTTCTGCTTGTGCTGTATGACGAGAATGTTGTAGCCCGATGTTAGCTGGGATCAGGGAGGCGTGAGAGTGCACACCAGGGTATGGCGAGCATGTGTGGCAGGCTGTGGCCTGGCCAAGTCACTTTGTACTGGCCTAGGTAGCTATGTACTATGTACTGGACTAGGTGGATGTAATTGTTCTATTCAATATGCTAGCATTGAAAGGAAGTGAAATACATGCAATGCAGTACATGTAACCTGATCCCATTGAGTCAACTGTGTGAATAACAACAAATCGCTAATAATGGCACAATCTTTAGACCTAGTGACCATCTGACTGCATACCTCACGAATACCAACAACTCGCCAATAAGGACACTTTTTCATGCACGACCGAGGGTTAGTATCCGCACGGTTGACAGTTTTCATTCTGCCACCGGCGTCTTGCGTTCTCAGGTGCCCTTGCTGAACGATGCAGACATCTTCGATGACCTACTCAGCGAAACACTACCGGACATTGATGATCACCTGGTGAGTGCACCGTGACAGTGCGTATGTACAGTGTACTATCTAACTGCCTGCACACATACACACACACACACGCGCACACACACACGCGCACACACACACACACACACACACACACACACACACACACGCATGCACACATCGGGTATGACTGGTATGACTGCATATACCATCTGAAGACCACGGCCGTAGCAATGAATACTGGAATGGGCACAACCATGTAGTACTGTACCACTTTCTGTAAATACGTATGGATGGCAGCTCGTGTGTTGTACTGCATTGCTACTTGGGATACTCTGAGACAGGATAATATAGCAAGAAAATAAATTTCTTCACCACAACAAATTTCGTGACAGCCCTAAAATGCCTAATAAGCCTTTAGTTTGGAGTATGTAATTGGCAACCCGTGACAGTAACATGTCTTACAGTATGTGTGATTTGCCGACTTAACGTCTATCATGACCTGGCGGTATATTCACTCTATCATTGTTCTGTGTTCGCCTGCAGAAGCTACTTGGCATTCCGTCACTCACTTACCTGCCACCGTGGTTTTTGTGTATCTTCACCAGGTAAGCCATGTGTGAAGGAAGGTCCTCTGCGCCTACCGTAGCTTGTGATGGTTCTTTCATTGTCCGCTTTTAAATTGCAGCCCAGGCCTTGTCAGGCTCCAGGTCGCTTACCTATAGGCTATGGAACGGGCATGCTCTAATTTCAGCAATTTCCAGTGCTCAATATTTTCGGTATGAGGGCAACAGGCCAGGTTAGATGAACAGAAATTTTCGGTACAGAGAAGCAGTTCCCTATTGGATTATGTGTGTTAGTATTTGTTCGGTGTATTGAAATTTTAGATATGAAACAGACGCACCGAAAGTACCGAAAATAAAAGTACACCGAAATTTGTGAAATTACAGTAGACCCTAAAAGCATGACCTGACTGTAGCTCACAGCTGTGGTGTGACTCATGCCTCATGTAAGCAGTGTGCTTGTGCATGTATCATCTATAATCTGTGTGCTTGTGCATGTATCATCTATAGTCTGTGTGCTTGTGCGTGTCTCATTTGTAATCTCTGTGCCTGTGTGTGTAACACTTTGCATTTCATTGCAGGACACTGGAGTGGAGCTGTGTACTGCGCGTCCTTGATATGTTTTTCTTTGAAGGTAGGAGGTGCATGTGCCGTGCTACACTGCGGCATCCCAGTATACTATACCAGTACACTTTACACGTGTAGTGCAGTCAGTTTTAGTTTATCTTTCAGTTGATTACCCCTCTCCCTGTGTGGTGTCTCCATCCGGTATGATGCTGTTCTGTCACATGTACAAGTAAAACTTCCAGACCTAACCTTATATTGTTTCATTGACTGCTATTTTCCCTGTGCGTGCAGGCATCAAAGTTCTATTCCGTGTTGCAGCGTCGATTTTGCAGTTGACTCTTGGATCACCAAGTCAGCGCGAAAAATACCAATGGTCAGTTTGGTGATTGGGCAGTGCCGCATGTGCATGACGGTGCAGCATACAGTAGGTGTCGATCTGGGATTGCAGAACACTCCATGCGGCAATGTAACGATACTCACTGACGATAGAGTTCGAATCATGCGGCATTCTTGTTCGATGGGAGGGGAGCTCAAAGGCAATCACATGAACTCCTGATGCATGCGTGATCTGTGTACTGCTCTGTGTAGGAAGGCACAGGATGTTCAGTTTTGTTGCATGCATGTGCACGTGCATTGGTAGTGTTGAAGCTGTGCATTGGTAGTGTTGAAGCTGTGAATTTCAGCCACATGCATCATAACCTGTGGCTCTCTTGTGTCCTATACTGTCCTCAGTACAAGTGATGTGAATGACCTTCTGGTTCGAGAGCTACCTGGCGAAGTGATCATCGCCGACAACCTCCTACCACAGGTAAGCTTACTGGTGATGGGGTATTTTAAGCTTGAAATGTTGACAAGTGGCACACAATCTGCTGCTACAGAGACCTTCGATGCTTCCCTTTTTTAGGGGACACTAGCTATGCTGGCATACTGTGACACCTTGTGAACATGGTTCGCGCGTGCTATTTCCTTTCTTTTCTGTGCAGTACCTGAAGATGCCGATCACAAGCAAGGTCATGGTACGTCATCACACTCGAGTTGAGCGAAAAAGCACCAATAAAATATAGATGGCTGAAAAATTGAATGTCTCCTGCCACCCAACCCCCTTTCCCCTCCTTCCTCTCCCTCCCGATATTCGCGTTGATGAGCAAAGATTCCTTGCAAACAGTTGTATGTCTTTTTATCACCATTCATCAGTGCATTGCTGTGCATGCTTTCCAGTTGGTTCTATCAAATGATTGCGTTGACCCCACATTGCATACCCTATGCAAATTGTTCTAGGCAAACTATAGCAGTGCTATTAGGTGGAGATTAGACAATTAGAAAAGATTGCGGATATTCGCCTCGGTAAATTGTCATACTGTAGTATACTGTTGTGCATCTGGCCACTGCCATTCAGCTTGGGTCTAATACACAGCTAGGAACACACAGTCATGTGCCGTACTACTACTGCACAGAGAACCACTAGCTAGACTCCCGCAGCGAATCATATCCACTACTCACGCGTGTATACATAATTATCCACTTAGCTCTTCTCCATTGTAGTGGGAGTGTGTTCGCATTCTAGCATATTTTAAATTTTCTATTTAATTTTTTTTTAATACTTCAAAGAGTTCTTCCGCTTTTCCTTCTATCTGTTCGAGGCCTGCATAGTCAGACTGCAGCAAACCAATCTTATCCTGGCCTGCATGGTCAGACTGCGGCAAAAACAACTACCGTAAAATCCCACCAGAGCGCCCCTACCTCCTCGACGCTTCGTTGGGGAGGGGCAGATGGGCGAGTCCTGCTTGCCGCATTCAGTACTACATGAAACAGTACTCACCCTACGAAAACTGTTCGTGCATCTCGTACACCGACCAAAGGTCAAGAGCCAGGAATCGTACAGACCCGTCGAAACCCAGGGTTTGTGCGATCCTTGGTCAAGAGGGTGGGCACTGTTGCGTACATTTCCAAATGGGGTCAAGCACGCGTCTGCAGTACAGTACGGTAGCACAGAGTCATACGTGGATACAATCAATCACTTCCCTGGCAAGAAGTCAGGGAGGGGCGGATCACATCTCGCTTATCCGGGACAGGGCATTGCCGGTCACTTTGAAAATGCTGTGATATGTTTCAATGGGCTCGATAACTGGCACATGACGTCACTGCCGCTGAAATACTTCAACAAGAAAATGGCAAAAGAGTAGTGATTTTTCCACTACAACTTTCCCACGGTGCACTAGAGACGAGGTGCTGGGTGGACCGAGGTGCACGTAGCTTTGATGTCCGGATAAGAGAGAGAGAGAGAGATAAGTGTACTGTCTTGTCAACTGCAGTTGTGCTTTTGGTACATAAACAAGAGTGCGCAGCTTCACTTGGGTTGGCGCGCCGTGGTATTTTTGTTGGCGTCAACTTTTCTGGAGGCAATGAGTATGTGATGTACTACTATGTACGAGTCTGTGGCAGCGTGAACTAACAGTAATCACTTTCCCCCAAGTTACACTAAATGTGTACTCGTACTCCCAGTACAGTCCGACCTCGCTTATCCGGATCCCTCGCCATCCGGAAGAAAATAGCTGGTGAGATGTACAGCATATTATGTGATGCATCCACCGCGAGGTCTGACTGTACTATGATACGGCTACAAAAGTGGGATAAATATTTCATTTTGAAAGCCGCAAAAAATATCACGATAGATCTGAAGGTTGGCGCCCAGCCGGCCGACATATGCTTTGCACATGTTTTAGTCATGCATCCTAAAAAGGTGCCGTCAACAAAATATTCCGCCATGTATGGACCAGACCAGCTAGCTGGAGAGTTGCACTCTTGGTGAGATGTGAGCCAAAGACAATGCAAACTGCAAAGCTGCCGCCATGGACTACATGTACCGGGGATCATCCGCGGCATGCACAAAGAGGGAAATACTACGGCCGTTCAAGTCCCAAATTACGCACATTGGGTAGGAGTTCGAAAGCACAACTGAGAGGTGCAGCAAGAGTGGCACTTGCAGGGACGGACAAGACCCGAGTTCCAGACAAGTACACACAGAAGACGGCACATTGTACGGTCAGTGTTTATCCTTTTCTTCAAAAACAAGTCGGAGACCAGTAATCAATGCCGTATACACGCATAACAGATCATCGTCCGTTTTCAAGTCACCATAAAATTCAGAGTAGACTGGCTAAACCCAAAAAAGAGATGAGCAAAAACAGGAAGTAGAACGGCAGTGTTAGCGGTGGGAGCGAACATGTCGGAGCACATGACGGCTAAACTCAATAGCAGCTGACATGCACGCACAAAACAAATACAACAAAGAGCGTCATGGACAGGATGTAGGACAAGGATGACAACGAACAAGTGATGATAATGTACAAATAAATGAAGGTGATAATGCTACTGCTTCATGGCAAAGTTGAAAACGAGGGCATGACTGGGACAATAATTATGTGTAAGTCAATGGTTAACCTATACTAGGCTATAAGGAGTTGGCCAGAGCAGTTAAAACTTATTATTGTTAACAATAACCGGCTTCATGAGCGAGATGCCGATATTATCTACATATGAGGTTCGCACAGGAAGACACACGTGTCAACAAAGGACAACGTGCACCTATGGCATACGGCAAACACAGATTGGACTGTCATCAGATTGAGAGCCAGTAACAGCACAAACACTGTCACCATTGACACAACAAAGGAACGCTAGCGAACCGATAACCTATGGCATACGGCAAACAAGCTAAGCAGATAGGCACTGCTGTTAATTACGCGATGGTAAAAAGGGAACAAGAACGCTAGCAAAAGAGAAACCAATCGCAACAAGACAGACAACACGCATGTATATATATCTGATGTGGGGCGCGAAGAAGCGGTACAGCCTAGGTTACCTGGGGTTTGGCGTGAATATTGTACGAGTTCATTACATCAGTGAGATGAATCATTTCTTTCCCTTTCCTTTCTGATCCTTTTTCTGCGGTGTGACTGGCCGGCCAGAGTTGAGACCACCGTACTGATACTTAGCCTTCTTTTCCGAAGGCTTGAGAATCTACAAAACAAAGGAAAGTCAAAGAGCAGCAGAGAAGGCATTCTTAGCACGGCTACTGTGCTGGCAAAGAAATTAATCAAGCTCCGCAAGCAAGCTTCCAAGCACAGAACAATGCCAGCGAGTGCATGACTCACACGGAGAGTATGCCACATGAGAGGGGATGAGAAGCTAAGACAGACAATCAGTTATCTACCGTAGAATACTGTTGACCTGCCACACTGTGTAGCTTCCCAGCTGGTTATTCGGGTGAGGGAGGTGGGTACTGGTAAATAATTTACGGGTTCATCACGGCGTCAATTGATGGTTTGTTAGAGGAAACAGTTTGTCTCTTTCCCTCAAACTAGTAAAAACAGTTTTTCTAGTCGTTTCTTGCTGGTAGAGGTTTGTAAGGCTGATGTAGCCTTGATTGGTCTTCCCAGTTTTCCCAAGCTGAAATAACTGGGCGAAAATATTCCAGAGGTCTGATCCGCTTTAAATTCTCGCCTTCCCCAGCATTTTCTGCCTCATAAATTGAAAAAGTTCAGCTGACTGAAGTGATGAGAAAGGACACAATGCGAAAAATCACATTTTACAGTTAGGAAAAACTTTCACCTGTACGTACAAATCACCTTACTCCTCAGGAAAGGCAACAAAGGTACAGGACTAGCATGACAAACGGTGGTTGCAACTTCCTGCAAGTCACTGCTCTACTCAGCGCTTCAGAAAGGAGGACGAGGCTACCAGACGCATGGCCTGAGAAAGGACATCTGGGTACGTTGTGTGAGGTACCGTATCTACTATAATCTGTACAAGTACTAGTAATGTCACTACGAAACACGTGCTGGGGGATGCAATGGTTGCTTGTACGCAGTTGATACGAAATTGTCATCGACCGGACGTGACACTTCGGAGCTCTATTGCCCAGCAACGCTCACTCAGGCGGACTACACTCACAGCTACACTACATGTATCGTTGTCGCCACCTGAGTGTGTCTTAGCAGGTTTATGCACAGGGTCTAGTTAGTCAAACATAAGACTTAAAAATTCATATTAGAGAGGTTCCGCATAACGTAATTACGTTAGTAAAAAACGCAGTCGATTTACGGAAAGTCTTATGTAAACTGCATGCGCATCCGGAGTTTTCAAATCACGTACTTGCCCTTGGCAACTCCGAACTCGGCAGTGTACGACCAGATCGACCTGGGGAGAGTCATAAATTTGTACCCCAATCCAATTACGGACCAGCTACGTTATCAGAGCCCTATCTACGTACTCTCCGTAGACAACTTTGCATAAGTGGAGTGCAAACTCGCGAATGCACGGGTTTTACCCGCCCACTAACGTAGAGTTGCTCAACTTTACGTAGTGCGGAACCTCACAATTAGCATGCCTAATGACAACTCTAAACTAGAGAGTGCAACTGAAAAGTTCGAATGCAAAAACAAGTTGCAGTTATGACATGCTTCACAAAGTCGAGCAAAATGGGCTGTAGGGGTGCAGCGCCATACTGCCAGCCACAGGTGGCAACGCTTTTGTCTCATTGAAATGATGTACAGTCGACTTCGCTGATAACGACTGCGGATATACCGTAAAGTACCGTTGATCCGCCCCCTGTCGATTTTCTCCTTGTGAAGCGACTTCGGCGTATACAACGAAATACGATGTTGAACCGACGCATACACTGTTGTACACAATACTTGCCAATCCAGGATCAAAATGTGCACAATCCAGCACATTGAGACTGATCCTCTACGTTGTTGTACATCGTACTGCACTTGACAGCCTTGATCTAATTCCCGCCCCCTGCCGAAAACCCAGCTAGGAAGCGACATGGCGTGGGGGCGGATCAACGGTACTTTACGGTAACACAGAATTTTCATGCCCAGAGCAAAGTCCCATCCAACTGTAACACATATAATGAGACTTCGGGTATAACGACACTTCGCGAATAAGGACACTTCGCGAATAAGGACACTTTTCTGATGCCCCGCCGAGTGTCGTTATAAGCGAAGTTGACTGTACATAAAATTCATCCCATGGTTCGCCATTCGACATCCAGAGCTGTACACCCAGGCTTACATACATCAGTAACTGTGTATGAGGATGCAGCATGGCAACAGCAAAAAAAGACATACCTGGAAGGAACACATCAGTGTCTCGTCCACGCTCATCATACCACCGGCGTTATCAAACTCGCCACAGTAATTGGGAGCTGAGAACAGTGTCACTAACTGCCGCTTGGCAAAGAATTCATAACCATCTTCGACAACCTGGAGAAATGAACGAGACAGGCAAAGCAGAATGAACGAAAATCAGGGGTGGAATTCAAGCAAGCAGATCCCTGACAGAATAAATGCATGACAAGAAGGGAAATTTGAAGTCAAATTTTATTACCGTATGTCTGCACCTTTAAAGCCATGGCGGTATATTCGATTATAAAGCCAGTCTCAGTTATAAAGCCATGGGCTTCATAAATGAAATGACATTTGAAGTATGTTTTGTAAAAATGAAGGAATAAGTACTATGCTAACAGACTTACAGCCCAGTAGGAAGGGTGAACAAGTGGATTTAGATTGAAATTTCTGTGTGGACTTGGACTTTTATGGCATGGCGTAGTGGGTGAGTCATTTTACATCTAAAATATCTAGGAAAGCAGCGGTGTTTCGAATATAAGGCCATGGTTTAAAGGCGCTGACATACGGTAATAGTGCATTAAAAACACACACTTGCTTTACTTACAGTAAAACCTGGTTTAACCGACCACCCCACGGTGCAAGCAAAAGCGGTCGTTAAAGCCAGGTGGTCTTTGGAACCAGGTCCCATACATTCGTGACAAATCGGATTGCGTACATACATGTGCATGAGTGTACTTCAATGTACACATATAGACAGGCGTAGCGCATAGAATACTTTCTGCAGCAAAGCACGTCTCACTCAAGTGCATGCAGCGCGTCCTGCACTGTCCCTTCTGTTGACTGCATGCACATGAGTCAGAGCGCACTTCAACCCTGTTCAAGATGGCACTGTTGGTTAGTTTTGGTCGCTGTGTGCAGGTCCAATATGGCACTTGGTACACTAAAAGTCGGTCGCTGGATCCAGTGCAGTTTCTGTGTAGAGCTGTCCGTGCATGGAAAAACGGTCGTTAAAAGCATGTGGTCGCTGACACCAGGTTTTACTGCATTACACAATCGTGGTGTTTGCACTCAAATACAGATAGACTCAGAACGAGGCAATGGGGCCGTCCGGCGTTATCGATAATTTAGTTTTGACCCACCCCTGATGCGAAAAATATTGACTTTAAACCGAGTATGGTTTTATTGTTCTGCTATCGATGTTTTTTTTCGTAACAACTTGAAATGGCCTCGGCACACCACCCATAAATGGCTTTAATTCCATGAAAAGATCAATTCAACGCGGTGTAGAAGAAAAGGTCTTCTGGTAAAACCCTTTGATTCTACGTGGATTGCCACCCCGGACACAGAATGACACAGAAATGTAACAGTGTAATAACTGCTATAGGGAAGTACAAACCTGATGGGCTCGGCAAATCAAGTCGAAGTCGTGCCTCTGCAAGAATTTGCTGACCACATCGCTGGCAAACGTGAATGACACTCCTCGGTCGTTCTCACCCCATCCAGAAATGTCTTTATCCGGATCAGACCAGAGCAAGTCACAGAGTAGACCTGATTACAAAGCACAAGAAAAACATAGGTTGAAGTTACGTAAAAGTTAAAAACAAACAGACAATGCCAATACTTGCACACACTAGAAACGTTTCAGCTAGGTTGCAGGATCCCACAAGGTTCAATGGCTTCAAGTACTGGTACATAACTGCGGTGTGTAGAGTGCATATGCTGCTACACTGCAAGAGTTTTTCAAAGTTTCCAGTGTACTGGTATGGGTCTGTGTGGACTCAGGGGGTAGTTCTCGTATCTATGTTTTTTGAAACACACTAGATCGATGTAAGGCCCACTGATCACTGACAGATGAGCTAGGCACAATCGGTGTATGTAACAGCATTTCTTACCAGTGTCAGGAACATCCGTGGGGCGCATAATTCTTCTGATATTTTCCATGGATTGCAAATCAGGCGACAGACCTGGAGCAAAGCAGGTACATCAACAGAGATCAGAATCAGATACTTTAGGCCTGTGCAGCCCTAGACCATGGAACACTGGGATGTTCACTGGGGCAGGGTGCAAAGTTGACTCGCTCTATCGAATTTCACTGAGTAGCACTGTACATGTACCATATTCTCTCTCTACAATAAACACTGCCCTTGCATATGTACAAGACCCGTCTACCGCCAATATTTTAATCCTTTGTTTACGATAGATGGTCATGAAGTGCATGACAGTCACATGTTTCGCCCTTGGCCTTTCTGCTATGTTCTTGTCAAGGTTCAATGCGTTCCATTTCAGCAGAAAATGACTGTCTTCACATAAAGAAGACTAGGGGTGTCATCGGGTAGTAGGGTACCTGTGTTACCCGTAACTAGAGCGGGTATTCGGGTAGCAGTTTGCTCCTGAGAACCTGATCGGGTAGTTGGACTACGGTGTTTCCGCAACGGTGCATGTAAAATGCACGGCTACATGCTTACTGTAAACGTTTTATGTAGAGCCAGTGCACACTCACTGTACAAACTATGTCAAAAAATACCCGATACGGTACTCGTGCTACCCATAGAGATATACGAACTCGTTACCAGACCGACCTCCTACCCCTGCAGCCCTACTAAGGAGCACAACTGTAGGGTACTCGGAGGGTAAATTTAAGGTGCATTGGTATATTCTAAAGTGTCATGGAGCTGTGCTTGTAATGGAAGGAGGAGAAATCATCACAAAACGTATTAACCACACTCATACCTCCATGGCAGCAGAAGATCTTTTCATCTATGATGGCAGCAACTGGCAAACAGTTGAAACAGTCCGTGAATGTCTTCCAAAGTTTGATATTATACCGTCGCTTGCCTGTAGGAATGGAGCAGTCAAAAGCAGTAGAAATCACTCAATAAACCAAGCAAACAAAAGGCACCAACTTACCAATCAATTAACACACACGCAGGTGCAGCTCAAACAGGTGCATAAAACGCACAAAGCATTCAAGTCAAAGTGTGGAAAGCATAACACAGCATAACACATACATCAAGCTAATAGCGCACAAGGCAACATATGGAAATGTGCAAATTTTCTAAGAATTACAATGGTCAAGCACCTCACACCCAAAACACTTTCCAGTAACGCAGCAGAGATGTACTTACATTCCTCATAAAATCCATAAATTCTATTGATGCTGGCACACTCATGGTTTCCACGGAGCAAGAAGAAGTTCTCCGGATACTTGATCTTATAAGCAAGCAAAAGGCAAATAGTCTCTAGTGACTGTTTTCCACGGTCAACGTAGTCGCCAAGGAACAAGTAGTTGGCATCTGGAGGGAACCCACCATACTCGAAGAGACGAAGAAGGTCCGAGTACTGGCCATGGATGTCACCTGAACAACAGAAAAAAGACAGGCATTGACATGATGTGACCAATAGTTTGAGATTTTAAAAAATAAGCAAGCGTTCGGCTATTTTTAAGTTGTTGTTTCCAACGTTTTTCAAGGGGAGCAAACAATACGATACCATGTATCGGCAAGAGTACATAAACCAGAGTGTGCAACTGTGCATATCAGATCTGAAACAGCGCAGTTCGTGCACTACGTCACCCTGATGAGGTCAGCCACGCCGCGACTTGCGTACAGCTAAAATTTTCGTGTTTCATCATAACATAGTAGCCCAGAAATCAGCCAAGTTTGCTTGATTTTAGACGTCCTGTTTCAGATTTCGGTGTTTTTGTGTGGCTGTGTACGCTGCGTACATCCACCGACAAGTAGTCACCAGGCTATCCGTATCAAAAAACCGAAATCAGGACAAACTCAGTGACCTGCACCACCGTGACTGGTTACGCAACTTTTCACCGTACCTGTGGCCTACCATGCCGTCAGAAATGCACGAATTACGCTCCCACAGGAACCATCCCGATTTGCACACTCTGGTTTATGTACTCTTGGTATCGGCGATTGCACATTCACGGTATATTTCGGAATCATATGCAGATGCAAAATTAGTTCTATGGTGGAGCGTGTGTGTGGTGTGGAACTTTGCAGATCAGGAATGAAACAGGGATCAATATCCCTGTCAGTTAATCGCTTGGGAGGGCGATGACGGAATGTGTGTGTGCAGATTCATTGTTGGCTTCCCAGGCTAGACTTGCGACCGAGAGCCAAAGGATGCATAGCAGCAACACGGCAAAGAAGTACCACAGAACAGTGCAAGTGAAGGCGAGAAGAGAAATTGCCATTATGAGTATTAGAAAAGCCAGTGTGATTTTGTCAATGCTGGTGCACTGCCCATTGCGATGTTGCGATGAAGTTTACAAGCATGCTTCTGGAGGTGATCATTTTTTTGATACTCGTACTGTTCTTCAATCCTCCAGTTACCAGACGACAGTAACAATGGAGGATGAGGAGATGGTGGCGGGGGTGACAGTGATGGGTTGTCTAAAACGTAGTTCACAATTGTCATAATAATCATTCTCAGTCTCAATCTCAAAAATGATACTTCCGGGGAAGAAATCAACGTTCCTGGTTTGGTCTCGAGAATAAAAATTGCACACGTGTTACATGCTCCAGACAGGGCATTTGTCAAGCGCCACGAATGACCACAACATAATAGTAGCTTGCCTGTCAACTGCATGCCAATGGCAAAGGTCAAGAGTGTCGCTTTTGTTTGATCCCACCCCACATCAAAACAAACGGCCAAGGATCAAAGATTGAAAACACAAAACCATTACGAGTGCTGGTTTCCAAGACGGCCTATTAGTATACAGTGAGGAGTCCACACCGAGAGCAGACCAGTAACACTAACTGGTCGCTTCAAACACGGCGAAAGGGAACATGGATAGTTCAGACAGCTAACAGTGGGAAACTGGACATCAGTTCCAAGTCCATTTCATGACACGATTCAAGACATCCATGCTTCACAGGCTAGTTACGAGACGATGCCCAGGACGGACACGACAAATGACACAACGTCCAAACGAATTACGGAACAGCATAGCACTGCCTTCCATGCTCCAGCAAACCACTATTATTTTTGCAGTGTTCAAATTCTCAAGGAGAAAATCAAGCCAGTCGACTTCCGCCCTAACTTCGGCTTGCATTACTCGACAGCGCGAATCACTAGGAACGAATGAAGGTCTCAGTTGACATTACAGCACTGCACTACTACATGTGTTGTGTTCGAAGCCTTACAAAGCTAACCAGAAACAAAGAAAGCATACAAGTAACAGTTTCCTCTCAACAACACGCAAAATTGTAGAACCGCGGGATATGGTTGACCAATACACTTATGATACTGAGTAGCGTCCACATCGCAGTGATGTTGCAAATGTCACAGTCTGCAAGTACATGAACGCTACAACGAAATGATATACTCCAGAGTGGGTGCAATGTTGAAGTGCGGACGATGAAACCATCGAGTCCCACAGAATCTCAGTAAATAGCAAATGAATATCACACTAAAAAAATCAAGAGTGTGTTTTCACTCACAATAATGCTTAGAACACCAACTTTCAAACAAGGAATCAACACCATGGCCCAATGGAAATGCGTGGTAAGAACTTACCGCATATTTTAATCGGTGCTTCAAGTTCCAACAAGATGGGCTGACTAAGGAAGACCTCCCGGGATTTCAAACACAATCCGCGAATTTCATGTTCAGCCAGCTGCACAGTCTTTCCAGGCTGCCTCCCACGTACTGCAGCACAGAAACCCTTCTTCAGTTAACTCCTGCCACGACCCACTGCCAAATGCTAGTTTCCTTACCTTCAAGCAGCCTGGTGATGATCGAATCGACGTTCAGTTCTCCTTCCGCCATTATCAGAGTTAGCTACACTTCTTTTTTTTTGTATCGCGCATGCGCAGTCTTTATCACCTGGAAGAGAAAGTGTCCAGTTTCTTACGATGTTCAAGCCGAACCGGTGGTCGCTGAGAGACTCTCCTGTTCTACCTTCTTGTGGAATGGTGACTTGTTTGAAGGAAGCTGCAGACTAAAGTAATGATGATGTTATTGTACTTCATAAGTCTGATGACCGCCTTTGGCTTGCAGCTTGTTGATCATTTTGGTGCGAATGTAGCAAGAAAATATTTAGGGAATTTCACGGTTAGCACCGAAGTTCCACACTGTACTGGCAGTGGCAGTGCATGGTAGTGATTTTGGTGTGTGATTTTTCACCATTCCGAGCCTGGGAGGTGCACCCTTAGCTAGTACTAGTAGTGAGCCTGTTTCTGTGCCGTGAAGGTTAGGATCATGTACTAGTACATGTATCGCGGGAAGCAGCTCTTCGCAAGTAAGCAAGTCAGCTAAATTTTTGCATCCACATTGTTACGTGCACCAAATATCACTGAGGTAGTTTCAAACTAACTCCGAACATTGTAATAATTATTATTGCATTCAAATATCCATCCTGGCAATATTATCGCCAAGATGAATGTCGAATGTTCCGAATCATTGTCGTAAAGGTGCCAAGTTGAGTCGTCATTATGGTGCAGTTGTTTTGAGTGGTGTGCTGGATGTATGCCAGCTTATGTTTTGCAACCCAGTCGAGTAAAAAGTACACTACTGACATGGTGAATGAAAGTAAGTTCCTTCTTGAAGAATACGGCTGAGTATACCGTCGTTATCATGGAGAGAAGGCTTGGTCCACTTAGTTTGGGTACGGGTTGTACAGGTAAGTGTATTATGATATAACATGCTGTCAATCTAACAATTAGGTAAGTGTATGCACAATCTCATCCATGCAAAATACAGTCGTCCCTCTCTAATCCGGCTCCTATTGCGACTGCATTTTCTGCTGGATTATCAAATTTTGTCCCCCAACCCGTCCCATCTACTAACAAACATGTTTGTGTCGTACGTCAAAACGCAGGGATTTTCCGTGTCAATCCAAGTACTTTGTGGAATGCATGTCTATACAGTGCATAGGATATTCCCAAGTGTACTGTAAACTGCCTAATATCCACGGCGGATTATATTAATGTTCGCGAGAAGAGCGCGTGAAATCAAGCTTCAACAGTGGGTTTACCGTATTATCTCTAATATAAGCACGGTCCTTTATTTTTTCAATGTACCTCCGCCCTGTGCTATTAATGGAGACGTTCCTTTATTGGAGACTGTTCCATTATTATTTCAACCTCATTTCAGAGGCATCTTGCCATGCCAAATTCATGTCAGACACACACATTTCAGGGTTTTTTGAACTTTTTTCGCCGGTACAGATAATGCACACAGTGTACATGTACTTATAATGGAGACTGTGCTTATATTAGAGATAATACGGTATGTAGGTGGCCCCAGTGCTTCGCACACTTTTGCCATCGCAAACTCGCTGGTTCTAAGAAATCGTGAAATTTATTGACGCGAATCTTGGGCGGTTTACAGTATGTTACATAATTGTGTAGAATGCTCCCTGATAAGTAGTTCATGCACTGACCAAACGGACATAGCTGTGCTCCGGTACGGTATGCGATGTACAACTGCTGGATTAGAAAACCGAATTATGTGCAGTTTGTTGGGGAAAATCGCTGCTGGAGCCGGAATTCAAGTGCCGGATTAAAGCGTACAAAAAGAAC
Organism: Sycon ciliatum; assembly: GCF_964019385.1. NCBI lineage: Eukaryota > Metazoa > Porifera > Calcarea > Leucosolenida > Sycettidae > Sycon > Sycon ciliatum. The sequence continues at coordinate 72,830,897 of NC_088643.1, read as the reverse complement.
TGAAAAAATCCGTTTTGCCAGAAAGTTTGCTGGATAAACAAGTACCGGATTTAATAGAGAGGGACGACTATACAGTCGTCCCTCTCTAATCCGGCATCTTTTGCAACGTCATTTTCTGCTGGATAAACAAGGGTGCTGGATTATCAAAATCCTGTCCTCCAACCCGTCCCACCTATTAACATACGTGTTTGTGTCGTACGTCAAAACGAAGCGATTATCTGTGTCAATCCAAATACTTTGTGGAATGCATGTCTATAACATACACTTGGGAATATCGTATGCACTAGCATAGGATATTCCGAAGTGTATGTTACAATGCTCCTTTGACAGGATGCAATGTACAACTGCTGGATTAGAAAATCGAATTATGCACAGTTTGAGTGATTTGTTGCAGAAAATCGCTGCTGGAGGCGGAATTCAAGTGCCAGATTAAACTGTCCCCGAGGAAAATCGCGGAAAAATCCCAGAATTTGCGGTGAATATGATTGATATGCGGTAAGTTTGCAGTTGATATGAGGCAATTTTCAGTGAGTGTGTAGTGATATCAATCAGTTACATGTCTCTGGTGTAAGCACTCGTCATATTTGAGTACAAAGCCGCCACGATGAGACGTTGCTGACCGAACAGTGCACTGTGTGTACGTGTAGTGCAACAAAAAAGTTTTTAAAAACTCGGGAAAACGCGGTCTTTTAAAAAATCGCAAAAAACGCGGAAACAAACACGGCCGCGGAATCGCGATTTTCCCCGGGGACAGATTAAAGCGTAGAAAATGAACTGAAAAAATCTGTTTTGCCAGAAAGTGTTCTGGTTTGCAAGGGTGCTGGATAAACAAGTGCCGGATTAGAGAGGGACAACTGTAGTACTATTCTGGATGAAAAGATACTTTGCAGACTAGCAATAGGTAGTGCAACCGCCCTTTCGCCCCGCATGTATATCCATTATCCACATTTGGTATGAATTTCGTCATTGTGCGTTTGGCCTATGGCATTACCGTACTAATGGCAGAATGTTATGATGTGCATTACACAATAGAGGTTATGTGAATGATTTCATGGGGGATTCTCTAATGAGTGATGACTAATGGGCGCTATGTATGCAGTGTCACTGTGAGTCGCCAGTGCAGCGCTGTGCTGCGATTCTGACACTACGCCAATGCATCTCAACTGATGCTGTAATCGTATGCAGTCAGCTTCGCTAATAACGACTGCGGATATAACGACAATTCGCGGATAACAACAGAATGTCCATGCCCAGAGCAAGGTCCAATCTAACTGTAATAGTACATATAATGAGACTTGGGGTATAAGGACACTTTTCTGATGCCCCGCCGAATGTCGTTAAACGCAAAGTTGACTGTAATCGAGAGGTTCCGCACTACATAAAGTTGGGCAACTTTACGTTAATGCTCGGGAAAAACCTGTGAATTCACGAGTTTGCACTCCACTTTAATTACGGAAAGTTGTCTACGTAGATAGGGCTCTGATTTTTGCGCCGAAAATGGATTGGGGTACAAATTTATGACTCTCTCCCCAGGCCGTACACTGCCGCATTCGAAGTTGCCATGCAAGGGTAGCTACGTGATTTGAAAACTCTGCGTGCAGTTTACGTAAGGTTTTCCATAGATTAGATCGGCTACGTTTTTACTAACGTAAATACGTTATGCGGCACCTCTCTAATCTCTATAGAGGGAGAGAGAGGAAGTTGTGTTGCAACTCCGAGTTTCACGTGATAACGATCAAGCAACTGAACTGATGGTCCAAAAACCACTACAGGAAAAGAAGAAAAAAGGTTTTAACCTGGGAGGTTCGAATCCGCGAGGTGCAAAAGTAATAATATTTCATAATATTTCTGCTCCAAACCGGGTACCCCCAACCGGTTCGCTGACTCAGCTCTGGAGCAGACCAGGCGCGTAGCCGGCAGTGTTTCCAGGTTGCCCGGAAACCCCCTCCGTGGTTCCAGCGCAGATGCCAAAACCTTTGGAAACTACATTTAAACTCTCCTGAGTGCATGCATATGGAGTCACGGGAAGTACAAAGTGACAGTGCGGTGCATGCTACACGCATGCCCTTCAGTGAGGTGTGAAACTTCACGAGTGCTTCGTCCGCACCTACTACATGTAGCTGGACAACTATGGTCTTCTACGATTTTGTAAAAGTTCTCTTTCATGTTGCATATTTTAATACCGTATGTCAGCGCCTTTAAAGCCATGGCCTTATAATCGAAACACCGCTGCTTTCTTAGCCATTTTAGATGCAAAATGACTCACCCACTACGCCATGCCATAAAAGTCAAAGTCCACACAGAAATTTCAATCTAAATCTACTTTCTGTATAGCAGGAAATGTTCGGACGATTTCGTACACGGCTTCTTTTGTACTAAAATTAATTCCGTACTAAAATTTGTTCATGTGAAATTATGCACACTATAGCATGCATACTGCTTGCGAACACGTGTATTTAGCATGCAGCATAGCTAGTACTGTGCGAAAATATAATCCGTACGAAAGGTCAAAATTCGGCTTTGTCCGAAAATATAATCCGTCCGAAAATTTCCTGCTATACAGTATTCGCCCTTCCTGCTGGGCTGTAAGTTTGTTAGCATAGTACTTATTCCTTCATTTTTGCAAAACATGCTTAAATGTCATTTCATTTATGACGCCCATGGCTTTATAACTGAGACTGGCTTTATAATCGAATATACCACCATAGCTTTAAAGGTGCGGACATACGGTATATATTTCTTAGATGTGAATGAACCACAACACATTGACAGTGGTATTGTTAAGTCTCAGATTGAGCTTCTCAGGAGCTTGGAATTTGAATCGCTGGGTCCTCCCCCCCCCCCCCCCCCCCCCTCCGGCTACGCGCCTGATCTGACACTGACCAATATGTGTATGTATGCAATATGTATGTCAAAACGGTGCTCTTTGCTTACCATGAGACCAGGAGTCCAAGTTATGGACTCTTGATGAGACCATGAGCGACACTGACTCACGCTGCTATCTGGTGTTCACGAGGTGTTTGTCGAGCTGATAAGGGAGCGTCTCTGTAAGTTTGTATCCCTGGTCACCAGGTGATGTTTGTGGTTGGAGAGCACTATATACATGTGAGTGGGTGCTCTTTAGGCACAATCTTCCTCGGTCTACTCAAGCTCAACTGATGAGGACTGAATTCCCCGAAACACTGCGTATTGAGCAGGGAATGGTGCTTTCTTGCTGGTTTGCCGAGTGGAAGGTTCGATGAACTTCTCGTGTGCTCTGGATGGAGGTTGTGAGTCAGTCAAGTGAGAATTCAAGTCGGAAGGAGTAGCGCAAGCTCCCACGTAGGGAGCAACACACAATTCCCTTTCGATATTTTGCTTGAAGAATTGCTAGCAAATTTTATTATTTTGGTCTGACCCTAGTATAGTGACAGTGCAGTGACACAGAATCATATAAAGACTCAGCTGATCAGTGAGACCAAGAGTACATGAAAACCTGGGTGGTTTTCATGTACTCTTGGTGAGACTGAGGTTACGTTTGGTTGGTCACATTCCCAAATGGGAATCACTTGGAATCACTCGGAATCATTCTCGCCCGTTTGGTTGGTCAAAAAAGTGCGTTAGGTTGGTCACATTCCACATGATTCCAGAATGGGAATCGCTGAGAATGATTCTTTTTGGAGAATGATCATTCCACCTCACATGCTGGAATGAGCATTCTCATTCCGGAATCAAAAATGATAATGGCTGCGATGAGCCAAACAATGTAGCAACAGGTTCAAGTGCCTCAACTCATGCACTCAGAAGTACCTTGACTCTCTCAAGGAAACTAGAGTCGGGTAAAAGAAAAGACAGCCGCCGTTCCACAACGACATCATGGAATTGCTATGTCAAGTGATTCCTAATTGATTCTGGCGCGTTAGTTTGGTCAGGTGATTCTTGCCGATTCCCATTCCAGAATGGTTCTCATTTACATTCTGAAAATGCCCAACCAAACGCAACCTGAGAGTGGTCCACTGTCACCATGGTCACTTGTACTAGGTCTGGGAGTCTGGCACTGTCTGCGGCACTGCCAAAAATAGTGCCATGCCCATTGCCAGTCGAGTCTGCCACTGTACTGGCCTGGTACAAATAATTGAAATGGTGTCATCATGACGTAAGACCGGCGTATTCAAAATACTTGCACCGGACAGAACCAGTACTGAGTAGATCTACTCAGTAGTACAGTCTTGATTGTTACGAAACACTTTCATGATCCAGCCAAACTAACTTTGGGAAGACAGATGAATAGAATTGGAATGTCACGCTGACCTACGATTGAGAAATACGACTGCTATCTCGTGCACGGTCTCGTCGATGAAAGCTCTAGAAGTCTAGATCGTACAGGAATTGTTTGGATGCAGTTAGTGCTTGACAAACATTTGCAGTTCAGTGTAACGAACGCCCAGTACAATAATTATTAAAGAGGTGAAGTACTTTCATTCCGTACTGACACTCTCGTTCCGACTCTTCTTGGCGAAAATGTAATACTCACGTCTGAGAATGCAGAACTAGAAGTACTGACGGATATTGATCGTCAGTAAAGTTGGTGGAGAACTGTGTTCACTAGTGCAGTGTCCGCTTTGTGCGCTGTGATATGCCCTGCCTGAACTGTTGGAAGACGTGTTGGTAGACTCCAATGGCCGAGGGCATTGGAAGCCCGCGTCAGAAGTCCTGGCCATTAGCGAAAAAGCTATCACCTGCTGTTATTGATGGATTGCGGCGGAATAAATCGCTCCGATTTGCAGACACGGAAGGGTTGCCATTGGTGACAATCTTTAACATTCGTCGTGCTGACAGCTGTGAGTCATTGTCTTCATTGTCATCAAATAGCAGTAGCATAAACGATGTGAGTTCTACAGTGTCCGGTCCCGCTGCATCATGGCAGCGCAAACGACTGCCAGCCAGTAAATTGTTTAGTGAGTTTCTGAGTGGCCTGCCGGCTTCGAGCAGTTCGTCATCGTCGGATTGTCCGAGCACTGTAGATCGACGGCTGCGCTTTGTCCAGCGCCAGCCATCGTCACTACCCGATTTCCACCGCTCCCTGCAGCGCAATTTGATCAGCGTGGAGAATGTGGCTATCCGTGCTATGACTGTGTTCGCTATTGTGCGCGTGCGCAACATTGCCTATGAGAAGCATGTTGCCGTCCGGTATACCATGGACAGTTGGAGTACGTCTAAGGACATTCAGGCTAGTTATGTGGATGGGTCGTGTGACGGCCCCACCGATCGCTTCTCTTTCACAGTACTTGTGGGTGATGACTTTCCGGTCGGTGGCAAAGTTGAATTTGCTGTCTACTTCCGAGCGTCTGGGGCAGAATTTTGGGATAACAATGGAGGTGAGAATTTTTCCGTAACATGTGAGCAAAGGTAACAGCATGACCTTGAATAGGCACCAATAACAAAATTAATAGACTTGAACTCTCTAGGCTCACTTCCTCTTTTAATGACTATACTTTTATATACAGTACCGGCTTAGATCACTTGACACGCGTACACCTCCCCGCAGAACGTTCAGTGTCTTGTATTTCACTTGTGGTTGTCATTGTCTGATGTTTTTTTAATGCAGCTATGTCCCTATTGTTGTTTTGAATAGTTGTTCGTTGATTACAGCTGTACTAGCATGAGGTTTGAGGTCCTCTCTTTCGTAGCAATTGGATTTTTTTATATTGCAGTACTAGAACTAGATGCTAGCTGCCAAATATTAGTGCGACCTTTACTGGTTGTCGAGCACCATTCCTGCTTTATTCTGACGTATCCACATACCTGCTGTGATCTCTACCACTGCAACTAACTTGAGAATTACTTTTGTTACTATCAGGTCAAGTATATTATTATTTTGATTTCCCCCTCTAGCACTGCGATCGCGGCAAGAACTATGTCTCGATTTGTTTACTTGGTGTTGAAATGGTGTCTCTTGCTATGTTCTGTGTACATGTACTACAGGTTTGCAGTACCATACCCCAGCCATATTTACCCTTCTTGTGATATTGTCAAACTGGGTTCACAGAACTGCTTTTGTTTTTTTGCGAGGTCAGCTGAGCGATGTCGCTTTGCTCATTTGCCTCTACAAGAAATGTACGGGGGGGACGACGACTCCCTGGCATTCGCCCACCGGTGCACCTGGGATTTGTAAAGGCCCATTTTATAATAACAATAACACCTTTGATACATTTCAGATACGTGCATATATAGTACAAATGAAACGTGTGTCGCGTCGCAAAAAGTGGTACATGTACTGTGAATGGATACCTCGGTTACCGCCATATGCCGTATCTATGGCCTTTCCCCATCAAAGCATAATTATGTGATTCGGAGATACGGGCAGTGGCCCCAGTCCCGGATAAATAAGGTACGAGTGCACAAGCAACTCTTATGTCTGAGTCTTGAACCTGGCGCACAACATTTGCTGCACAGGTCCACATCGCGAAAGTTGAGCCAAGCTTATGCAAATTGTGCAATCAGGCAGATGTGGTGGGTGCAGCTTGGGGTTTTCCCGAGTTTGCAACTGTCGCATTGTGAGAATCCTTCTGTGAATTCCGCTTCGCTGTGCATTTGGCCTTTGCCTTGGTTCTTCCATAAGTTTTTCTTCGTTTTTTTTTGCCGCAGTATTGCCAAAATGTGTCACTCCACATAAGCATTTTAGTTTGCCTGCTCACCGCATTTTGTTAGGTTGTTCATCAAAATACCGTATACGTCTGCACCCCTAGAGCCGTGGTTTCATAAATGAAATAACATTTGAAATGAATGATGTTTCGTGATTCAAACAAGTAAAATGAAGCAACAAGACAAGTACTGGGGAAGCGGAATTTTCAGCCCAACTGACCAGACAGAAAGCAGATTTAGATTGACATTTTTGTGTGGACTTTGACTTTTATGCCATGCATGTAGTCGGTGAGTCATTTCACATCTAAAAAGCAGCGGTGTCCCAAATATAAGACCATTGCTATCGTACCGGGGTGTGAGTCAAAATAAATCGTTGATTGAGTTTCTCTCCCAAATCGGCGAAGAAAAGCAGCCGTGACCGCATGGTGATAAGCAGTTCGGAATTCATCAGTCATTCGCCAACACGTGTCAGGGAGATTATTATTATCAAAATTTTGATAGGGCAATCCCCACAGGCCTAAGGCCTTCTTACAGGGTACCCTTGAACATCCTCGGCAATTTCGTATACCGTAGTGTCCCGTCTAATATTAATACCTATCCCACACACAATAATTTTCTACTTGTACTGAAACAAGTCCACACATGTAGGGCTCAGTGGCGGGTAAAGTCCTTTACACACTTGCACGACTAGAGTACATAACGGGGGTTACGTACTCTTGTTGCAACACATACACTTGATAAAAAAAGTGCCATTTGACTCCACTGCCCATTTAAGTACACCTGTCCAGAAACGTTCTCTTCCATACTAAAGTACATATACCTCAGAGAGCAGCTGATACAGTAGCCTACGAAGTTTGCTCAAGGAGCATATTAGCAGGCAGGGGACATCCGATAATGTAACCAACAGGTCACTCTGCCATACACTTCACAAAAACCCTATATACCAGAGTAGCGTGCACCTTGCTCACTTCTACAACACGGAACCTAAAAAGGCAAAGTCCCCCCCCCAGGAGTACACAACTCTGATCTTCCAGCCCTGAGCGCTGTGTGCGGCATAAAAATGGCTTCAAGTTCACTGGTAGATAATTGGACAGGAGGTGAAAATTACAGATAGAGATATCATAGTGTGGATCTATGGTACATGTACTTTTAGTAATTATATTATATTTTGTAGTTGGGTTGAAATTGTTCAAGTAGCGCGTCGTGTTTGGTGCGGCCAAGCTTCGCCGTCAATGTTCTAGGTGATATGTCATGCTGTTATGTGTTATCACTTTGTCCTTCCTTCTTTCTTTCTCTTGTTTGTTCATTTTTTTCATTTGTAAGTTTACTGTTAGCACACGCATTCGTTATTGCTCTCGCTTTTCATTGTTAAAATTCACACTTGTAAATTTCGCTGCTGTTGTTCTTAGTGTTATTTCTCTAACTAGATTTAGTTCAATTTTGTTTCAGTGTCCTTTAGTACGACAACGCTTCCTGATGAGTGTTGTACGAAAACTTGTTTGAATCCTTATTTTCTCTACACTATTTCTTCATATTTTCATCGTTTTATTGCACATTGTCTCCACTGTTTTACATTGCATGAATAAAGTGTACACACATGTTGATTCAGCTTGCCTTATTGATTGCGGTTATCAAATTATTGTCTCCTCGCCGTTTGTTTAAATACTTTTAGTAACACAATATTTTCGTAAATCCGCACAAACCCAAATTATTCGCTTGATGCACTGGCATGCAAAACTGACTAAGTCGAGGAATTTGGAACATACATGGCATTGTACTTTGAAGCGAGAAAAGCTGTAGTACATAAAGCTGTCCCCACAGAAGAACGCAGACAAAGTCCTATAATTATTTATGCAGGCCAAAACAGGCCATTATGCGGCAAATATGCACGAATTGTCTGTCATTGGTACACATTTAGCGCACAGTTTCATGCAAGTACACAACTTTGTTGTACAAACTCGTGGGCAGGTACGACGTTGTAGTACATTTTCAACATCATGTACATATTAAACATGGATAACACGGGTTTCATGCAAATTTCTCGCAAACGTGAACAATTGCGCGTCCGCGGAATCCTGTGGGGACAGATAAAGAACGACACAACTCTCAGAAATACAAGCATGCCCCCGTTGACAACTGACTAGTCACAAAAAGAAAAAGCAGAACCGAACCAGGAGAGCCGTAATAAACGTAAGCCAGCAGCACGGGCTCAGTCGGATCCAGATACATGTACCAGTAATCAGGAGCATGTGAGGAGTCGTCGGAAAAGTTTATTGTCCCTGGAAAGAACAGTGTTCACCCCCCCCCCCCAATGAACTCAGTTTGCTATGCTGGACGACGTATGTTGCATGCATGTACATGTACAGCGCCGGTCGACTTGCAATTTCGGCTCACGCCCATCCCCTCAATAGGTGTCATATGAACGATGTTCGTTTTACGTGCGACGACCCCTAAGTTGCAGAACCCAAACATCTTGATGACCCCACTCCTGCTAACAAGCCTTCGACCCAAAGCAAGCACAGGCACCTGGAAAAAACCTGAAGACAGTAATTACCAACGCAACACTCAAACTCAAGATGGATTTGCTCAATGGCACGTACACGTAAACATGCACTTGCAGCCCGTTGGGGGGCTAAGATAGATATTACTTTACACTGTCCTGCAGTTCGGCAATACAAAACAAGGGCCAACAACGGCAAAATGGAAACAACATACAGACCACTCAAAAAGGCATTAAAACTAGTTGTGAGAAAGCACAGATACCTTTGCACTGTGTTATCAATGGAGCGCATCCCCAACAGCCGAATAACATCTGCAAGAATCACACACACAACAAAAGTTGCCAAAACACAAACGGCAGCATATATACAGCACACGCGGCTTGCAATGCTGGTAAAAGTGCAAGCAGTGTCAAGGATCATCACTAGAGTCCTGCAACAGCTTATCGGTTTCAGACAACCCGTCGTCTTGCACGTCGACTGGAACAGATACTGCATCGTTGGCCGGTGTTTGTCTCCCCACCCACCTGTGCAAAACAAGGAGAGATACAAACAGTGGGTCAATGCAGAAAACGCAAGCACTAAATTTAAAGAACAAAGAGAATACCCGCCACACACAACCGTCCACACACTACATTCAACATCAAGTGGATTGAAGAGCACCAGCGTACTGCAAAGGGATTGAAGAGCACCAAAGCATTGAAAGATCAGATTCCAAATCTTTGAACTTATCACAAAAGTCAAAACAATTGCAGAACAACTCATTGCCACTGCGTAAAACAAAGTTCCGGCTCAAAATCATCACCAATGCCAATGGCTGTACAAAGGTCACTCCATACACTGACAGGCAAGACCTATGTCAAGAATTAATCTTCTGCAAACAGCCATGGCTAAGAAAACAGGACGGGTTGCAAAAAAGCTGCATGGCAAGTCGGAAACAAAATGTGCAAGGAGGTGCAGTGGCAAGCACAAGCGAAACAAATTTGATGCTCTTCATGTCATTTCGTGAGGGGATTGGACAGGCATGCAGTACTATTCAAAACGGACTGGTTTAGAGGGTCAGCACAAGGGAAGCTGCGGTGCTACAAAACTACATGCTTAGTTAGGGGACTAAAACAAGAAAGGCGAACACCTAATAAACACAACACACACACACGCATGCACACTGACCACACCTGACTAGTGATTGAAAAGTAATAAAGGACAATGAAAAACAAGTGGCTTGAAACTCACTACACCAACACCAACAACTGCTTTCAATAGCTGCCATTCCATTTACTACAGTGTGATCAATTCGGGCTACAGAATGTTGGTGAAAAGGCAAGTGCCGCAAGCTCTGACTGGAAACCTTCAACAAGAAAAAGATCTCTGAAGATGAATTGCTCCCTCATTCTCTTTCTGCAACTTCCAACTTCAACGATCTGGAACAAACTCAGCAAATCTCAAACTGGCACACATTCCTTTGCTCAGTAAGGGGCTGATCTATGAGAGCCGTATTGATTGTTGCGGACAGGGCCATATCGATCCCCACCACCACCACCTCCCATGCCGTATTGTGAACCGTACCCGTAGCCAGATTGGCCATAGGGACCCGGACCATACCCACCTCCATAGCCACTATTACCACCTTGACCATAGCCGCCTCCATATCCGCCACCGTAACCGCCGTTGTTGCCATAGCCACCGCCGTAACCGCCTCCGTAGCCGCCACCGCCATAGCCAGAGTTACCGCCGTAGCCACCGCCGCCGTAACCACCACCACCACCGTAACCGCCGCCATAGCCACCATTTCCACCATAGCTGCCACCGCCGCCACCACCACCACGTCCACGTCCGCCGCCACGTCCACCACCGTAGCTACCGCCGTAGCCACTACTGCCTCCTCGACCTCCGCGTCCACCTCCGTATCCACCACTGCCGCCGCCGGCGCCACCACCGTAGCCACCGCCATAACCTCCGCCGCGTCCGTAAGCAGGACCTCCTCGACCTCCTCTGCCGCCACCGCGGCCAAATCCACCACGGCCGCCGGCTGGTTCGGTTTTCGGTGTAGCTCGTTTCACTTCCAGAGAAACATTGTCAATGGTCTGGGAGCCTTTTGATACAACATCCTTGGCGATATCTTCAGACTCAAAAGAGAGGAATGCAAATCCACGCCTCTTGGTCGTACCTTTCTCCGTTGGAATGTCAACCTCGCATACCTTTGCAAACTGGTTGAAGTGGTTGCGAATGGCCTCTTCCGTCATATCCTCAGTGAGACCACTGATGAAAATTTTGTGTGAGCGACTCTTAACATTCATTGGCACCGCGAGTTCTGGCTCTAATGTCCTGCCGTCAATTACATGTGGACCGCCGGCTTTCATTTTCTCTATTGTACTACTGTCGACAAATGTGACAAACCCAAATCCGCGAGGTTCATGAGTGTGAGGGTCGGTCTTGATTACAACTGACTCAATATCGCCAAACTTTGAGAAGTACTCGCGGAGCCCATCTTCGGAAGTTTGCCTCGATATTCCTCCGATAAAAACTTTACGAGAGTCTTCGGGCTCTGCAGAAGTGCCTCCTGTTGCAGGCTCAGCCCCTGTCGTAGAACTCTCAGTCTTCTCATTACTCTCCTCCTCAGCGGACGGTTCCTCAGTATTCAGGGGAACATCTTCAGTTTCTTCAGTTTGAACGTTAACGACGTCCTCGTCCGCCTGCAGAGGCTCGGATTCTTCTGGCGCAGCCAAGTCCTGCTCCACTTCAGGCTCTGCAGTGGTTTCATCGGCAGTTACCGATGCTGGTACCGTCTCTTCTTGTTCAGCCATCTTGTCCTCCAGTTCAGTACAGAAAAAGGAAACACAGAACTCTCGATCTCGCTGCGAGATGAAGAAAATGAAATCTTCCTTCAAGTACGTCACCGGTGCATGCCCAGCATGTGCGCCGCGCCGCGCCCGCCGCCCGGTCGCTCGCACGCAAGCGCTATCTACAGTCAATTCAGAAAAAAATGAACTTCTAGCTTTTGGCCATAAATGGGTCAAACGTTGAGTTTTTTTAGAATTTTTTTCTGCAATCCCATATGGAATCCTCTTCCAATTATGTTTCTGAAGTTTTTTTGTCCAAAAAGCAAGCCATAGCAAGAATAGGATTTCGGCCAGGTTTTGCCCCAAAAGCACTGAATTGGGAAAAACCATCAAAATCCAGGCCGTTTGACCCCGCCTGCAACAGTGCATTCTGCGGTTCGAACCCCAGTTCAGGCACCCTTTTTGGACCCTTTTTCAAATTTCAAAGTTCGCAGCACTGCACTGTGTACGATGAAATCACGAAAAATCGCCAAATACGGGAGCTCGCCAGAGCCAGGACCCATCTTTTTATGAATGGACTGTAGGCGATGATTGTAAAAAGCAGAGATTCTAGAGAGGTTCTGCTATGTGAAACGTAGAGAAATCACGTAGAGAGCAGGTGTCTGGGTTAGGCTGTGTTTACATGAAGCGTTTCAACCCGGGTTGAGTTCGACCCGGGTCAGATTTCAACCCGCCATGTGCACAAAATGAATGGCGCGTTTACATGACGCATTGCGCTTGACCCGGGTTGAAATTTCGCCCCGGGTTGATTTCAACCCTCCCCCCAAGGGGAGGGTTGAAATCAACCCGGGTCAAGAAAATCGTACAAACGTATTTCTGTGCGTATCACGCGCCAGGTTTGAACGGCACTGCAGATGCAAATTTCGCGCGAACGGATTCACGTGACCATACAGGACTGTAGAAGTGGACTTTTGGCGGCATATCAGTATTTGACCCGGGTCAACTGTCTTCATGTAAACGCTCACCTCTTTTGTTTGTCGTACAGACTTTCAACCCGGGCTGAACTCGACCCGGGTTGAAATTTCTCATGTAAACACAGCCTTAGAGTCTACGGCTTCGCGTGTTTTGGCTCCAGATTTCTACGCGGAGATGAGGTTCTCTACGTTGTGGCACACGCAGAGAAAATGCGTACGGATTGGCTGGGTATCGATCAACTGCATGCAGAAAACTGCCAAATATGGAAGGGGAAATTCCCAGTACACAATCCACGTGACTTCTCTAGGTGAAACGTAGAGCAGAACAGCATTTCTTTACGTTACGGGAACGCGAAGAAAGTTCGCGTGATTCTTTGCGTCGCGTTCCCAAAACGTAGAGCAGAACCTCCCTACTGCCGCACTGCACTGGCGGTTGCCGAGGCTAGGATTGTGGTCTGATCCGGCTCAGGAGCGGTATTAAGGACGTTTAGCAACGCGAAAGTTCGAAAGAAAATTCGAGTCTGGGAATGAGTACAGAAACAAAGGTCGAAACTTCGAAAACTTGGACGCGAAGTTGCAGTGATTTGCGAAAGTAACTTTCTCTTTTCTCGGTACGCATTTCACTACAGGGAGTAGTAATTTTACAGCCCCCTGCTGGAGACTGAGCTGCATATACGGTACGGTACTACAGTCAACTTCGCGAATAACGACATTCGGCGGGGCATCAGAAAAGTGTCCTTATTCGCGAAGTGTCCTTATAACCGAAGTCCCATTTGAATGTATGTGAACCCATATTTTGTATAGTATGACACGCATATCAAAATCAAGCTCTTTTCTTGCTCTATGTCAATGTGTACTTTATTTTCATATTGCAGTTGAAAGGAACTAAAAATTCAATATGCAAGGGAAATAAATTGAAAAATATGCCTTTTTGAGCCATCTACAGGGCCAGGGACATGTACATGTCCATGTACATGTCTCAATATGGACAAGGAGACATGGACATGTACATGTACATGTATGATTACTGTACAATCATGTACAACTACATGTACATGTATGATAGAATCCAACACTGGTAAACCAGCAACAAGTATTAAAGGTGGAGGACACTGTGTTCGAAAACAGTGACCTAAGTTCTTACTACAACCTTCCGCGGTTGGCAGAGCCCCAGTCCCTGCGGTACCCATAATGGTTCAAATGGTCCGCAGGGACTGGGGCTCTGCCAGGTGCCAACCGCGGAACGTTGTAGTAAGGTCACTGTTTTCAAACACAGTGTTCTCCACCTTGTTTCATGCTGTCAATCTAACAATGTACATGCATGTTCATGTAGGTGTGCTGGTAAATCCTACACTTTAGAAGCAAAATATAAAAGGAAGAAAAAGCCCCCCCCCCCCCCCCTTGGCTGCATTTTCTTTTCTTTATCCATCACCATACTCCCATAGTATAGGTTCTGGTACTTCTGCATCTGGTAACTTACTTGACTGACAGGTACTTGAAATAGCTGTCAAAAGCCCAGAAAGTCGTTATTCAAGCAGTGAATATGACCTTGGGGCACTAAAAGCATGTCGCTATTCGCGAATTGTCGTTATTCAGATAGTCGTTATATCCGAAGTTGAATGTATACAGTTAGATGGGACTTTGCTCTGGGCATGGAAATTCGGTCGTTATTCGCAAATTGTCGTTATATCCGCAGTCGTTATTAGCGAAGTTGACTGTATAAGATTCAAATAGCTTCGAGAAAAAGTCGTTTCGCATTGCTAAACCTCACAAGTTTTCTTTTTTGAAATAGATTTTCGCGAAATATCGCCACCACCAAAAGTTCGAATTTTCGCATTGCTAAACGTCCCTAGTGTGTGGGAACTGAACTATTGTTATCGATTTCACTGTACTACTTTTTTTCTCTTTTACGTTTACTTCATACCAGGCGTGGGCCATCCCCTGTACATAGGTGCCATCATTTTTCTTTGTTTCAATAAAATTGTACAGTTTAAAAAGCAGGGATTCGTAAAATACCGGTATTTTACGACTCCCTGGTAAAAAGCCTACCGAAACTAGGGGCGCGTTTGGTTGGTAAGAACTAGAACAGGATTCACCAGAACAGCGCGTTTGGTTGGGACTGCAACTGTTCTGGGTCGGCCAGAACATGTTCTGCTTGCTCCGGCCTCGAGGCCGGAGCAGACCGAGCAGTTTCACTTTTTCACAGTGAAACCTGGCGGGAACATCGATTTTGGTCCCAAATGATCACGTGCATACGCTTTTGGGTTGGACTCGTTGTACCGCACAAAGTGACCATGGTGACCCATACACATTTTGAAGAATGCACCAAGTTTGGCACATTTTTCCACAAAAATATGCTCTGTTTCTGGAGTACCGTTTGGTTGGCATGAGGCTGCTCCATGTGCACCAGCTGTTCGATCCTGTTCTAGATCGTACCAACCAAACGCACCCTAGGGGTGCGCGGATTATGCTCGCACGCATCCGGTATTATGCTTTCGGGCATTTCCCGCGGAACTTCGAAAGTATTCTCCCAAAACATCGAAAAAATTCTCTAGAATTCCACCCCCCCCCCCCCAAAAAAAGAACCCTAGCACGAACCGTGCCTTGCGCATGCTCTTTAGTATGCAAAATGGACCGTCAGGCACGTGATCACTGCATGCAGGATCTACACTACATCATGTACTAGATCTACATGACATGTACATGCATGATTAGTACACAGCTACCGGTGTCGTGTTCGGGTGTTGCTGCATGTACATGTACATGTACGCGCGTCCGGAGGATGCGCGCTTGTTCTCTGGCAGGTCAAAATTGACAGAATTCCCCCAAAACTCTTCTGAAGGTCAATGGATCTGGCAAAAGATCGATAGAATTCCCCTAAAATTCCCAAATTTTTCTCAACGATAGTATTCCCAAATTATTCCGGGAATAATCGGCGCACCCCTAACCGAAACCCGGGAGCAAGCGCGCGCGCCATTCAATTATTTCAAACCAGGGAGTACAATGAAGTGATAAAAAAAAATTCAAACCAGGGAGTAGTACGATACCGTAGTGTACTACTCCCAGATTCAAACCAGGGAGTCGTAAAATACAGTCAAACCTCTTTAGTTTAGGACGAACACCAAGGGACCGATGATATTTGTTCGCAAAAACATTTGTCTTATCAGGCTGTGTTTACATGAGAAATTTCAACCCGGGTCGAGTTCAGCCCGGGTTGAAAGTCTGTACGATAGACAAAATAGGTGAGTGTTCACATGAAGACAGTTGACCCGGGTCAAATACTGATATGCCGCCAAAAGTCCACTTCTAGAGTCCTGTATGGTCACGTGAATCCGTTCGCGCGAAATTATTTGCATGTGCAGTGCTGTTCAAACCTGGCGCGAGATACGCACAGAAGTACGATCGTACGATTTTCTTGACCCGGGTTGATTTCAACCCGGGTCAAGCGCAATGCGTCATGTAAACGCACCATTCATTTTGTGCACATGGCGGGTTGAAATCTGACCCGGGTCGAACTCAACCCGGGTTGAAACGCCTCATGTTAAGACAGCCTCAGTGTTCTTCCTAACGAGGTTTCACTGTATAATTCAAACCAGGGAGTAGTAAAGATACTATTTTTTTAATTTTCACTGGCTTGAGCCGAGGGAAAGGGCATGTTCGATTGGTTGGATCCGGATCCGGATCCAGATCGATTGAGTGGATCCCTTGGCCTGGATCCACCACGGTCCAATCCAATGCTGCCCTTGATCGAATCTAGAATCTTTGTGATTTTCGATATTACCGTAAAGTACCGCGAGAGCGCCCCACCTTGATTTTACAGCCAGGGAAAGGAAAATCGTATGGCGGAGTGCATCGAAGTTTGTGCTGTGTGAGAACCTTAGTGTACTAAGGTCACACTTAGCAGGTTTTTGCGTAGAGCTCGTGTCCACTCGAAGGTACGGATTGACTGCACAACGTGCAATATGTGTACAAGGTTCCTGTCGTATGACCTACAGACAGCAGACCACCTCCACAATACGACCACAAAAGGACGAGATGGTGGGGCGCTCTGGCGGTACTTTACGGTATAATTATATATATGAGGGTTTCCTTGAGTAGGGACTTCAATCGAAAAACCAAATTCGTGAGTTTCGCATAAAACGCTAGTTTTTCTAAACCGGGAAGATGTGAGAAACAACCTGTGAAAATTTGAACCCAAAATTCCAAGGCAATCTAGAGTTATAGTCGATTGAAGATCGGAAAACGGGGGAGAAAGTAGTCACAGAAGTAAATGCAAGTATGTATGTGAGCGGTGTGGTTTCCGTCCAGCACTGCACTATCTGGTGCATACATGGCAATACAGGATGTGTGCATGCCATGCAGTGTGCACGCATGCCGTGCGGGCCTGCTTGCACAAGTCACACGTTTTCACAGTCACTGCTTCTACAGTGTGCGCGCAGTTCACTTGATTTTTTTCCACTACCACCAGGAAATCGCCGTGGGTTGGTTTCTGTGATCATCTTCCTTCTACTGCGATAAAGCGCGAGCCTCAATGTTCTAGAATCCTCTTGGTTTAGGCTAATTCGAGGCCGCTGAACACGAAAATCGGGTGTTCGTGGCGGGGCCAAGTACGGATCTGGTCGAAATTAGTACTTCGAAGTGCATCCGCGCCAAGCGCGGAGGCATTATTTTTGGAAGCATGGCATGTGTGGCACCATTGGAAAGGTAATGACCTCAGCTACCTAAAAATAGCATCGACAAGGCCGAAAAGGCCGCGGGAGAAGATACTCGGGCCTCGAACTGCATCTCGAACTGCAGTCACGAGGCGCCCATTCACTTTGTACAGGCGAGCTGTGACTGCACTTTTCGCTTTTCTGTGACCGGAACTTAACTCCCTACCTTGAGAGAAAGCAACGATTTCCGCATCATCGCTTTTATTCCCGCCAGTTGGACACGTATCATGTACAGAGTAAGATTTTTGGCAAAAAAAAAGAATCCGGTGGATCCGTTCAACCCTGCTCACCGAGGTGGGTTGACCGGATCCAAATCCAGAGGATCCGGATTCGACCAATCGAAAGGGTGCGAATCCAGTGGATCCGGTTGATCGGGGTCCGAATCCTACCAATCGAACATGCCCCAAGACGCAAACGGGAAAAATTAAAGTCTGAAGAAAAAATTGACTACCGGAGCTTTTTCAAGGTTGTACCAACGGTCACTTAAGTCTTTTTGGGGTCACGTGCCAGAAATGTTTGAATCACTGGTGAAGAGGCGAAGCCCAGTCCACGTTCACTTTGTACGGGAACGAATTCGTGGAGGTGAAAAAAAACAGTAGAATTGCGCTCCACTTGATGTCTGACACTCGTGTTGAGTCAGAGCAGTTGCCAGGAAGCCCTTCCATGGCTTGGGCGAAAAAGAACAAGCTTCAGAATCGCTCCAAGAGCTGGTGGAGACAAACCTGTCACATTTCGTATACTTTTCAATGCATTTTGACGTGCGACCTGTTCACCACAATCTCGGGGTGATCGCCGGGGCGGTGGCGGGAAAGGCGTCCTTGAAAAAGCCCTATAGCTATCATATCGGAATACAATGAAGGTCGCAGACATCACGCAACTAAGTTACTTGTTTGACATGTACATCATCGGTATGTGTATCTTTAGAACAATGATACTGTAAAACCGGAAAGTTTAACGACCAAAAAGTTGTTAACGTTTTTTTTGTAATTTTGGCATGACAACGTGCAGAAAGTTTACACGGCGGCTACCTGGCCACCTGTATGTGCATCTTTACCCAGACATCCCAAACCGCGTTTGCGAGAACGTTTCTTCAAATAACGAAAAAAAAAACCGGTCGTTAAAACGTTAGACTTTGTGACTCATTAGACTTTCCGGTTTTACAGTAGTATAACTAGTGGTGTGCAAGGGTAGTCGGGTACCCGTGAGGACCTCGGGTAGACGGGTACCGAATAGTACCCGAAAACCCGAAGTCGCAGATGACATCATGTACGGTGCACATGTACAAATAATTCACGCATGTCTACCCAGTGCGCAAGGGAAGGCGCCGGTGTGCATTGTGGTCTTACCATGGAAACATTACCCGATCGGGTACCCGTGCTACCCATGGAAAACTACCCGGACCCGATACCCGAAGAAAATGCTACCCGACTCAGCCCTAATTATAACCCAGAATCAATTTTCTGTCCCGATCATCAGTGGAATTTACGGAAGTAAAGGTAACCAATGAAAGTAACTAAAGTTAAATACTCAAGCAGGGGTACAAAAACACATCAGGGTCGCTAAAAAATGCGATAAAACAATGCAGGAAGGCTAGCAGGCGACCATCTTACATGACAAAGTGTAGAAGAACATAATCAGAAGTCACGTGCGACTTCACGAATAACCGTAATGCAACAACATGTTTAGACTCGGATGGAGAGCCAAGGTTTAAAAATAAAAAAGAGAGGACCATAATGACTCATCATCATCCTGCTTATAACCATTAGTGTTTGACAAAACGGATAGCTTGTAAACTTATGGTCCTCTCTTTTTTTTCTTCAACAATACAGAGGTCTAGCCAGGATTTTATGCCAGCCGGCCAACGTTCTAGTTAAAATGCATCGTTCTGGGGGCTGCGCCCCCAGACCCCCGCCATCAGTCACATATCCACACAGACACACACACACACACCACTACAAATCTTTCATTGCAGCTTGCATCTCCTTTCGCTTCGTCCGATTATGGGCATTCATCAGGCAGTTGTGACAATGTGATTATAGGTAAATTAACAAAAATTAATATGAAAAAGGAAGCAAACAGCTACATGAGCATGGATCATGTGTTCACCAAGGTCATGTCTGCATGCAGTGTACATTGGTCATCTGACAAGACCCAGCCTAGCCACAGCCATGTACACCACCAGAAGCGGCGAACCATGACCCAACCTGTTACATTTTACTGACGTACTCAAGTGCATACTCAAGTGCATTTGAGCTTGAGTGAAGAGCTAGCACTGAGCCTGAGTAGCCAGTGCTACTTACTGTACTGTACATACCTATGCCTAGGATATGGGTTGTACTCCACCATCTCTGACTCAAGTGCTAGTGCAGTGCACTACAGTCTACATGGGGGTGACTGCAGCCGGCCAAAATTACTCTTGGAGCTGTCTCAGCCAGCAGGTCGGCAGGTCGGGTCGCCCTCCCAGCAGGTCGGGTCGCCCTCCCAGCAGGTCGGGTCGCCCTCCCAGCAGGTCGGGTCGCCCTCCCAGCAGGTCGGGTCGCCCTCCCAGCAGGTCGGGTCGCCCTCCCAGCAGGTCGGCAGGTCGCCCTCCCAGCAGGTCGGCAGGTCGCCCTCCCAGCCGGCAGAATGCTTTGGCTAGATCACTGACAATATGCTCTTTTTGTTTGCACAAATCAGGCACATGAATACAAACAGCTTCAAGGACTTTCAACTGGTTCACATAACGGAAAGTCACACTTATGATTATGTTCCTCTACAGTTTGTCATGTAAGATTGTCACCTCGCTCATTAGCCTCTCTACATTATTTTATCACATTTTCTAGCAACCCTGATGTGTTTTTGTACCCCTGCTTGATTATTTAACTTAAGCTACTTGTACTTTCATTGGTTATCTTTAGTTCCGTAAATTCCACTGATGATCGGGACAGAAAATCGATTCTGGATTAAAATATTATTGTTATAGGATACACACACATGTCAAACAAGTAACTTAGATGCGTGATGTCTGCGGCCTTCGTTTTATTCATAGCTCTATTAAAATTATCGTCTCCTTGAAGATTGTTTGTAAAAATTTGACTACTTCGCATTTTTTTTAATACGAAAATTTTAATCGCCGAAGTCGCAACGCAACCACTATTAAAATACTGGTTGCGACTTCGGCGATGATTGTTAGGAAAGGGTTTGCTCCCCACACTGGAGCTCGCGCTATTCCACCGACTTGACTTGACACTTGACTGACTCACGACTGCCATCCAGAGCACACAAGAAGTCCATCGAACCTTCGACTCGGCAAACCTGCAAGAAAGCACCACTCCCTGCTCAATACACAGTGTTTTGGGGAATTCACTCCTCATCAGTTGAGCTTGAGTAGGCTGAGGAAGATTGTGCCTGAGGAGCATCACTTATATAGTGCTCTCCAGGCCCAAACACCACCAGGGATACAAACTTACAGAGACGCTCCGTTTCCAGCGCGACAAACACCTCGTGAGCACCAGATAGCAGCGTGAGTCAGTGTCGCTCCTGGACGGTGAGAACAGATGTCGAGGACCCTCGGTCATTCACAACGCTGTTACCTCCATTAGTCGCAAGCCGGCGCTGAGCACAACAGTACGAAATACTGGTTGCGACTTCGGCGATGATTGTTAGGAAAGGGTTTGCTCCCCACACTGGAGCTCGCGCTATTCCGCCGACTTGACTTGACACTTGACTGACTACGACTGCCATCCGGATCCAGAGCACACGAGAAGTCCAACAACGAACGGACACACCACCATGAATTTCACATCGCGTGAAAGCCGCACTGGCGTATATGCCAGTCACCTTAACTGGCTGGGTCAAAGCTTCGACATTCATTGACGTCGAACGACTTGAATACATCCTTAAAAAGTGGTGTTTGCAAAAATGTTTATTGGTTGGGAACACAGAAGTTACAAACGTGCCACGTACAAGTGCCAGTTGTGAACACAGCCTTAGATTATCAAGTTATTACATGTACAAAAAGCAACCCACCTTACCTCCTGCGTCACCTATGGATTTTAAGGTTACCAACTTACCAGAACATACAGAGCGGCGGAAGAAGGCACACTGACATCAAGATGAATACAAATCCATGTGATGAAGGCAAGATAGAGCATGTCGCTGGGTACGCATTGTTGTAGATCAGCGAGGCTATCGCTGTACAGCAGATCTCCACTATGGCTATGGACGAAAACAGTGCACCTGCATTGTCAAACGTGTGCGTGTGTATGTGCATGCATGCAAGAGTGTGTGTGTGTGTGTGTGTGTGTGTGTGTGTGTGTGTGTGTGTGTGTGTGTGTGTGTGTGTGTGTGTGAGAGAGAGAGAGAGAGAGAGAGAGAGAGAGAGAACGAGAGAGAGAAAGAGAGAGAGAGAGAGAGAGAGAGAGAGAGAGAGAGAGAGAGAGAGAGAGAGAGAGAGAGAGAGAAGAGAAAGAGAGAGATAGAGAGAGAGAGAGAGAGAGAGAGAGAGAGAGAGAGAGAGAGAGAGAGAGAGAGATAGAGAGATAGAGAGAGAGAGAGAGCGAGAGAGAGAGAGCGAGAGAGAGAGAGAGAGAGAGAGAGAGAGAGAGAGAGAGAGAGAGAGAGAGAGAGAGAGAGAGAGAGAGAGAGAGAGAGAGAGAGAGAGAGAGAGCGCAAGATAAAGACATGAACAGAAATCACATATTGTTGAAACATTGCAAACATACTAAGCATTATGAGACCATACTTCGTAAAAAATAAAATAAACTTCAACCAGTGAAGATGAGATCAGAACCCCTTGGAAACAAAATTTTAAAATGTACTACTTTACCATGTGCTCAGCTTGGAAATGCTCGTTAGACTACAATGCCTACCGGTATTCAAATAACCCGACTGTTAGCTCATGATGCAATAGTGCAACTGCATGTGAATAGATTGTACATGTACTTCACACCTCTTGACCTTTTGTCAGTGTGTGAGCCGTGACAATCAAGCCTTTTGGTGAATGGACTCTCGCAGCATCTATGCGACACATCGTACAGGGGACAACTTGAGAGTTTGTTGTTGTTGTTTCCATAAGAATACATTCAATCATCATTGGTCTAGAAATCTTTGATACGGATACGCTCCTTACCGAGCACCGTTATGCATGAAAATCGTATACAAGTGCATGAGTACGACTGTACAGTCAGATCTCGCTTAACCGCACACATCCGTGTTCCACAACAATTTACGGATAGGCGAGGGAACCAGATAATCGAACACCCATATTGTATGAATGCATGGCATACGCTGTAAATCGGTGACCAACAATTTTCTTCCGGATGGCAAGGGATCCGGATAAAAGAGGACTGGATAAGCGAGGTCTGACACTACACATGTTCCATATGAAGTTGTTTATTCTACGCTATGGAGCATGGGCAGATCTGAGTTTCTGGTGGTGTTTACTCCCATAGCTACCAGACTGGATTAAAGATGGCTGAGTGAAAATGTAACAGAAAAATGCAGGTACAAGTTATGCGATCGAGTCCACCAACTAAACCAGATTTTCAAACAGTCAGACGGGCACAATCTAGCACAAAACTGACAAGTTTCTTGACACACCATTTGAGTAAAAATGCTTCGTTACATTACTTGATATTTCTCTTACCGTGTTCATCTGCCTTGACAAATTTCGACAGGTTCGCGCGTACACAAGGTACCACCATTCCACGCAGAGTGCCAACAATGGGTACTATAGGAAGTGAACAAAACAAGCGAAATGAACACTTGAAACGTTCAGGTGCAATGCTTACACGCACGCGCGCGCGTCTACACACACACACACACACACACACACACACACACACACACACACACACACACACACACACACACACACACAAGTAGGAACTAGTTAATTCGCCCAAAGACAACTGATCAGGATCAGGAAGTTGCTATACACAACAGATGCCTATCAGGTTACCTGGAGCTAAAAGAGAACTTTCGCCGATTGCAATGAAAGGAGTACCAGATGAAACTTCATTCGGAACAGGACGAGTGAAGAGGCATTTGATCAGATGAATGAGGCTTCTGTAGAGCTCCTACCAGTCCTCATATCCAGGTAATGAATGGGTATTCGTCTTGATTTCGTCTCGTGCTCATACGAAGTGCAAAAGAAGTTTTTAAAGAACACTTATGCCCGTGGACGAATGTGAGTGACGTCAAGATGAACGATGGTACTTCGCACAGTACATGTATATGTATTTATCCTGAAGCAGCATCCTTTTGTCAGAAGCCACTATCTCAATGAATGTACCTTCAAGTGCAACAACAACAGAAATGAGAGCAAGTCGTATACCGGTAGTCAAAGAAGAACCTGCAGGACCAGCCAAACCAGTGACATACCATGAGGTGCACGAGAATAAAAGAAACCATATCTTGGAACGTTTTTCTGCCATTTACTCACCGAGGAAAACAAGCCAAGTTCTCTGCGCCAGTCCGAGCAATATTAAGGATAGCATGCTCGATATTATGCCCACCTGGATGCAAGTGATGTCTGATAAGCCCAGGTGCAAGAGACCAGGCAGTATTGCTAGAGCAGAGATTCCATGCATGAAGTTTCCCAGGGCAAGATAGTGGCCTATCACATCGAACTGCCAATGGAATGGATCATCTCGCAGGTAGGGAATCGTGACATCGATGAGAGCATTGAAGTTTATGGTTGCAAATACGAAGGCTAAGAGGATCACAAGACGGCTTTTTCTCTGAGGGCTGGGTTTCGTGAAGAGGCGAAAGCCATGCAGTATGCTGACCATGTACATTCTGGTGGATACCTTGTGGGATGGTGATTGTGGCAATGGTGCCTCGCGTACGACAAACACCACATAGGCCAGTACCAGTATCAGGGTGACTATGACACCCCAGAACGGTGGGCCATAGCCATGTTGCTCAGTCCACACACCGCCTACCTCAGAGCCGGTTGTCATGCCCAGATAGATCATGGCCTCCAGTATGCCCAGGCGGCGAGTTCGGTGCTGAGCGGAGCTGATGTCAGCTACATAGGCAAACGATGCCTGATTGAACATGGCATAGCTGCCCAATAGGCCAGCACCAAGTCCACCCAGTAACAGAATGTTTATATTCCATGTCAGCTTATACACCAGTAGACTGACAATGGCATTGAAAGCAGCACCAGCTGCTGGCAAAGCCATAAGCAGCTTTCGACCGGACGAGTCCGACCAACGACCTAACAAGAGCGTGGAAAGCGCGCCCGGCAGTATGGACGACAGAGTCAGATAGAAGATGAAGTGAGAGGTGTGCGCGGAAACGGACGACACCAGACCACAAGTGGAGGCGTTTGATGCATTCGATGCATTATCCGAGTGTGCACCATTGCTATAGTGAGAGTAGACCATGTTCTGCAGCAGAGGGTAGAACATGAACGTCCCAAACATGTAGAGAAATAAAGATGGCTCGACTGTGACCAACGAGGCATACTTGCGCAACCCCGAGAGCATGTTTACAATGCTATCTGCTGTACTACTGATACCAAAAACTAAAGATACTGGGTACCGAGAATATAGTAGAGAACAAGTTAGAACCGACTCAGGTCAGATCCATCCAATCCAACAACATCGAGATTCTTGACCATCCGTAACTGCAGTGGTGGCAAGCATGAGGCAGGTTGTAATTTGCGTTGCATTCTTCCATTCCATCTCCGTTTACGGTTTAGATGTGGCATCAGATACTCATTGTTAGTAACTGGAACAGTTGTGTGATAGAACGGCTTCCACAGGTAATACTTCCTTGCCAGCTGCAATGCTAGTATTATTCACAATCAAGTACTTGCTTTTTCCAAGCGTATCTTTGATCCAATCAATAAAAGAGTATTTGGATCTACACTGCACCCGGCCTGGCACCTAACTAATTTTGAATGAATAATGAGTTTGAAAAGTACTGTCAATGATCATGTGTCATGCCGATCGGCAATGACGCAAGCATTATCACAGCACTCAAGAGTGACTCATCGACAGTCGAGTCGAGGGATGACGTCACATTGACGTGACGTGCACTTCATGAATACAATCACGTACAAATTTTTGTAATTCATAACATCCAGAAAAAAGTAAAGACAATAATCGAAAACAAAAGAACAATGCGACAAACGCAGTTTGTGATCAGTGTTTCTCCTCTTCTCACACGACAGTTGTAGTTGGATTTATGCTTTCTTGTGAGGGTGGTTTCTGTTTCTGCCTCTCAGGTAGGCTGTAAGATACCTCTGTTGACGTGCATTCAGTTGTCGTTGTTGAGTCGCGAGAGCGAACAAATCTGTAAAGTTTACCAAACAAGCTTCAAAAACCCTGACTTCGGGCACATTTCTTCTCAGGTACGAGAATTCTGGTGTCGTGTTTGGTTTTCAACATGTCAGAGGACTTGTACAAAGTGTCAGGCGGAAAACTTCAGTTAAAGGGTGCTGGAGGTGACAAGAAGTAAGGCTTTTGGACTATTTGTGCTGTGTTTGTCCACCCAAGTGTTGTTGTAAGCTAATACCAGTAAAGTCTACTAAAGACACATTAATTTATTAGTACTGGTACATGTGTCATGCCCACATGACAGACGCAATATGCAATACTAGTACCGATTCCATGTCAACAGCATTATACATTCGTCATGCCGTGATAACCCAATCATTCTATCAAGCAATACTGTTTGTAGCGAATGAAAGGTGCATTACCCGGGTCAAATAGTAGAAGGGGGGGGGGGCAGGGGGAACAAGTGCCGGAAAAACACAAGCATTAACAAATCAGTGTGTGTGAGGGGGAGGGCAATTTTTCACAAAGGGTTGCTCAATCAGAGTAGGGAGGCACTGCACCTTCCTTTGGCTAGCCTAGAACCCGGATATACCAGGCGCCAGCAGATTCATCTGATGTACAGTTGCGCTCACTGAAATCCGACCCAATGTGCAAAACTGGCACCCTCAACTTCCACGGCCCTTGACGCCCTGGCAGTGGAATGAATGCGGCTGGACGTACACATGTACACCGACAATGATGTAATCGGAACTGGTCCAGGGCGCCAGCTTTGCACTTTGGGTCGGATTTCATTGAGCGCAACTGTACATGTAGATTATCAAGCCGTATTGCAGCTACTTATCTCGTATATTTTTTTCGGAAGTGCAGTCTGCTCTATGCCGTGCTGTATTTTTTATATTAAGAAACAAGGAAAAGGACAAAGCATAGGGGCCCGGGGATATAGCCGAGGGACGACGTGCCGATGTGCTGGGAGCAACTCAACCGACCAGAGGTCTCGGCGTCAGCGTTGCAACTACAGTCAACTTCGCGAATAACGACACTCGGCGGGGTATCAGAAAAGTGTCCTTATTCACGAAGTATCGTTATACCCATATAATTACCGTAAAGTACCGCCAGAGCGCCCCGTCTCGCGAGAGCGCCCCACCTTGATTTTGCAGCCAGAGAAAGGAAAATCGTATGGCAGAGTGCAACGAAGTGTGTACGATGTGAGAATCTTAGTGTACTAAGGTCACACTTGGCAGGTTTTTGTGTGGAGCTTGTGTCAGCTTGAGGTGCGGATTGACTGAAAAACGTGGAATATGTGTACAAGGTTCATGTCGTATGACCTACAGACAGCAGACCACCTCCACAATACGACCACGAAAGGATGAGATGGTGGGGCGCTCTGGCGGTACTTTACGGTATATGTATTACAGTTGGATGTGACTTTGCTCTGGGCATGGAAATTCTGTCGTTATTCGCGAATTGTCATTATATCCGCAGTCGTTATTAGCGAAGTCTACTGTACAGTAGACTGATCTCAAACACAACAGCCAGAGTAAAAATTTCCAGCCAGCTTGGAGAGGCCTTCCCCACGAACATTGGTCGCGCAAGGTGACCCACTATCGCCCACTATGTTCAATATGTATGCCGAAGGAGCCATGCGGAAGATCGATGCAGTTAGTACCCTTGCAAGAACTCAAGATGTACCCTCACCTTCAACACAATACGCAGATGATACAACTATGCACGCATCATCGAGGAGTGCTGTGGAGACCATTGTAGCCACATGTGAGCCGATCTTCAAAGAAGACAACCTCAACCTTAACGTACAAAAAACCGTATATTTAAAGGGGCACTCCGGGAATATTTTCGGTGGTGTGTTCTCTTCATGGGTGCCTTGTATGGCCCCCAAGGAATGGGGAATCGCGAAAACTAGACCCAAAAAGTCGATATATGAAGCCAGGGAGGGCCAAGTTTGTCTCCTCTTTTGATGGTTTTGATGACGTCACGTGTGATTAGTATTCAAATTCTCTGCATTTGAAGATCTTAGTTGTTTGAATTTTCTGGTGATGAAGAACGATGTTTGGTCGACATTCCCAAGCTTCACAACTGCGGACCTACTCTAAGGAACCTGAAGGACCCTCTGAGGTGCCCCTGGTAGAAGCGCAGCCTGATGAGGGCCAGGAGATTGGAGCGGACGACTTCACTGGTCCGCGTACGAGGATCCCGAAATTCTCTATATGTCGTGAGGCATATGGTCAGAACAGTTTTTTTAGACAAGCTGACACGAAGTCGGGGTGATGTGTAACGCACGTCAAAGGGCTGTCAATGCTAACAGCTGCAGCGCTCTCTCGACAGCGAAGGTAATCGACTGCCCTCTGCATCACCCCACATTTCTGGCAGGAACACCAATCGTTATTTCCTTGTCGACCAGTGAAGTCGTCCGCTCCAATTTCCTGGCCGTCATCAGGCTGCGCTTCTACCAGTGACACCTCAGGAGGTCCTTCAGGTTCCTTAGAGTATGGTCGCAGTTGTGAAGCTTGGGAATGTTGACCAAACATCGTTCTTCATCACCAGAAAATTCAAACAACTAAGATCTTCAAATGCAGAGAATTTGAATACTAATCACACGTGACGTCATCAAAACCATCAAAAGAGGAGACAAACTTGGCCCTCCCTAGCTTCATATATCGACTTTTTGGGCCTAGTTTTCGCGATTCCCCATTCCTTGGGGGCCATATAAGGCCCCCATGAAGAGAACACACCACCGAAAATATTCCCGGAGTGCCCCTTTAACTGCTTCCCGCACTGATGCATCGTGGAAAACGGTCAAGCTCCTTGGTTCCTTGCTGGACTCCACGGAGGATGTGGCAGCCAGGATCGGTGCAGCGAGCCGAGCATTCGGCTCGATAGCATGGAAGCGGCATTGCCTGGACTCACGGCTTTGCATGTTCTCGGTTCTCATTGTTCCAGTGCTGCTGTATAACTGCGGCCTGTGGACCCTCACGAAGCGACAGAATGAACAGCTAGATGTATGGCAGAGAAGAAAGCTCCATTATATCTTCGGAGTCCACTACCCGCACTGCATATCCAACCAAATCCTGTATGAAAAATCAAAACAGCAACCAATCAGCAGGGTCTGCAAGAGAAGACGTCTCCTATGGAGTATGGTTCGGCCATGTTGTTCGGGAAGGTCCGGGCACGGCTTCCTATGGCGCGCTAACCATGGCCATCGACACGTCAAAGATCAAGCGTCCACGAGGACGACCGAGGCTTCGGTGGATTGATGTGGTGAAATCCGACATCTCCCCTCTCGGACACACGCTCGAGGATTGCCTCAACACTGCACGGGACAAAAAGCTATGGCTGGACTTCATTGACAAAATGTACATCGGTGTAAAAAAAAAAGGCATGTACTTGTCATGTGCTAGAACCTGTGTATGGTTTTTTCGTATGCTATTCTTCCTGCTGCAATCTATTTCACGATGAGACAGTTGACAGATGCGTGGAACCCATTATTTGGGAGACATGCGACCTGTACTATTTCTTATTATTATTATTATAATTTATTACTGTACAGTCCTTTTCAAAAATATAGACGCATGCTATTTTTGAAATCTTTCAAATTTGGCTGGAGCTTCTTGAGAATTTTTTTCGTAATATTGCTCAGGTCCTTTCCCCGATTACTCTCATAATTATAGATTTCTAAGCGATCAGATAACAAACGCCCAATCTCGAAGTTTTGTGCACAAAGTGATCACAGGCGGTTAACGGTTTTTGAAATCGCGCGTCTATATTTTTGAAACGCACTGTAGGCATCGAAAAATGGGGTAAGAAGAAGAAGGAATGTGATTCACACCAAAAAACTGGTGGGTAAAAACCGTCTCGACTGTTTTTTAGGCTCTGACGGAGAAAGTAAAGGAGAAAAAGAAAAGAAAGTGACTGCCACTGTGGGCCAATGCCTGGGTTTGAGCGAAAACATGGTGCAACTTCCAATGTGAGTTCAGTGAAGTCTGAAAGCTCTGAAAGCTTGAGAAGAGGCCAGCTCTTTAATAGTGTTGTGCAATTAGGGACGAGACTATTGTAGTGAAGTTGTGGACGAGACTATTGCAGTGAAGTTGCTTTGTGGCGCCGTGCAAGGAGAAGAAAACGTTACTGTATCAGCACTGTTAAACCGGGATAGGCAACATAAAACTCAAGGAACGTGTGATTGAGCAGGTTTATATTTAATATAGTCCACTGCCCAAAGCCAACTGGTGTGTACTATTATAGTGTCGGTTTGCTTTTTCTTTGAACCACTGGAGTCTTTTGAGGGACAGCTGGTGTTTAAGGATATGGGGGGGGGGGGGGTGAGAGTTGCATGTTTAGAGAATGCAAAAGGGAAAAGATCGACGGAGATAGTCTGGAGCACGGCGAGGGAGGGACACGGCTATTCGGTGGCAGTGGCCAGCTGCAATGGACTGCTGCTGGCGCGTGCGAGCTATCCGGACAGGTGGAGCTGCAGGTGGGACCATAGCAGTTCGCTGTGGAGGACTCTGGATGCACTGCAGCTTGTACAAGTATGCGGGACTGTATGCCGAGCCCCGCGCCACCAGGCTCTGCAGGATGGTACCAGGGCCTTTTATTGCCATCGCCTTACGCTGTATTCTGTCGAGTTTAGCCATGTGGGTGTTGGCGCACCAGGACCACGAGCTGCTCTTCTCAGGAAGCCCAGGCGCTGGCTAGTCCTTACGGCTTGCTGGGGGATGGGAGCTGCTGTGGCATTTCTAAGCCTTCTAAGACTTCCCGATCATCGTCACTTATATCCTCAGCCATATCATAATCGGTGACATCCGCACTTGCAACAGGCAGCAGGCACCCAGATGCACCTGAGGATATGGCGCCAGCCACAGACGTGACGGCAGGACAACCACCCCAAATGAGGGACAACTTTTCCCAGTTCTCAACAATAAGACGGCCACTGCCAGAACGAGTGCCTTCTGTGACCGCTGTTCTGAATTTTTTTCTCATTGCCCGCACCTTTTCCTTTACCCTTATCCGACCGACAAAGTTTACAAATTCTCATCAAGGAAAAGGTCACTTATATCCTCAGCCATATCATAATCGGTGACATTCGCACTTGCAACAGGCAGCAGGCACCCAGATGCACCTGAGGATATGGCGCCAGCCACAGACGTGACGGCAGGACAACCACCCCAAACGAGGGACAACTTTTCCCAGTTCTCAACAATAAGACGGCCACTGCCAGAACGAGTGCCTTCTGTGGCCGCTGTTCTGATTTTTTCCTTATTGCCCGCACATTTTCCTTTATCCTTATCCGACCGACAAAGTGGACAAATTCTCAGTCCCAGCGAGACGACGCGACCCATTTTGATGATAACTTTAAGTTTCCCTTGGGTGAAACTGGCAATCTTGGGCTGTTTGGAAACCTTGAACCATGAGGAGTTCTCTAGCAACAGTGTCTAGCAGTCGTTGGTAAGAGGAACACAAATTCATCACCAATTCCATTTTTTGAAGAGAAGTACAGCTCATCGACATGTGGACTATTTGTAATCTTAAATTTGTACTTTCATGCTACCAAATGTTGAATGTACCATCAGAGAAGCCTCCAGGCAAATATGTAGGAGGGCAACATAAACATTGCCAAAATTACATCATGTGGAAACTTGTTTCGTACGCGGTTTGAAAACGGACCTCCTTCAGAGACATATAACCTCTTTTTGGAACATGCTAAGACGCTCTGATTTTTTGGTAATGAATGGTGGGTCTTTCCTGCTTCTTTTGATACCGAAATGGTGCAGATCCAATTAAAAATGAGTGAGCTAAAGCTTGTTAAAGTCATCGACGTATAGTCGTCGATTTTTGACTGGCCGGTCGGATAAGGGTTATTACTATTATTGTACCCATTAGATATGCCATGGTGTATACCATGGTGTATGCCATGGTGTATGCTGTGCTGTATGCCACGGTGTATACCACAGTTCTAAGCACTGGCTACTGACTGGATCATCGCCGCCCTGATGCGAACTTGAACTGTTACATGACCACAACTAGACACCCGAGTTTGCAGATTATCACTGGATGCATCAAGAGGAAGACATTCGTAATGAATTTCTCATCTTGGCAAGGGAGTAGTGACTTATCCAATGCCAGCACACATGCAGCAGGGTTCTTGCCAGTTGTTTTTCGATTTTTGTGTTTTTCAGTTCACACAACGAAAATGTGGCCACAAATTGATCGATCCGGGCGTTGTTTGTTTCCCTTGCTCTCACCCCATTACTATTACTTCGTGGCTAGAACCCTGTAGCTGTGCAGTATAACAAGAGTAAATACCCCCCCCCCCCCCAAGAGTGTATATCTCCCACTTACCCTGCTGTCACGACAGAACTTCAACTTGATGTAATTCTTAGTTGCACACTCTTATAGGCAATTCAGACTACGGCCAACTGTATTTGATCAGGGATTGTGCATAAAATTTTGAACACGACTGCATCACCATGGAAATTCAAGTTCACACGTGATTTTGGGGCTATGTGTTGCAAAAGAAGGATCCACAAGCGGGATTCGAACCCAGCACCCCTGTCTTTCCGGGACAGTGCCCTACCGATTAGGCTACCGGGGATCACACACACTCATGGGTCCTTCTTGCTACACTGCTCCCCCGCCCCAACAGGCTGTGTCCTCACGCCGTACCTAGCTCGCGGGGGGTACGATGGGTCGTGGGTTCGAGCCATTGCCAGGCGCCAATGTTGCAAAAGAAGGATCCACGAGCGGGATTCGAACCCAGCACCCCTGTCTTTCCGGGACAGTGCCCTACCGATTAGGCTACCGGGGATCACACACACTCATGGGTCCTTCTTGCTACATATGTACTTTGAAGTACTCTTGAGTATATTTATACATGTGCACATGGGTCACCGCCATTCCTTCGCCTGTTCTTGGCACTGTACTTTTTGATTTTAATCAGATCAGGCTTGTAACTCCATGTTCTTGCGTGTGACTTCTTTACCAATCTATCCTTTCAGGTCAAAAAAGAAGAAGAAGCGAGAAAAAGAGTATGAAGTAGCTTTGGAAAGGACATTGAAAGAGGAGGCGAAGAAAGACAAGAAAACACCGGCTCAACGTGCTTTTGAAAGGGCACAGGAACAGCGGGTGAGTGGACTGGCACTACAGTCGTGCACGCCAAAGAAATCCGACCCTCGAGTCAAAAGTAGCGCAGCGTTCCATGTCTATTACATCATGCACGGTCGGGGAAAAACTGTCCGAGGGCCAAATGTACTTTGAAATAGCAATAGTTATCATTACTGCAGTGCAGAGTGATAGCGCATTACACATGACCAAAGAATTTTGTTGTCACTATGAGGCCGTATCATGGGCACAGGTGTTAGCATTTATTCACAAATACATGTGACATGAGCATAGCATGACCCCCCCCCCCCCCCTTCAATCCGGTCTTCTAAAAGTGCGTTCTCGAATCCTCTTGGAAAAGCTGGAGAAGCGATCTCTTATCTTCTTGAAATGTTTGGAGCTCTCTGACGGTGGGAGCTGGTAGAAGCTTGGAATTTCCCGTGTTTATGGGACTGCACGTGCAGACTACCACAACTAGTAAATACACGCCATGTAGCCATATACCCTTGCCACCGAGCGACCATAGCTCATCGTTGGCCCCAACTGGCTCAAGCGAAGGCCCCTGGTTCGAGTCCTGGTGGGGACAGTCAAATTTTTCCTTCAGACTTTCCCATTTGCATCTTTCCCTCGAACCAATGAATAAGTTGGAGGGAGTTGAAAAAATGTGTGCACCTGAACTCGTAGCTCTACCTAGCTCCACTGCCTCTACCGAATCAAAGGCGGGTAGAATCGCTAGAATATGCAGTGGATGATCTTTTTCACTATGCCAACAAGGAGTGCTCCATCTACTGAAGCTCGAGTCGTATACAAGCCATTGGTGCTGCTTCAAGCTGTCGACCTCCTGCACAATAACAGTATGTTTACTTCTACTGGTAGACTTGGTACAGTGTTGGCGAATGCTCTCTATTCTGTGCGTGGATGCGTGACCATAATGACTATATTGACTTGAGCGCTTTGCTGCACCTCTTAGCTGGCTTGGTCATTTGCAAATGAAAGGAAATGTTAGTGCTACTTATATCTATGTAATTTGCAATTTTCTGTCCATTCTTGTCTTCTGCTTTCTGTTTATTACAGAAACAAGAGCTGGCACTAAAGCTCGCCGCTAAGAGCCACAAAGAACGTGTACAGGTATGCAATATGATCCGTTATTCATTTACAGTCAACTTTGCGTATAACGACACTTGCCGGGGCATCAGAAAAGCATCCTTATTCACGAAATGTCCTTATACCCCCGAAGTCTCATTATAATTATGTATTACAGTTTGAAGGGACTTTGCTCTGGGCATGGAAATTCTGTCGTTATTCACGAATTGTCGTTATATCCGCAGCCGTTATTAGCGAAGTTGACTATAGGTGCTGAGGCTACTTCAAAAATCAATCGAAAATTAGAAATCGAGCATTTTCAGCACCCCACCTCTCTCGGGGAAGGACTTTTTTCGATGATTTTATGCTGGGGCGTGTATACTAATCATTGTGCTTATAGTCAGAGGACTACGACTCTTTCTCTCTCTCTCCTCTCTCTCTCCTCTCTCACTCTCTCTCTCTCTCTCTCTCTCTCTCTCTCTCTTTATTGAATAGGAGGGTTCGGGAATAGAAAAGACTCACACTTTCTACCATTAAATGGGAATGGGATAAGCCTTCAAATTCAAGGTAAACAGTTGGTGAAGCGTGCTGCCAGAAAAGCGGGGAAATGCAAGATCATGCAAGGCCCTAGGTTCGAGTCCTGGATTTTTTTCGCTTTTCTGGCAGCTCGCTTCCCTTTCTAACATGGTGATTACATTTCATGGAGCCCTGACCCAAAGTTTGACTGGAGACACGCCACGAAGCAGAGGGTGTGGGCATGAGTTGCGCTAGGTCTTTCCTAGCGTCTTGCTTTTTTGTAATAATTATACTACTCTGTTTGTTTTTGATTGTGCCTGGTATAGGAATTCAATGCGCAGCTAGATTCAATGTCTGAGCACTACGATATTCCAAAGGTCAGCTGGACCAAGTGACCAGCAACAGCACCTTCACACACAAGTACCCCGAAATACATGTGCCGTTCATGGAATCTCTCTCTCTCTCTCTCTCTCTCTCTCTCTCTCTCTCTCTCTCTCTCTCTCTCTCTCTCTCTCTCTCTCTCTCTCTCCTTCTTTCCTTCAATAATCCGTACATCGTTGCTCGCGGATCTGCCCGAATACATCCTCGCTCACTTGAATATTGTTTCCTGTAAGTTTAATCTTGTTGCTACTGCTTCATGTACATAGCTGGTACTATGCTTTGAGAGCTGATCTTGCTTAAACGTTAATTATGTCGATACTTGCTTGCAGAAAACGTCTACCGCTTCCTTTGTAGTACAACGGAATTTATCTCTAGAAGCTCTGGTCGTCCGCTCGTACAACTATTGTATTACTGTTTTAGGGTGTGTATATAGTAACTTACTACCGTTCGAGGATTGTCCTTTTGTCATGCTCTGTGAAGACTGTAAATAAAGAATATTGCACGTGTTTTCATCTGAGGGCATGTGTGCTTGGTATAACCTAGAACAGAATCCACCAAAACAGCGTATTTGGTTGGGACTGCACCTGGGGCTCCCTGGACTGCACATGTTCTGGATCAACCAAAACCTGTTCTGCTTGCTCCCCCTCCTCCACACGGCCAGAACAGTTTTATTATTTTTTCACAGTAAAATCTGGCAGGAACATCCTTTTTTTGTGTCCAAAACAATCATGTGCATACGCATTTGGATTGCATTTGGCATGCATTCATGCACGTTTTGTGCTGTAAGAATTTGACCCGTGTACATTTTGGCAAATGCAACCAAGTATTTTACTTTAGTTTGGTGCATTTTTCGCAACAAAATTACTCTGTTTCTGGATCGGGTACCGTTTTGATTGGCATGGGGCTGGTCCTTGCGCACCAGCTGTTTGTTTCTGTTCTAGATCGTTCCAACCAAATGCACTCTAAAGAATTTTCACATGCGCACAATCCGTGCGTATAAACTGCCCTAGCTTCTGGGACGCATGTATAGATGGGCTTGGTGTGCGTTGTTATGCATGAGGTTGGCAGGGGTGCTGTGCAGCTAGTGTGTTTCAAACGTACAAACCCTTGTTCCGATAATAAAACTTCGAGTAATCCTCATGCACACATAAACAGTTTCCTTGGAGACAAGAATGCAATAACACTGAGAAGAAGGACACACTTCAGGCTCTTGACAACACCTCGAAAGTTTCACTAGAATACTTTCGAGCCGTATCGTCAGGTGAAATACCATGGCCATTGTGATTGGGCGCTACAGCAAAAGCCATAGCAACTTGTCCTGGGATTGCACTATTCAGCTTGGTCTAGACCACGCAGCTATTTGAAGTGGCTTTTCTGGCCAGTGAATACCTTTAGTCTTTTTTCACCCCCCCCCCCCCCCCACACACACGCAAACACACAAATTGAATCGGTCCTTTGGTGCTCGTCCTAAAAAGGTTTTACATGTACTGTGAAATGTGTGTATTGCACACATACACCGGAAAGCGTTGACTCTGTCGAGACAGTTGGAGTTGCACACTCTTGGGAAATTATGCACTTTTGCATCATCGGAATCATGGAATGTAATGTGGAAGCACTGAAAAGAACAATATTAAAATTGTATTATCCAACGCATCATCCGGGTATGACCCCGGCATACTTACAGTATGTCATGACTGAAAGCTGTCCGACACAGACCCAGACTCAAAAACAATAGGCCAGCTACGAATCAGCATACGGAGTGCTAGAAATAGCTTATAGGGCATTGTTATGGCACCAAGACCACAATGTATTAGAGAGCTGTGGAGTGTTGCTCTCATTGTGGATTTTCAGATGAAAGATGGGCAAGCTTTTGACCCTGCGGCAGCAAACATCTTTGTGCAAGATGTGCTCCTGTTCAAGGCATTGATTCAACAGAAGCACATTGTTTAGTCAACAGCATGACACTCTAGCATTGAACAGGAGCACCCTAAAGTGATTGCTCTAATGATCAACAACTTTGTATTGTAGTTAAAACTTACACGTAAGTGTATGTCGTAACCCAGCACAAACTTTAGTGATTTAACCTGAGCACTTTGTTCTAATAATAACATAACTTAGTGCAAGTATAGACTATTAAAGTGCGAGAAACTCAGCTGTATGTCAGAGTGGTGACATACATGTACCGGTACATGCATACCTTTGTCCACTGTTATGTTGGCATGAGCACAGCCAGTGCACACTTGCATACAGCAGGGAGAAAGGCACCGACGGGCAGTTCTCCCTGCTGTATGCAATTGCAGTCGACTCCTGGTACTGTATAACGAACACCATTGTGCAGGATAATTAGTTCTTTATAGCTGGAGTTCGTTTTAACAGAAATACACTCACACCATACAAGCAGCAAATCATGGCTGGCATGTGGCCCTTCAAGGTATGGTTACTGAAAAGGGTTCGCTAAAAAAGGGTCAGTTTTGTATGGGTTACACGGTATCACAAAGGTTTATGTACTCTTGATACCGTCAATATCATTTTTTTTTTCTCGGAAATTAGCGCCGGAACTTTTGAGGCGCATTTTAGGTGGGGTGCGAAGTATTTTAGGGAGGCAGTTTATCGTTAAAATATTAGATGCATGCCCAAATTTCCACAAATAAATATTCTTCATACAACTTCTACCAACTGCAAATGCGTGGAAATCAGAGTTTGTTCATGCAATCGTATCCAGTGAGTGCCATGACTGAACAGCCCATAACTTTGTAGAACACAGACAGACACGCCAGGGCCGCTAGTTGCTTTAAAAAAATTTTGGGTTAGTTTGTACTTGTACCACACAAGTCCAGTGCACAGGCAGATCAACTGAACCAGTAAAAAGAATGAAAACAAGAGAGCACAAGAAAATAAAGTGAAGAAAAAACCCAGTTAGCAACAATCAAGATCAGGGGTAACCACGTCAATAGGAGATGCACATAGTATAATCCGTTGGTTACGCGGGAAAGATCCATTTGTTCGTCAAAAAAGTCAAGTATACTCATACACACACATTGTTGGCTATGATATAAGCAGTCTAAAAGCAAGTATTGAAAAAGTACAGCAATCATCACACTGTGAAACCAGCTACAGCGTAAGACAAGCGTGTGAGATCTCACTACAAACATAAAACTGTGAGAGCAAGTAGCGTCGGAACAGAATAAGACAACACACCACAGGACACACAAGCAGAAAGACCCACAGGCGGCAGATCTGACAGCGTTTTCTCTTCTTGCTGTACACCAGTGGGCACAGCGATCGGCCTTGCACCGCAGCGTGATACATCTGCAGGAGGTGCTCTGCACTCGTTGCCACGACAAGGATCGGCTCTTGCCTGCCATGCTCTGCATTGCATCCGTCGTACTGAAACTCATCGGCATGGATGTTCCCGACGTTGGTGACATTTACACCAACGGCACGCACCAACATTCCAACGTACGCATCATCAATGCCAAACCATGGTTGCCAGGCACGGGCTGCACTGGCAGTTAAGCGAGAGACATCTTTCGTCATAATCAAACACGCACCCCAGACATACGTGGGATAGAAGAGCCCACCGAAAACACGTTTGTCGACGAACCACTTGCTGGACGAGTTTCGGTTGACAATGGCATAGTCATAAGGCACTCTCCCAGCGTAAACCTTTGAGCGTGGGGCGTCGGACAAAAAGTTGTAGAGCTCTGACATTTGCAGAAAGCAGTCATCATCAACAAAGACCAGATATGAATAGTCCATGAACTGTGCAGTCCAGTTTAGCGCCCACATGATCTTCCACGTGATGCGATCATAACGATCGGTGTATGGGCTCAGCAAGATATCGCCGTATTGCTTTGCTTCCCATGATAACGCTTCCATGGCCGATGCTTGACTGGTTAAGCCCACCAAGAAGCGATTATACCAAAGCATATTTCCATATCGGCACTGTCCTCCCTTGAGGCAAGAACTTTGAACGGTCCGCGTTGTAGATGATATCTCAGACGAGTGCATCTTTGCATGCTTCAGCCAGGTGTCGCGCATCTGCTTCCGCCGTGTCAAGTAGGCCGGCGCCGACTTGGATAAGATTAGAACCCGAAAACTGCCATCGGTGCGCTCAACAGTACGTTTAAAACTTCGAACACGGCTATTGCGCAGCGAACGCTGGCCACTGCGACCAACAGCGGATGCAACAGAAGAACCACTGGAGCAGAATGGCCCGCACAGCACTTCATTCACAGCCTGAACAGTGTGCAACACTCGACCACTAGCAGACATGTTCGCGTCCAACTGGTCCATGATATCATCCTTGGACAGGTCCTGGGCCAAGTTCAGCAGAAGCTGACCAAGGTCTTCCTCGCTGAGTGACTTTGTAAAGTTTTCATCACTGTGCATAGCCATCAGCCCCTCAGTGGGTGACTCCCCGCCATTGGTGGTGGTCGAGTCGTCTACATATAGTCGCAGGAAACCACTGCCATCCAACACTATTGGTTGAGAAACTAACAGAGTGAGTTGTATAACGAACCATACAGCAGGAAGACAGAGGATGGCTAAAAAATAGCCTTTCCATAGGGACATAAGTTCGATTCCCATCAATCCAGCAAACATTCAGTTCATGGTAGAAATTTGGAACCCAGTCGTCGACAGTCCAGTGTGGTACACAAGGTGACATCAGCGTACTGAACTCGATTGGACTAGTCCCGATCAGTTAGTAGTGGTCTTCAGTACTCCAGAGCAAGCCAGACGAGTGGAGTTGAGAAACTGGAACGCCACGAACCGGTAGATAAGAACATGACCGGCTTGAGCATCTATCACCGCCAGAACAGAGCTGAGGAACAACACAATCACCACTGGCGAACGAACATGCATTCAAAAGCGAGAGCGGATTATGCTTATTCAAAAATCAAAACGACAAAAACTGTTCAACTTCAAGTCTGTTGCACGTTGTGTTGCACCTTGTATTACCGTATGATGTATGTATGTCATGTAGATAATCTACGGTACGGTGCGTGCACATGTGCCATTTTTGGACAAGAGTCCAGAGGTTGTTGCAGGGTTCATGATTCAATGACATTATGACTGTTCTACATGCTACAGTCGACCTAATAACGATAATTGCGTCAGACCAAGAAATTGTTCTAAGGCGCTATCAGTTCAAACTCTCGCATATCTTAGTGTTTCGTGTCCTGAATCAGTTAACTACTACTCTCCTTACTGATTGCTTTTGCCTTCGTTCTACTTCTACTCGTACCAATTCCTGCACTCGCTCCCAGGTATCTTCGTCTGTGACTCTACCCAAAGCTAAAACTCGTTTCGGTCTCTTTTCAGTTTCTTTCATCGGTTCCGACCGTTGGAATGCACTCCCCGCTGCAGTCCGCTTATGCTCTTCCCTGCATCTATTCCGTAATTCAGTACAGTGGTCCCTCTATAATCCGGCACCATTTGTGCTACGAAAATCTGCTGGATTAGGGAGGGTGCTGGATTAACAAATCTGATTTACTGCTGCAATGTGCATGAAGAGGACATTTTGTCTACTGAAAATTGTGCTGGTTTATCGAGGGTGCTGGATTATAAAGTGCCGGGTTAGAGAGGGACGACTGTACTTTCATTTCTAGGGTACCCTGTAAGAAGACCTGTACAGGCTGTAGCTGTGGGGATTGCCCTATCAAAAATTTGATAATACATGTAATAATAATAATCGTTTGTAGCCACATTTCAAACAAAAAAAATTGGACCCGAGGGGTAGGAGCCACCTTAAAGGGGAAGTATACCCTAAAATCAAATTTTCACCAGTTGTAGTCTTCTGGGTGCTGAGTCGAATGGTCTTGGTCCGAGGAAGCTGCGACGCTCCCTTCCTACTTGAATCCCAATCGAACTCGCGCACTTCCACCGAAACTGGGTGACTGCGCCCTAATAGATGGGGATTTGTATGCAAAATGTCACTAAAAGCGCCATTTCGTTCTTATAAAAGCACGGATGACCGCGATTGGCCCATATGTTGTAGTCTTTTGGACGCTGAGTCGACTGGTTTTGGTCCGAAAAGGCTGCGATGCAGCGTTCCTCCTTTATTCCCAATCGAACATGGTTGAACAAGCGGTCACGTGCTCCTGGGTGCCCAAATCACCTGGTCACCGCGCCAGCAGGCGACAACTTTCACACCAAGGTTCAACTCGAGTTCAACTCGAGTGACAGGACTGCACCCAAAAAAGGTCAAACAGGCTAGTAAGTTGTACCCTGCAGGCACGGTGACCAGCTGACTGGTGTACGCAGGAGCACGTGACCGCTTCTTCAACCATGTTCGATTGGGAATAAAGGAGGAACGCTGCATCGCAGCCTTTTCGGACCAAAACCAGTCGACTCAGCGTCCAAAAGACTACAACATATGGGCCAATCGCGGTCATCCGTGCTTTTATAAGAACGAAATGGCGCTTTTAGTGACATTTTGCATACAAATCCCCATCTAGTAGGGCGCAGTCACCCAGTTTCGGTGGAAGTGCGCGAGTTCGATTGGGATTCAAGTAGGAAGGGAGCGTCTCAGCTTCCTCGGACCAAGACCATTCGACTCAGCACCCCGAAGACTACAACTGGTGAAAATTTGATTTTAGGGTATACTTCCCCTTTAATGCACGCCATCACATTCTCCCTTTGTCTGTGCGCTATCAGTTCAAACTCTATCTAAGTGTTTCGTGTCCTGAATCAGTTAAAGGGGAAGTTAAGGCAAAAATCAAAATTTCACCAGTTGTAGTGTTCGGGGTGCTGAGTCGAATGGTCTTGGTCCGAGAAAGTTGAGACGCTCCCTTCCTACTTGAATCCCAATCGAACTCGCGCACTTCCACCGAAACTGGGTGACTGCGCCCTACGAGATGGGGATTTGTATGCAAAATGTCACTAAAAGCGCCATTTCGTTCTTATAAAAGCACGGATGATCGCGATTGGCCCATATGTTGTAGTCTTTTGGACGCTGAGTCGACTGGTTTTGGTCCGAAAAGGCTGCAATGCAGCGTTCCTCCTTTATTCCCAATCGAACATGGTTGAAGAAGCGGTCACGTGCTCCTGGGTGCCCAAATCACCTGGTCACCACGCCAGCAGGCGACAACTTTCACACCAAGGTTCAACTCGAGTGACAGGACTGCACCCAAAAAAGGTCAAAACAGGCTGTAAGTTGTACCCTGCAGGCACGGTGACCATGGTGACCAGGTGACTGGTGTACGCAGGAGCACGTGACCACTTGTTCAACCATGTTCGATTGGGAATTAGGGGCGAACGCTGCATCGCAGCCTTTTCGGACCAAAACCAGTCGACTCAGCGTCCAAAAGACTACAACATATGGGCCAATCGCGGTCATCCGTTCTTTTATAAGAACGAAATGGCGCTTTTAGTGACATTTTGCATACAAATCCCCATCTCGTAGGGCGCAGTCACCCAGTTTCGGCGGAAGTGCGCGAGTTCGATTGGGATTCAAGTAGGAAGGGAGCGTCTCAGCTTTCTCGGACCAAGACCATTCGACTCAGCACCCCGAAGACTACAACTGGTGAAATTTTGATTTTTGCCTTAACTTCCCCTTTAACTACTACTCTCCTTACTGATTGCTTTTGCCTTCGTTCTACTTCTACTCGTACCAATTCCTGCTCTCGCTCTCAGGTATCTTCGTCTGTCACTCTACCAAAAGCTTAAACTCGTTTCGGTCTCTTTTCAGTTTCTTTCATCGGTTCCGACCGTTGGAATGCACTCCCCGCTGCAGTCCGCTTATCATCTCTTCACTGCACCTATTCCGTAATTCAGTACTCAGTTTCATTTCTAGGGTACCCTGTAAGAAGGCCTTAGGCCTGTGGGGATTGCCCTATCAAAAATATGATAATAATAATAATAATAATCAACGATGGCGACGAAAACGTTTAGGAACAAGCTTCTTTATTTACATGAAAACAAGTTTTGCTTATGGTGTTTGTACTGAGTGCGCAGCTTACTCTATTTATTGCGTTGATTACATTTTTATCTCCACGGAAGCTTTTTAATACTCATAAAAAGGACACACTTCAGGCTCATTACAAACATCTTTGCAAGCAGAAACAAATCAAATTCACACTTAGGCTGTTAGGTAGGTCGTCAAAACCTCGTTAGTTACATGTATGTCCAGTGGTTGTCTCTTGTTGTCGCACTACATGTCGCGCTTATTGAGTTTTCTCGCATTTGCACCTTTGTGTCATTATTGCAATTTTCGCTGTTTACTTTAGCTATCTTCTTTCTTTCTTTCTTTTTGCGCTGTTTTACCACCTTCTTACTGTATTTAATCCACTGTTCCTGTTCCTTTTCCCTTGCCTGTATTTCACCTGATGAGAAGGCTTGAAAGTATACTTGTGAAGACAAAAACTTTCAAGATGTTTGTAATGAGCCTGAAGTGTGTCCTTTTTATGAGTATTATCGCATTTTTGTCTCAGAGGAAGCTTTTTAATAATAATAATAAGGGTAATATTGTTATAAGGGTATTGACTGTGCTTGGCACATCCTCGGCTGCAGAGTAGGCAACGCCCGATTTTGCCAGCGAAGCTTCGATATTTTGCTTTCATTTTGCCGGGCCACTCGATATTTTGCCCCCTTTTTGCTCCGAAATTTGTGTCACGTGTGGGACAACTGACCGAAAGTGGGTCACGTCACTCACGTGTTGGAATAAATGAGAAAAAGTGAGTCGCGTGTTGGGAAAACTGTGCGAACATGAGTCACCGTACAGTCGTCCCTATCTAATCCGGCACCTTTTGCAACGGCATTTTCTGCCGGATAAACAAGGGTGCTGGATTATCAAATCCTGCCCTTCAACCCGGCTCACCTAGTAACGTACATGTTTGTGTCGTATGTCAAAATGTAGAGATTTCTGTGTCAATCCAAGTACTTTGTCACAAGTTTGTGGAATGCATATCTGTAACATGCCATGTCTATAACATACACTTAGGAATATCCTATGCACTGGCATAGGATAGTGGCACCGGCACGGTATGCGATGTACAACTGCTGGATTAGAAAATCAAATTCTGTACAGTTTGAGTGATTTGTTGCAGAAAATCGCTGCCGGAGGCGGAATTCAAGTGCCGGATTAAACGTAGAAAAAGAACTGAAAAAATCCGTTTTGCCAGAAAGTGTGCTGGTTTGCAAGGGTGCTGGATAAACAAGTGCCGGATTAAAGAGGGACGACTGTATAAGTGTAAAATCTCCCAATTTCCAGCGAACACACCGATATTTTGCTCCGTTTTGCCAGCAAATTCCCTTTCAAAATTCTTCGATATTTTGCTAGCAGAATTGCTAGCAAAATCGGGCTATGCCTACTGCAGAGCCAGTATTGTCAGGCGTTCCTCAAGGATCAATTCTCATGATTCTTGGTCCCCTACTACAGGTGGAATTCTGATAATTCGAATATGGCTTAATTCGAACATACCGCTTTTAAAATTAGAAGTTTTTCCAGGACCGATTTCTGTCAATACGATTCCCACATAAACAAATTCTGATAATTCGAACCTCGAACTGGACATGTCCGGTTAATTAGAAGTGCCACGGATTCCACTTACATAGAAAATGTGTGGGATTTGTGCTGATAATTCGAAGTTAGCAAAGTGTAATTCGAAGTTCACTGTGTACAGTCTGTACCCTGTACTGGTCAGTTCAGTTTGCATGAGCAGGCTGTACCGGTCAGTTCTGTATCCGT
The DNA here is from genome assembly GCF_964019385.1 of Sycon ciliatum. Classification (NCBI taxonomy): domain Eukaryota; kingdom Metazoa; phylum Porifera; class Calcarea; order Leucosolenida; family Sycettidae; genus Sycon; species Sycon ciliatum. The sequence goes on along the minus strand of NC_088643.1, from coordinate 72,786,258 downwards.
GAAATCTGTGTCTATGGCGGTGTTTACATGAGGCGTTTCAACCCGGGTTGAGTTCGCCCCGGGTCAGATTTCAACCCGCCATGTGCATAAAATGAATGGCGCGTTTAAATGACGCATTGCGCTTGACCCGGGTTGAAATTTCGCCCCGGGTTGATTTCAACCCTCCCCCCAAGGGGAGGGTTGAAATCAACCCTGGTCAAGAAAATCGTACAAACGTACTTCTGTGCGTATCTCGCGCCAGGTTTGAACGGCACTGCAGATGCAAATTTCGCGCGAACGGATTCACGTGACCATACAGGACTGTAGAAGTGGACTTTTGGCGGCATATCAGTATTTGACCCGGGTCAACTGTCTTCATGTAAACGCTCACCTCTTTTGTCTATCGTACAGACTTTCAACCCGGGATGAACTCGACCCGGGTTGAAATTTCTCATGTAAACACAGCCTAAGGTCCATAGCGCAACTCTGCTTGACCATGAGAGCATTTTGACATACATATTTTGCGCAAGGAGGAGGCTAATCTCAGTTCTCGCAGAAAAGGGGGAAAAGGGGAGAAAAAGGGGAAAAAGAGGGGGAAAAGAAGAGCGGGAAAAGGAAAAAGAGGGGTAAAGAATGGCGAGAAAAGGAAAAAGAGGGGGAAAAGGATGGCGGGAAGCATCCACCGTTTGAATGTGCATACATCTAAAGTGAGGCTATTTCCAGGCTCTGCACAAGTACATCACGGACTGACTAGGAGTCACTGAGACATTCCACGATGTGAAAGCCAGCTTGAGCACCGCTCGATAGCGCTAACCAACAGCCTTCCAACTTGGAAGGTTCCGTTAGTGCTACATGTAATTCCAAAGAGGCCCGGGAATTAAGGTAATGAGGGGAAGGAATGTTTCAGTACTCCTCAGTTGTGAGTTTTGTGCTAGATTGTGCACGTCTGGCAGATTGTTCAAAATCAGGTTTACTATTGGTACATGGTGGACTCGATCCGACATAACTTTTGCCCACAGTTTCCAGTTACAATTTTGTCCTTGGCTCACCGTCTGAAATAGAATATGCGAAGAACAACACATAAACGTTTTCCTCAATGGTCACCAGTGAATTTACATCGAATAGTGACTGAGAGAACAAACCAATTATTATGTGCTACAATGTCCTAATTGATAGTTTCAAAAACTATAATTTCAACACGAAGGTGCAAGGGTGATTGTATTATCGCATAATGTGAGAAAAGTGTAAAAGAATAGTTAGTGTGTGAAAATCTAAGTGTAGAGTGTGAGAGATGTGCCATTCTCCTTCTGAATGCATGTCAGTCACAGTTAAAGGTGCTGGAAGTTGTATACATTCACGTACGCAAGCCTGACTTACATTGTATGCATTCAGAAGGAACATGCCCTAAGTACTTATGGCATGTTCGATTGGCAGGATCGGGATCCCGATCCACCGGACCCACTGGATTCGAACCCTTTCGATTGGTCAAACCCGGATCCTTTGGATTCGGATCCGGTCAACCCACCTCGGGGAGCAGGGTTGCAACATTGACCGGATCCAAATTTGACCTTTGTGCGTATATGGCGGGTAAAAATAATTTCTGTACACATTGTGGTACGCACACACGAGATAAAGCTTGTTGACTTTTTGTACGACGCGCGCGATGAGTGCGACCGTCACCCTTCTGGGTGACTTGTGAACGCCATTTTATTACTTCGTCAACATGGCAACGGTCAAGGTCCAAAATAAAGTTTTCAGTTGACTCTGAAGGATCCGACGGATCTGAGATCTGGATCCCGATCCTTACCAATCCCGGTGGTGTGACTCATGATTTTTTCTTTCTTTTATATCTGGCTTTCAAGTGTTGAGTTTCGGAGAGAAAAGAGCAGTACGTGGCATGTGGCCTCTAATTTAATCCTGTAGCACCGATAATTATGGGTTTGTTCTCTCAATCACTATTCAACGCAAATTCACTGACGACCATCGAGGAAAAGCGTTTATGAAGTATTATTTTAGCTTGGTTGAAATTTCTTTCTCCGATACGGCTTTTGTAAAATAATTAATTGCCAGATTCTGCTCGAAAAGCAATGAAATTGGCACTTGAAACCATACAAACATTATGGCAGGAACTTCCTCGAACTCTGCTCTATTTCTTTATCCACACACCAAACATGCATGAAACATACCAGAAAACGAAAAAGTACCAAGTTATGCCAATTTTCTGCCGGCAATATGATCTGCCAGTGCCAAGGGCTACCGGGGGTCCGATGGAAAAAATTACTTCAAGTATCTCATAACGGGTCACCGGGTATTGTTGTCTGGGGGGGGGGGGGGGGGGGACATTGTCTTGTAACGAGGAACCATCATTTCTGAGGCGGATACAAGGCGCGAAGGTAGACCTGTAAAGTTAATTTTTAGTTTTTAATCATGAGACTCAGGCTGCGTTCATTTTTATCTACTTGGAGGAGTAGAGTAGAACGGATGTGGGAAAGGAAAAGGTGGTAGATGGCACTCTTCTTCAAATTTTATCTCAACCCTACTGATAAACTGAAAAATGCAGTGAAAACGCAGTCAAAATGCAGCCCCCTAAGAAGTTGTACCGCCCCAGTCACCATTGCAATATTGGTGCTGTTCCAGGTTGTACCAAGAGTACGACCCGTACACAACCAACTGCATACTCCGTAAGATCAGGGTCTGCAGCTGCACAAAGCAAACCGCCACTTCAGCGGATGTAGGAACTGGACATTGGACACTGCGCCACCCTGCTGACTGCCTATCATGAATCTAGGGCTTCACCACATCGTCCCATTGCACATGCAGTTCTACAGCAGGTGAAACTAACCCTTGCCATTGCATGCCCGCACATGCTTCAAGTTCAAGTAGTAGTCAACTGCTGCTGTCATACAAGCGAACTGGCAAGAGCTTCTTCAAACGTTTCTGTTCTTTCTTTTGTTCTCTCAAGAAAATGAGCATGTTGCTCGGGTCAGTGCTCCTCCTCATCGTCCTCATACTCCTCTCCCGCATCGGATAGCGCGTCCGATGCATGCGACAAGTCACCACGCGGAGGCACATTCACCAGTGTGCTAATACTCTGGTAAAGGACAGCCTGTCGCTGCTTGGTTGAGAGGTCTGGCGAGAGCTCTGACGCCAGCATCTGAACAAGAAAACAAGGAGATGGCGACAGCAAAGTAAACAGTAAGCGGTTGCTGGCACATACTCACACCACATGCATCATGCTTTCAAAGACCCCAGTTCTACCAGTAAGGAGCATCATACACAGCTGCATGTTCTGTGTTCTGACATATTTTTGAAGTACCTGAAATGTTAAATTCAGCTGTTGCCAAGGGACTGAACATGAAGTCCACAAATAATGAAATTTTCGAGGCAATCATACAAGCAAGAGTGCATGAGCTGGGATTATCTCTCCCCCCCCCCCCCCTCCCCAGAGTGCGACTGGCGTTCATCCAGCGGCCTGATTAGAATTGTTTCTGAGCCTTATTTGGCCTAAATCAGATTCGAAAAAAGAGATCAATAATAAATAAGTTTTGTGAACGGACTTTACACTCCAGTAATTATGGTACAGTGAAAGTGCATGAGAAAACTATACAGACTGGCAATGGATGAGAAAACCATACGGACTGGCAATGGACTCAAAGTTTTAGTCCTCTCATACTGCGATTTACCGAAAGTTTCCAAAAAGAACTAACATGGTGCAACGCACATGAAAAAATACTTGGAAGTACACACCACACACAACCCAGGCACTAGAATCCCTTACTTGCTTTGGAGAAAACCCGAAAAAGCTATTACTTACCGAAATGGATGCCCAGCCAGATTGGTAAAGGATGTTACTTTGAGCGGCGACAAAGCCATTGAAAATACGGGCACTGTGCGGCTTCAGCAGCGCCATATCATCATCATACACAGTGATGGCAATGGGACGTACTGTGAGGCCGGCACTCTCCTGTTGACACGCCACAAGTACAAACATAGGCCAGCAAGCAAGGAGATTAAAGGTGAGCGTGCACGGATCAGCAGGTAACCCCCCCTCCCCCCGCTGTCCAGTAGCTAGTACTTCAAGTAGTAGTATGCACAGCGCACACCCATCCACGCCCACACATGGTGGTGAACGGGTCTTTATGCACAGGTTACCAGTCACTGCAGGCCTGCAGTCATGTTGCTACAAGAAGAAAACAGAGATTTAATTCCTCGTTTCTTTCACTACACTTAGCCGATGAGAATTGAATTCATCCTTACCAGCTTATATTTGTCCAGTGTGATGTAGCGGCGTTGCCGACCAAGTTTCTTCATCTTCTTCCTTCGTTTCGCATCGAGAAGTGCATTGCTCTCTTCACTAGCTAACATTTCATTGTCCTGGGAAGAGTCAACTTTGGCAAGCACCTTCCGCTTACCCAGGCCATCTCCCAGCTGCCCAGAAGATCTAGACTTGACCCGACCATCTGCGTCCTTGCCGTCCAGAGACAGCAGGTCTTCGTCGAAGAAGTCATCGTCGTCCAGCTGCAGCGTGGACTCGCTGATGATCTCGCCGTCCTGGACGTGCGACAGGCGGAACTTGTTGCGCCACCATGCCGGCCGCGGTGCCAGTACGTGCTCCACGGTGCTCCACGGCACTAGATTGCCGTCGTCGTCGCAGAGCAGCGCCGCGCTCACGTACACGCCGTTCACGACGCAGTGGTAGAGGACGCTCGCCGCGTCCTTCTGCGCCAGGCGAATGTCGGCCTCCTGCTGCTCGCTGACCGTCGTCGGCATGGACTTGACGTCCGCCGGTGGCGCTGTGCACTGCAGTGGCGTTAGCAACGGCAAGAGCAGTGACTCGAACGGTGCCTGGTCGTCCGAAGCCACCACGTCGGCATCGGCCAAGAGATCGGGCGGTGCATAGTAGCTAGAGCGTAAAACCTCCTTGCATCGCTGTGCCCAACACAAACAACAGGGAAAATCATGCAAAATAGAAAATGAACAACAACAACAACAACAACAACAACAACAACAACAACAACAACAACAACAACAACAACAACAACAACAATGCCGTCTCGCCATCGTGTACTCTTTGCTCGAGTACTACGCTCCTCCGCCTCAGCTTGGTGGAGCACACTCTTTCTGGTCCGTGCCAAAGTAACTAGTTATTTGCCCTCGTGCAAAGCTTACTGTGTTTCTCGCAGTTAGAGCACTCTGACTTTGATACCTTTGAGCTGATTCAAACAATGCTGCTTCGTTGTTCACTCACAGAAGCGGAAAGAACACTGAATTATTACGAATATCCATGAACCTTCCCAAGTTGGAAGGCCAATGGTTAGCACTATTGAGCAGTGCTCAAGCTCACTTCCTTGCCATGGAATGTCTCAGTACTCCTTGTCAGTCTGGTGCTACCTTGTGCACACCTGACTGTTAAACATCTGGTTTAGTTGGTGGACTCTAACGCATAACTCGTGCCCCACCGTTTTCCTTGTTTCCATTTAATGTTTTCCTTGGCTCACCATCTGAGTAACACTGAATTACTTTATTGTTTAGTGTTCTACTACGCAAAATGCGTTATTATTATGTTCACTAGACCTCAATGTGTGAGACTTCATTCACTATAATATTTTCTCTTTCTTTTCTTCTTCTTTTAGGAAATTGGGTGTTTCTCGCATACCTTCATTTGCTGTTGCTTTATGCCTTCTTTTTGATGGTTTTTGTTGCTCATTCGGATTGAAATAAAACCGATTCGCCCACTAGACCTCATTGGGATCGGTTTGGGCAGCCACTCTGACCTCCGCTGATGAGACCTAACAAGGTCGAAACAAGCTAGCTGTCCGGAGATTGAGGATACCCAGGTAAAAAAATACTGCTGATGAAGACCCCGTTGTAGTTTATTACTGTATGCAGTTCGCCTCTATCCCAGGTGACACTGTATGCAGTTAGCCTCTATCCCAGGTGACACTGTATGCAGCTGTAACACACTGCATGTACAAGCAAGATGAAGAAGACACGATGCGTTGCTACTTAGAGCTGTGGGCTTCCGCAAGCATTCTCAGCAGCCGGCATCCACAGCTTGTACCTGCGAGTCATGTAGCACCCTCTTCAGGCAGTGCGGCACCTGTTTGTGATCTACATGCATGCAGCTTCACCAACACGACACGCAAGCTACCAAGACCAACTCTGCAAATGGGATCTCCGACGGCAGAAACGTATGGCTCTATATTAGGGATATAGTTATTCATTTGACAGTCAATGTGACATGTCTAATGTGAGTGCATTGTACAAGCCAGTGGCAAGGGACTTTCCCACCTTACTGTCAATATCAGCATACTAAAGGGGAAGTTCATCTTAAAATTAAACTTCACAACTCGTGGTAAACGGTGCTCAGATCAACGTGGGACTTTCGGTGCATTTTCACTACCAGGTGTCAAGCTTTCATTTTAGGGTGAATTGCCCATTTAAGGCAAGGCTAGAAAGAGAAACTGTATGAGTGTAACTTATGCTGTTGGTTTGCCACACTGAAAGAGGTATGATACTGAGGTATGGTTCGTTGAAATCTGGTGGAATGACCGGGTTCAGCGCCCTTATTGCCTTAGCGTGTACACACACGCTGTAGTTCACATGCACATTGCAAAAGTGGACCTGCAGTGCTCACGGCTGCAAGTGCAAGGCCAGCGCCCCGTGGTCGCTTGACGTTCTCAGCGAATTTCAATGTCCACAACAGTATGACGCTGACGTCAACTCACCAGGAGGTGCTCGCGGATGAACACGACACGCAGCTGCTTGTTGTCTTCAAAGCGTGGCCGGTCGGTGTACCACAGGAGCATCAGTACATCGTACAGCTTGGCCGCCATGTAGGGATGCGTTCGAATGAAATGGTCTGCGCAACAACACCATCGCCACAAATCACATTGGAGACCGGAAATTTACAATTGGAATAACACTACAATACAATCATGTAGTCTCTCTTAGTCTCTCTCTCTCTCTCTCTCTCTCTCTCTCTCTCTCTCTCTCTCTCTCTCTCTCTCTCTCTCTCTCTCTCTCTCTCTCTCTGTCTCTCTCTGTCTCTCTCTGTCTCTCTCTGTCTCTGTCTCTGTCTCTGTCTCTGTCTCTCTGTCTCTCTGTCTCTCTGTCTCTCTCTCGATGATCCCTTTGTCACGCCAAAGGTGAGTAGCACTCATTGAATATATCCTCCAGCACTGTAGAACAGAGTACATGGAAAGTGCAACAGGACCCTAGCCCACACTACCTGATCTGGCAAGCTACACACATGAACAATGAGTGATGCTCTGCGCTCCGCATATCGAGCAATATTTCAGTCAGCTGTGGTTACTTCTCTGATATGGAATGCTAGTGATAATGGGTGAAAACTTAAAAGCATGAAAAGACATCTTGGAGAAGTATGGGAGCAATGCAATCCATGTGTGTGCGTGTGTGTGTGTGTGCACGCGTGCGCGCGAGCACGTGCGTGCCTGTGTCAATACATTTGACGTGTTAAAGTGCACAGCCTTACCATTCACATGATGCACCTCCTGTAGCAGATTGGCTACACTTGCATTGCAGCGCTTGCCACGATCAAGCATCAGGTGGATTGCCTCAATGCGACTAGTGAGCGGGAAAAACGCCACGTCGTCCTCTATGCGAAGCGCAAATGCATTCAGGAACTTGTCGTCTGTTGGCAGGCACAAGAAGGAGATGCAGGTTGCCAGGATACCGACTTCCACTTGCGAATGGGACCAAAGAGAGCCACGCAGATGGCGCATCAGATATGGCCAGCCATCACGGGGGTACATCCTACAGGCAGAAAACGGAAAGAGCAAGAGTAAGGCATGTGTGCACGTGAGTGTGTGTGTTTTGGGTGTGTTGGTTTGTGTGCATGCGTGCGTGCATGTGCGTGTGTGTGTGTGTGTGTGTGTGTGTGTGTGTGTGTGTGAGCGTGTGCATGCATGCACATGTACGAGAGAGAGAGAGAGAGAGAGAGAGAGTGACAGAGAGGGAGAGAGAGAGAGTGGGAGAGAGGGAGTGAGCGTATCTGTAGCTTGACTCCCACTAGGACACGAGTAGACAACACAGTACGTATAGACACATATAAACATGTATCTAGACTGTACACAGTAGCAGGTTCAACACATAGCAGCAGTCAGACACGACTCTGGTCATGTATTCTACTCACAGGGACTTAGCCAGGACTTGCAAGTACGCAACTAAGTGCTCATTCTTGAAATTGGCTGCAGTGGGTTTGGAGCGGGTTTGCACGGGGTTCTCAAACACCTCCGACTGTCTTGGTTGCTGGTGGAAGCCGACCAGGCTGGCAATGTGCCGTAGTGTTGCTCGCAGAAGAGCCTTATGGCGGCTTCCCTGCTGCCAGCTTGGCACACGGCTCAGCGCGTCTGCAAACACAAGCGAGCTGGAAGCAACCAGACAAACCAGCACAGAGAACACGATGGAGTAAATCTGCAATGATGAAAATGACAACATTTTCCTGATCAGCATGCATACACACGTAGGAAAGCAACTTCAGGCCCCTCTCAAGCAACATTTTTGAGGTTTTTTCCCCCACAAGTATACTTTCAATGCTTTCCCATCAGGTGGAATACAGGGAAAAAGCAGTAGGGGCGCCGACCCCGGTCATCCCGTCGGATTTCAATGTCCACGACAGTACATGTATACACGATTGACTGTGCGTACCTGACAACCACACAGCTCCAAGAGTATATCTACTTGTAGTGTTTTCATGCCTCATCTACTCTTGAATCTGTGTGGCTGTCGGACATGCACGTCAACCGCGTGTATACAGTACATGTCATGCCCTGTCGTGGACATTGAAGTCCGGTGGGATGACCGGGGCCGACGCCCGTACTGCTACTAGCGCGTACATGCACTGTAGTTCACGTACACACTGTAAACATGGATCAGCAGTGCTCACGGCTGCAAGGCCAGCGCCCCGTGGCCGCTTGACTTCCCAACGGATTTCAATGTACTCTACAGTACAAAGAGAACGAAAAAATATATGATGGGTCAGCTCTTAAGTGCTGGGCGGTGACGATCTCCAATGGATATATTCAGCCTGATCCAAACACAAAAAAAATACATCAGTCATGTTCCTCCGGCTCTTACCTATCGAGGTTCATTTTGTTGACACGCTGGGCATGCAAGCCCATATCCTTGGGAGTCCACAGCCTCTGGCCACCTAGCAAGTGAAGAGCACCCATGCAGACCGCCGCACCGGTGTCGCTAAGCCGGTAGACGCGGTGCACGCCGATGACTTGGACGATACGTGCAAACATGGCCTGAAGGGTTTGCTGGCGCTCGGTGGGCGAGTGCTTGCGAGTTAGCTTTGGCTCCTCGAACAACATGTCCACTACGAATCGCTGTACACCAGGGATAAGCAAAGACGCAAATACATGATTTGTCAACAAAGAGCCACATCCTACATCAGCCAAGCAACTGACCACAACTCATGTTGGCAATAGGTCACACGCACGCACACACGCACACATAGATCCTCTCCCATCCACCAGTCCTATGTGGCGCAAATAGACCTGCCCTAGGCTAAGCCCAAGTGTGAACCCACTAAATCAAAAATTCACGTGGCCATGCATTCAAACTTTTATATGGCAAGCGACAGCCAATAGGCTAAGATAGCTATCAGCACACTGGATAGATCACCATTCACCAAGCAACTCATGTAGAACATGTCACTCAGTGCAACAGCTTGCCTGTTCAGAACGTATGCATAGATAGATAGATAGAGAGAGAGAGAGGGGGAGGGGGAGACAGAGACAGAGGGAGAAGAGAAGCGATTTAGCATCACTACATGTCACACTTACATGCTGTCCATATCTAGTATTGGTGAACAGTGCATTCAAGAAGCTGATATAGTTTGATTCCAAGGGTCTATCCTTCTCCAGCTTCATGAGCAAAGTCATCAAGTGGTAGATACTGGGTGCTTTCACAAACCGGTCATTGTAAGGAGACCGATGCGCGAGTACTTTGAGAGAGGTCTGCAAAGTCATCTGATTGGAAAGCGGCTGTTCAACGTTGGTACCATATTTCACCACCCACGTTGCCACTTCATCTGGATTCCATGGCAAGCGGGTCAAGTCCAGGTTGGGAAAGGACTTTCCGCCAAATTTGGGCATTGTCAGGAGCTTCTCGGGCTTCTCGCGCGATTCTATTGGTGCGCCAGGCTTCCCCAGAGCTACCTCCGCAGGCGTCAAGGGAAACTCCTTGCGCAGGTTGGATAGCGCATCTGCAGAGTGATATATGTCTCTTGTAGATCCAACGGGCCTCTGCACTGGTGCTTGACGATCTGAGATCAAGAAAGCGAGCAGAAAACAACGACAGGTCATGCAAACACACACATGTACGCACGCGTGCGCGCGCACACACACACACACACACACACACACACACGAACATGCGCACGTGCCACGGAGAAAAAAAAGGTTCAGGTGGTTGGGCAACACTTCTAAATATTCTAGTCAACCGTATCCCTCCTACTTGTTGTCATGTATTCTGTTTCTCCCCGGTGAGTTTTACCTGTAGTTTTTCTTGAGCAGTGTTTCTGCTAAGTCTTTTCCCTTGACCCCTTTTCACTTCCCTTTCATCCCATTCACCCTTCCAGGAAACTCCCCTGATAAAATATGCACTTACTTTTGGAGAAGCCTTCCAATAAAGTCTGATTAAATGAATGAATGCACAGTCCACGCACATGTATATATGTATATCATACGCAAAGGCAAGCGCTGCAACGAATGGTGTGAGGATGGAAGACTGAGAGATGATGATCGTGTTGAAACAACACTGTGCTGCCTCTCAATCAGCAGACGCTGCCAGAAAGGAAAATGTTTGGTACATTGCGGGCTCATCGGTACAGCAAAAGACAATGCATGGACATAAGGCAAAGTCGAAATGAAAGTGGCAAACCCAACCTGGATATCCAACGAGCTGACGGCTAGATCATGCCTTGAATAGTACTTTTTTATAAGGTGGAGGGGGGGGGGGGGATGATTAGAAGTCGATCAGCATACCATACCTTGGAGCAAGGCATCTTTGCTTGATATGGCCTCTTCAAACATTTCAAAGCCATCTTCTGCCTCTTCTTCCAATTCTCCCATTTCTTCAGCAGCAGCAAGCTGAGCTTCACGACCTGCTAGCCTCTCTGCCCTGGCAATGGCGTAATTGTCTCTCACCCGGTCACGCACCTCCTCGTCAACCTCCTCCACAACACGCTGCTGCTTTTCATGAAACTTTGTGTTGCGATTTCTCGGCGAACGGTAGTCATCGTACCCCAGTCCATGCTCCCTGAACTTGGAGCCATCTGTGGCGGCCGGTGCTACTCCACCTGGTGGTGGCGGTGGTGTGGGTGCTGAACCTGGCAACGGAGCCTCACCAGTGACCTGCGTCGTCACAGTCTGACCATCTTCGGTAGGAGTGCGCGAGAAGATGCGTATTCTGCAACACCACACACGTACAATGGTAACACAAGTACAATTAGACTCGGGTGGAGAGCCAAGGATTAATTTATAAGAAGAAATGAGGACCAAGGAACTACACGTTACGCGATAATGTCCACTAACACCACCAGTTACTTTACAATCAGCTCATGCGATAACATTGCACGTTACAGACCAACGGTACTGGTCTTGCCAGTATCGTCCTCGACATACATGTACATCCGCAATGTCCTTCACAGCTGAGACTTTCAGCTCGTGCTTGCCTTGGTTGCGCTCACCTTCCCCGTCCTATGTTATTTCTGACTTAGAACCTTCCAAGCTGGAAGGCTGTTGGAGTGCGCATCCAAGATGTGCTAGAGCTGATTACCAGTTAGGTGTAGGACGTCAGTACCGTCGGTCAGTGTCGTGCAATGTTATCGCATGAGCTGATTGTAAAGTAACTGGTGGTGTTAGTGGACATTATAGAGTAACTTGTAGCTCCTTGGTCCTCATTTCTACTTATAAACATACAATTGCTGTAGGATAGGGGTGGTAAGTTGAATAGAGAAGCAGTGCAGGTACCAGATCCATTCCAGAACTGACATGGTATCTATGAATCTATTCCACACATACATAGCATGTACGGATCCATCCAGAGTTGACATACTAGTAGTATGTAAGGATCTATTCAAGAACCGACATAGCGTCTACGGATCTATTCAACCGGATCTATTCCAGAACGGCATAGTATCTATGGGTCTATTCCAGAGCCGGCATAGTGTCTATGGGTCTATTCTAGAGCCGGCATAGCATCTACAGGTCTATTCCAGAACCGACATAGCATCTTTGGATCTATTCCAGAACCGGAATAGCATCTATCAATCTACTCTAGAACCGATGTATCATCTAAGAGCCATGCACATCAGTCCGGATTTCATTTGCCACAGCTGTAGCTTGCGAGGCTCACAAGCCGTACACAGTACCCACCACTAATGTGTTATGAGCCAAGAGGAGTTGGCATCAGTATGGTTGTGGCAACATCGGATGTGTGTACATGCATTGTGTGGTTCACATGGATTCCATACACATCGCTGGGCAACAGACTGTAAAATCTGAAAATGTGTCACCTGTGAGTGCCAGTTGCCGGCAGTGACAACTGCGGTGTGCATGGCGCAACAGAACTAGAATGGTGACGTCCATCAGAAAGTTCATCGCATGTAGTTCGTATATCCCATGCACTGGGGAGAGAGGCCGGGAGACACCCCAGCCGCTGTCCCAGTGTGGGTAGGTGACATGTGGACCAAGCCATACAGTATGCACTAGAACTTCTGGAAGTATTTACTGTGTGCAAGTTATGGTTTAGGTCATGGTGCACGGCCAGCCTGGATACCCATAATTATAAAGAAATGATTCAAATGAAGCAAACCTCCTAATCGATTTCCCACTAGCCATGGTACTGGAGCTAGTATAAACAAGCCATGCCCTAGATTCATACTTTCATACTCCTCTCACCTGTATGTTGGATTGCTTGAGTGAATGTACCTGCTTCCTAACTGACTTCTACAAATGCCAGATCTGTACAGTTGTCCCAGGGATTGCCGCTGGAGCAAGGGGCACCATTGTGAAGCTAGCTTGAGTGGCAGCATGTCGCTAGCACTATTCGTGAGCCAACATTATCATTCTACAAGCCAGCCTCCATCGACAGCTAGCTGCGCTGCAGGTTTGCTTTCAAGAATTAGATTATGTACTGCCACCAAAATAATAATTCTTTCAGACTGCACATGTCGTCATGTACACGTGATCACATGCAGAACTGAACAATAATGACGTCGGCCCAGCATGAAAACGGCATGGTAACGCGCACATGGCGGCAACGTCTCGATTGTTGCGATGACCTTGCAAGCTGACTTTTGAACCTTTTCCATTTTTTGGAAACAATTTTGTTTTCTTGGCCTGGCCTTCACAACACGAATTGTCTCAGTGCATTTTGTTGGCTGGTTGTATACCATGGTCTGTAGGTAGCGAAGTAGAATGTAGATCTTCATTTTATTTTTGCACTGGATTATTTGAGCCAAGTGGTTTGCGTTACTGCCGTTAGTGAAGAATTTTTTGAAGTTGGGCAGAAATGTATTCGTTGATGAGACAGCCTCATCGGCCAACTGCCATTGAACATTGCATATCATGCAAGTTTGTAACCAGTTCTGAGGAAAACTTGGTTGTAGCCGGCACCACACAGCTTCAAGTGTTTGCAATTCGCGAAGTTGAGGTTGGTGTGAAACGGTCACAAGTCATGCATGGGTCCTTGTAGTTGTTCTAAATTGAAATTCGTCCATGTTTGCTTCAACCTTTGTCCACTAAAGGCTGCAGACAAGAAGACCAAAGCAAAGACACGTGGATCTAGCTCATGTAGGTATTTGTGGAGTGCGTGGTTCACCGGCCATGTATCTCTTCTCTAGCTGGTGAATGTCACACAGTGCACACCCATCTGTGTAGACCAGGACACACTGAGGTCTACCATGAACTGCTTGCAAGAAGCAATGCATACATTTGCTTGAGACAGAGTCAATACATTTATACTGCGTTTACATGAGTGTTTTCAACCCGGGTTGAGTCAACCTGGGTCGGATTTCAACCCGCCATGAACACAGATTGACTGGAGCGTTTACATGACACACTGCGTTGACCCGAGTTGAAATCGAGAAATCGTACTACTGTACTTCTGTGCGTATTTCACACCAGGTTTGCACAGCACAGCACAGGAAAATTTAGCTCGAAAGTAGTCACGCGACCATACAGGGCTCTAGAAGTGGACTTTTGTCAGCATGTCAGTAATTGACCCGGGTCAACTCTCTTCATGTAAAGACCTAATTTTCCCATCGTACAGACTTTCAACCCGGGTTGAAAACTCTCATGTAAACGCATAGTGCGTAGTGCACTTTGCATGTACGCTCGTATCTCTCTTATCCAGGTGGCCCAGGACCAGGCACTGCCCACAACTTGGAAGTGTCCGTAACTTTGAATTGCATACGTTTTGATGGGGAAGGGCAAGATATCTGGCATATGACGTCACTATTTCCACAACAAATGGCAAAAGAGTAGTAATATTTCCACTCGAACTCACCGGTAGGGTGCCCGGTAGAACGAGGTACCCGTAACTTCGGTGTCCGGATAAGCGAGATATAAGTGTGTCGTGAGGAGAAGCGTCCCAGAGCATGTAGATCAAAACACCGAAGACAAATCAAGATGGCCCCGTCGTATACTCGTACAGACTGGAGCTTGACTGCTTCAGGAGTTCTTTCAACAAAGCACCATTGCCTCAAGGATATCAAGTAAGAAATCAAAGGAATTTGCTCTCTTCACACATTTCATCATGCAAATGTGCTTTAGTTAGTGTGATGAACAAAACAGCGGGACGGGCGCAGGTAGTTTGTGATTGGTCCGGCCATACCAGAGTCCTTAATACTTCCCCGTCTTGTATGACGGGTGCACATGACCTCCTTGGCAGTAGCAGTACACATGCTGTGATAGCCAAACAGTTGGTCCGGCCATGGCCTGACCAATCGGACCAGCTACAGATGTCATCATGCCGCAGCTGCGTACCATAGCTGCTGGTAGCAGCGGGTACTGGATGATCTGCCTGGGTCTGAAGAGACTGTCTTGGACACGTTTTAGTGTGTTCTTGATCTTGCATGTGTTTGTGTTAGCAGGGCAGCGACCACCACCCATTTGCTTTGAGCCATCTTTAGTCTGACTCCAACATGACTAATGTAACACCCCATGTGCGCGTGCGCGTGCGCGCGCCTGTGTGTGTGTGTGTGTGTGTGTGTGTGTGTGCATGCGTGTGTGCTCACGTGTGTGTTCGTGTTTGTATGTGTGTGCATGTGTGTACTTGACTATTCTTTTCCCTGGCCTTCAGCCTCTCCGTCATGCGGCGATAAGCTTGAACTGTTGTTCCGGTGCTCTCTTCATGGAGTTGTAACAGAGCTGCAGTCAGTACAGATTGGTGCTGGTGGTAAAGATGCATTGTTGATTGCGTTCGACGATGGAAAGGTAAGCGCCATGAGATTCTACGAACGCAAGATAGAGATACTGTATAGCCAAGATGCAAGATGCGTGACTTTCTTTGTTTTGTTTTTCTACCCGTTCACTCGAACCCATTCACTTGAACCCATCGGGTTTAGTGACGGATCGAATATGCAGTAAAACCTGTTTTTACCCGACCGCTCAAGGGACTTTCCCAATGTGGTCCCTGTGTACAGGTGGTCTCCGTATAGGGTCTTTTGACTGAAAATAGCATCCCTTGGACCTACATGTAGTTGTGGTAGTCCTCTTAGGCAGGTGATTACCTTATCAGAGTGTAACATCTTGGCAGGTTTTGCTGTAGTGACCTTTTTTTTCTTTTCTTTTTTTCAAATCTCCAGAAGGATATTTCCACTGTACACGTTTCTTCTATCCAGTCGTTGTGTAAGGTGGTGTCGGGAGTGGTCATGTTATTCAGGCTGTCTGATGTGTGTTGTCACTGCAGGTGTCTCTAGTGGAATACGACCCAGCAACACATGATCTCATAACGCTTGCCATTCTCAATGCTGAGCAGGAGATGTTCCGAGTAAGATTATGACTGTGTCTCATGAACTCAACAAAATATTTTAGCCGTCTGTTTTTTATTGGGAGCTCTTTCCGTTCGGGTTGCGTGGTTGGCTAAATGGTTAGTCTACTACAGTCCACTTCAAAACTATAGACGCGTAGGGTTTTTGAAATATTTCAAATTTGGCTGGGACTTTTTGAGAATAGTTTTCGGAATATTGCTCAGGACCGCTCCACAATTACTCTCATATAGTTTCTAAACGATTGGATAACAGACGCCCAATTTGGAAAAAATTATGCACAAAGTGATCACAGATTTTATGTGGTATAGATGCTGGCATAACGGTTTTTGCCTAGGTACGCGTCTATAGTTTTGAAATGGACTGTAGAGCATTGGCCTTTCAAACATGAGACTGTGAAGATTGTTTCCACCCTCAGGAGGCCCATATGGAATTTGGTTCCTGACTTCAGTTGGTGAGGCAATAGCGACGAGGGAGTAGAGACGAGCACCGCCCTCACTACGTCAATCTCATTGAAGTAAGAGGTGTCTAACACCTCCTGGCCACACAGTCAGAATTGATAATGGACTACCTTTACCTTCACCTTACCTTCCAGTTCTGCCTATTGCATTGCCAAGATGGAACTTTCTTGCGGCACGTAGACTTCAATGCTGCTGCTGCCATGGGTTGATTCATGGATATATACTTGTACAATGTAGATGGTGGGTGTGAGTAGTGCACAGTGCCACTGTGCCACTGTGCCACTGTGCGTAATGCCAGGACTATAGAGATTGTGTTTGCGAGGGAGCCAGTTGTTTACACCTTGTCTATCTGCACAGTGCATGATGTGCAGTGTGCTATCTGTTTATTCCGCTGTTGTGTGATAGGGTGGCATGTTCCATCCCACACTAAGGCCCATGCTGCGTGTCGATCCTGAGAATCGCTGTGCCGTTCTTGTTGTGTACGACCGTTACTTGATTGTGTGTCCGTTTCGCCAAGATGAGCAGCTAGCTGGGTAAGTCGAAAATACATCCCGGCGTCTATTTTGTCGCCTTGCTTTAGTTCATTTCAGTGTTTTGTGCCTGGTTCGCAGCTTTCTTCACCTCGCTGCAGATCACTTCCGTGCATTCTGCCTGGGTTGCAGCTTTCTACTACCCCACAATTCTAGACATGGCACATATGCATCATGCGCATATGTGTGTGTGAAGATATCACAGTAGTAGATCTTTTAGTACATTGTACTGTATGGGCACTGAGCTGAGTGTCCCTGTTGCAAGTGTCGACCTGATTCTTCCAGCTGGGTGTGTGTGATTGTTTTTTTTCTTTTCATAAATGGCTGAAAATACAGTCTAATGTTTATATTGTAGTCCAGTACACAACAGAACAACAAGGACAATCAAGGCTTGTTTGCTGCTACTTTAAGTTTCATGCTCACGCAATCATCAGGCAACATGAAGATCGGGTGCCGACCATGCCGGTATATATTATAGTCCAGTATAATGAAAAAAGAAAAGAAAAAGAAAAAGGCCCAACCCTGCCCTGCCAGTTATGTGGACTTACGGGGGTCGCCATGGCAAATAATAACAATTGTAATTCCAAATGTACAACTATGATGTACTTAGTACAGTCATGTCAAAAACCGGCCTTCAACACCGAAGTGAGTGTGTGTGATTGTCCATGTCACTGTGGCAGTGCACCTCTCTTAATATTATAGAAGCCATGCCTGCATTACCGGTGTATTATGACACCTTTGCATTTCGCATGTGAGTTGACACCCGCCCAAATCGTCCCCCTCCCCCCCCCCCCCCCCCCCCAACGGTTCAGCGCTATGCCTCACGCATAATCAATGTAAATGATCAGTCCCTGGGTTTTTATTATCAGTTGTGTGATCATGGCGATGGCATGAAGCACTTATGTGTTGTAACTTAAGAGTTAGAACACAATTGGACCTTTTCTCTTCGTATGTGTAATCATGTCATGATCTACTTATTACTAATGGTACAATACTCAATTCTCTATGTTTCGTTTTGTTGGTTTCATCAGGCGCTCTCCCACACTGCCTCATTATGAAGTGGAGTTACAGACTCTGGACTCCAAGTTACACAACGTCCTGGATATCCAATTCCTCCACGGTTACTTTGAGCCAACTCTTTTTGTCCTCTTCGAGCCAACCCGCACATGCCCTGGGTAAGTGTGTGTGTGTGTGTGTGTGTGTGCGTGTGTGTGCATTTCGCTTGCAAGTGTTGGTTTGTCCAAGCTGCATGTAGAGTTGCAATTGTATGACCACAGGTAGTATTGTATGTGGCCCAGTGGAGTCTTTCGTGGGAACTTGTTTACTGTGTATGTGGGTCAGTTGCCTAAGACATACATGTATAACACAAATATATACAGTAAAACCTGTAACTAAAGACCACCGTGACTAGCGACCAGCCTGGTACTACAGTAAAACCTGTAACTAAAGACCACCGTGACTAGCGACCAGCCTGGTACTACAGTAAAACCTGTAACTAAAGACCTCCGTGACTAGCGACCAGCCTGGTACTACAGTAAAACCTGTAACTAAAGACCACCGTGACTAGCGACCAGCCTGGTACTACAGTAAAACCTGTAACTAAAGACCACCGTGACTAGCGACCAGCCTGGTACTACAGTAAAACCTGTAACTAAAGACCACCGTGACTAGCGACCAGCCTGGTACTACAGTAAAACCTGTAACTAAAGACCACCGTGACTAGCGACCAGCCTGGTACTACCGACCACTTCGCCAGGCACGGAAGGTCTCACATTCAAAATGCACTGTGACTAGCGACTACCTGCTGAACGCGACCAGCGACCGCCTTTTCTTGTCCCAAAGACGATTTTTGACCCGTAACTAGCGACCGCGATGTGGGAAATCAAATGTTGCTCGAAGCTCCTTCTTGGAATTTTGCTGATTTTCCATGGTCCTGAAAGGAATCTTTCGATACTACAGCTGAACAAATGAACGCAGGTGACCGTGGAGTCGGTGTGGACTGCACTACACCTGTCAAAATTTCAAGCGCTGTCAAGAATAAACATGATAGGAAACGTCTTGGAGAGCGCATCGAAAGCGCTCTGTGATCGATATTACTTCTCGGAGGAGAAACGAAGACTGGGCGGCTCTGTCACCCCAGTCATACAGACGGATCGACGATGGCATCAAGGAAACCCGAAACAAAGCAGCACCACAAGGTCCTGATGCTGAAGGATCGCGTTCAAGCAATTGAGGAGTCACAACAAGGACAGTCGGTACGCTTGATCGCATGAAGAAATTTGAAGCCCAACGCAAAACGAAACTTCCCCAGGGAACGTGTAACTGCTACTTCTGAAGCCAGGAGTCAAACGTTCCCTGGGGAAGTTTCGTTCAAATTATTTGAAGTCTGCAAACAATTAATCTTCTCTCTCTGTGTCTCTATCCATTTCTCCGTCTGTCTCTCCAAGTGTTGTTTGACCCGAAATAAGAATGACATTGCGCAAGTCCTGGAGAATTGTATTAGCTGCATTTTGACATACATATCATATAATGGGATCCATATATGGTCACGCGGTGCAAACCTCTAACTAAAGACCACCTGCTACTAAAGACCGCTTTTGCCGGCACCAAGGGGTGGTCGGTAGTCACAGGTTTTACTGTATTTGTGAGATTACTGTGTGCGTTTGTAGCCGTCCGCTTTGTGTAAGTGGATTGCGTATTCTCCGCGGCCTTTCTTTCATCACACTTACTTCCAAGAGTGCCAAACATTGTTTGCTGTCGGCCTGGATTGTTCTTGCAGGCGTGTCGCTGCTCGTCGAGACACCGTGTCTCTAATCGCGGTTTCGCTGAGTCTTATGGAGCGAGTGCATCCTGTAATATGGTCGTTTGACAGTCTTCCTTTTGACTGCTTCAAAGCTCTACCCGTACCTAAGCCTGTTGGTAAGCTGCCAAAAAACTATTGCCTCTGTTGTCACTTTCTCGCTTTCTCTCCACTAGTCTGCCATCATATTATACAGTGTATACTCGTGTTTTCCACTACTGATGTTTTGTTTATTCTTGTTTGTGTCTGCTGTTGCAGGTGGTATTGTTGTGTTTGGAGTCAACACGCTGTTGTATCTAAACCAGAGTGTCCCAGCGTATGGCGTTTCTCTGAATTCCCTTGCCGAGACGAGCTCCAACTTCCCTCTCCGTAAGTATGCTCTTTCCTTTCAGGACAGCCATACTGTTTTTTTCTCCGTGAGCAAGCCAGTTGCGTACCCGAAGAAAGGCCGTGCACAGTGTGTCATGCTTGTTCTGTATACGCTGAACGTGCAGGGAGTCGTGCAACATCAACTTACACTTTCTGCTCTTGTGGGTGATTTTGTGATGTGATGACTAATGCGTTGTGCTTCATGCCACTGTTGTTGTTGCTTCCAGGCCAGCAGGAGGGTGTTAACATGTCTCTGGACTCAGTGCAGGCTTGCTTCGTCTCCTCCGATCGCTTTGTCATGTCTCTTCGAGGGGGAGAAATGTGAGAACCCCCCCCCCCCCCCCCGACATTATACTCTGGCTGTATTCATGACTACTCGAAGCTGTTGAGTTGAGAGGCATTCTTTTTTTTTTAGATAAACAAGACAAGTGATTTTGACTACTTTGAAATACCTTTACGAGGGTTATAATTGCCCTGCCAGGTGTTCTGCTGTTTACATTCCATGCAGAAAAGATAAATATCTTTTGGCCGTTCGTATGGTGTAAGTCATCTGACCGCATTGTAGTTTATTTTTATATTTTACCTATTATGCCATTTCATGATTTCTTTGTGAACCCTGTAGCTATGTGGTGTGTATCAAGGCGGACAACATGCGTATGGTCCGGGGATTCCAGTTTGATCACGCGGCGGCAAGCGTGCTGACCTGTTGCGTAAGTACAGCTGGCCAACCTGCTTGTCCTCTTCTCTACCCCTGTCTGCTCGTTATGGTTTGGGTGCTGTGAATGCATACAGGCACACTCGGTCATGAATCATCTACGTTTGTAATGGTAGCATTCTATGAAAGGCATTGTTGTAGTCAATACTTACATTCTGTTAAGGTGATGAACTTTCTTCTTTGCACTTCTGTTCATCGCTATTCACTAAGTAGGAACACCTGTATTTACTATGCACAGTGTAGTAGTTCGAGACGGCGCACGGCGAGTTGTCGAGGGGCTTTTTTGTGTGCGTGTGTGTGTGTTTGTGTGTGTGTGTGTGTGTGTGTGTGTGTTTGTTTGTGTTTGTATGTGTGTGTGTGTGTGTGTGTGTGTGTGTGTGTGTGTGTGTGTGTGTGTGTGCCTGTGTGTGCGCGCGCCTGTGTGTGTGTGTGTGCACGTGTGCGCGTGTGTGCGTGTGTGTTTCTTTGGTTACTTGTTGTGTAGATGTGCACTGTGACGGAGAAGTACTTGTTCCTGGGATCTCGTCTTGGCAACTCTCTGCTGCTACGGTGCACTCAAAAGTCGAAAGGTACCTGACGGAGGCTCCCTTGATTTAAAGGGGCATTCCGGGAATTTTTTCGGTGGTGTGTTCTCTTCATGGGGGCCTTATATAGCCCCCAAGAAATGGGGAATCACGAAAACTATACATGGTAGAAACGCAGCCTGATGAGGGCCAGGAAATTGGAGCGGACGACTTCACTGGTCGACAAGGAAATAACGATTGGTGTTCCTGCCAGAAATGTGGGGTGATGCAGAGGGCAGTCGATTACCTTCGCTGTCGAGAGAGCGCTGCAGCTGTTAGCATTGACAGCCCTTTGACATGCGTTACACATCACCCCGACTTCGCGTCAGCTTGTCTAAACAAAACTGTGCTGACCATATGCCTCACGGCGTATAGAGAATTTCGGGATCCTCGTACTCGGATCAGTGAAGTCGTCCGCTCCAATCTCCTGGCCCTCATCAGGCTGCGCTTCTACCTGGGGCACCTCAGGAGGTCCTTCAGGTTCCTTAGAGTATGTCCGCAGTTGTGAAGCTTGGGAATGTCGACCAAACATCGTTCTTCATCACCAGAAAATTCAAACAACTAAGATCTTCAAATGCAGAGAATTTGAATACTAATCACACGTGACGTCATCAAAACCATCTAAAGAGGAGACAAACCTGGCCCTCCCTGGCTTCATATATCGACTTTTTGGGTCTAGTTTTCGCGATTCCCCATTCCTTGGGGGCTATATAAGGCCTCCATGAAGAGAACACACCACCGAAAAAATTCCCGGAGTGCCCCTTTAAGCTAAGGCCTGTGGAGAATCCATAAATACAAATACAAAATACGAAATACCTGGAATAAGGGAGATGGTTCTTTTGTGCATTCTTTGCGCCTATTGGGAATCTGACCACTTCTGGAGTTCCGTAAAATTATCAGGGATAGCCAGTATCGTCAAAAGATGAGCAAGTAGATCATATTGGTGCCTTTTAGCCGTGTAATACCTGTTGGCGACAAACTGTTAGCCGTACAAGCCCATTCAGATACAAGTAGGTCCACGAAGATGTATTGATATGGTGGCAAGATATGGCTGCTCAGTGGATCACAGGACCAACCATGTCACATAGTACGTGCATGCTTGTGCACAGATGGTGCCTTGTGATCTACTTTGGAGTTGTTGTTTTGAGCTGATGGCCCGCTGTATATTTGTGTTGTAACGGGCCTTTTCTGTTCTTTTGTGTGTTTTTTCTATGATGTCCCACCCCCCAACTAATCTTCATCTTACCCAGCGGAAACATCATCCCAGCTTGTAAGTGCTATATGCCAAAGAAGACTTGATTTTTAGTAGCACCATCCACAGTTGCCCTTGTATCATGCACAGGATTTGCCTTGTATCGGTGTAGGATTTGCCTTGTATCTCCGTGTTTGCATTGGTCCTTGTGTTTGTCATGGTGACTGATATTTGTATGACTGTACGAGTATCTGTTATCTTGTAGAGTGGACTGGCCTTACTAGAGCACGACAGTGTCCATTGTAGCTTCAGGTGTGTAGCTGTGCTTAGACGTGTGTGTGTGTGTGTGTGTGTGTGTCCGTGTGCGTGCGTGCGTGCGCGTGTGTGTGTGTGTGTGCGTGCGTGTGTGTGTGTGTGTGTGTGTGTGCACTTTGGTCTGTTTTAGGAGCCTTCGGCTAAACGTCGAAACACAACATCTGACTGGCTTTCTTCAGGTAACACACCATCTGCAATTTGTCTTATTGTTCACTACCTCTCAGTCTAGTGCTGGTTTGTAAGCACATTTTCATCTTTATAGCACCTGTAGTTTAGTGCTTGTGTATGTCTGAGAGATATGAAACTTTTTTTCTCTTGCCATATCCAATTGACCAAGTACGGAGAACACGCACAGAAACTGCATCACTAATTAGCCCCTTGCATCACTTTAGCCATTGGCACGCGTCCACGGCCATCCGGAGACAGGTAGGTCCCTGAGGAACATCGATCACTAGTGCATTGTCTTACTGGCATCTTTCTCGCCAAGATGAGGACATATTGTCGAAACAAGAATCAATATCTGTGTGGCTATGATACTGATCTGCTGTGAATGCCAATCTGTGTTTTCACTTTTGTGTGTAAAGGTCTTGATGATGATGATGAGCTTGAGGTGTATGGGTCGTCTCTGGACGCAGACTCTTCCTCTACATCCTATGTGTTTGAGGTAAGAGTAGTGGATTGGCGTAGTGGAGATATCCCTATGTAACCATCAAGCGTGCTCTTTGGACTGAATGACTGAATCGTACCTGGTCAGGGACTGCAACCTTAGCCTCCCGCCATTGCAGTGGGTCGTCGGTAACTCTTCACTTGTTTAGCCTGGTTGCTTGGACATGACCAGTGTCCGGGATTGGAGATACAGTGCAGGTGCTGCTAACGCCTTGTCACCAACAAGCAGCTGACCTTACACTGACAGTGCTCTCTCGGGGCTTAGCTCGACGCATTAAATAACTTCCCCAGTGGCCAGTGCTGTACCAGTATACTGTCTGTCATAGACTGGCCAGGTCCCTACTTCTCCTCGGCTGAAGCTGCTGATGTACGAGTACAGTACACCGGGCCCTGTCATACAAGACCACCTGTTTGTTTGCAGACTGGTCATCTACTCATGCACCAAGCCATGTTTCAGCATACATGATTTTGCCATGCTTGGCTCATACCCACCCTCCTGACATTGGCCGGTGTTCCCACTGCGCCTTGATGTGTCGCAATCGATGAATATACCGGTTATAAAAAAGTGAATCTATTTACAGGGATCATTCGTCTAACATCCTGACTTCTGTAATTATTAGAGAGCTCTACTCACGGGTAGAGAGCACTATTTTGAAATTTTGAACAGTGGACTTCGAATACTGTGGACTGTTTTCATATACGCGTACATGAAAGCAGCAGGTTTGACACTGTGCAGTGCCGTACAGTGCAGTTGTGTGTCATGTGTTGGTGGTACACATTGGTATTCAGTGCTGCAGCAGGGGGTGGGGGGTCATTTTGTTTTGTTTTGTATATTGTAGTACTGTGGATGTTGTGAGTAACGTGCTGTTCCCATTGCTGGCTGTAGGTGTGCGATAGCTTGATCAATGTGGGCCCTCTCAGCAGTACATCACTCGGCGAGCCCAGCTTTCTCTCGGTACGTTGTGAGTGGCTGATTGTCCACAGCATCGGTTCATTGGTGGTGTATTTTAGCTGCTTTACTTCTTGCTGTGCCGTTTCTCCAGCCGCCTGTGCCGTTTGTCTTGTTCATGGTACTTCACTGGCTCAATTTGCCTCATGTAGCGTCCAACTGATCTCATCTGTGTTTCTTTCTTTGGACTTCTATTGTTTTCTGTTGTTTGAAATGGTGGCTCTGGTGGACTCTGGTGCTTTTTGGGACTTCTGAACTCAGGATGAGGTTAGTGCAGTAACTTTTAAGTTAGAGCTACTATGGCTGTCTTCAAGCTGAGAACAACTTGTCTGTTCAACTACATGTATGTGCCTGTTGGATATACGTTAATATAACCACCGAGACCTATTGTGTCAGCATAAATGTATTGATTTATTTTACTGGGAGGTGTTCACGTGAGATTCTGTATCTGTATGATGCCTGTTCGTCTTTGTGTGTGTGTGTCCTTCGCCAGTACCACAATGTTGACAAGTATGATCTGGAGCTTGTCAGCTGTTCAGGCCGTGGGAAGAATGGATCATTGTCAATTCTTCAGGTAAGACTGCCATTAGACTTGGGCTGAATGCATCCATTCTCACAGCATTGCTAACTTCAATCCCATTTATTTTAGTACAGTCTTTTGGCTATCCATAAATTTGAGACTTTTTTCTAGGGCTGAAACAATTATACCGATAGCTCGCATATCGATCGTTAAGAGTGCAATCGATAATCGTTATTTTCACAACGAGTGCTAACGATTTGTTACGCATGCATATCAGTGACAGTATTCTAGCCCTTGCACTCCATCCGATAGTGAATACAGTAAAATCATGTACTTTCAAGCGCAGTAATATTGATTTGTGGCTTTGAAAGAGATCGGGAGAGGAGACTTTGTCTTTTCGGTTCATTTGTGGAAGAGGTCGGAGATAGAGCAGTTGCCAGAGGGTGATGACAAGATTCTTCGCTCTCGAAAAAACATGAAATTTTCTAGTTCATGTTGATGAGCCAGCCAGATGTCAACAGTGCGGAGCCACACATTTCTAACGTAGCAAAGTTATCGTCGAATTTCTTCATAAACTGGTGTTCGAAGTACACGGGTAGAGCCGACAAGAATCGATAAAACCAATATATCGATCGTTAATGATATTGGTTGATCATTAGGAGTTAATGAATGATCGTTTCAGCCCTACTTTTTTCTGACTATAACGTTATTCAGCAACACTTCAATCAGCAACTCAACACTTTCTGTGTGCATTGTGGGTGTGTATGCCTGTTTTGTATACGACCCACAGCAAACGATTCGGCCGCAACTCGTAACCACGTTTGAGCTGGAGGGTTGTAAGGACATGTGGACAGTGCTCTCAGGCAAGGTACGTATTTTACCATGTCTGAAGAAGGTTCACACATGCCATGGCTGTGTGGGGAAAACTTGTACGTTTTCGATGCGGTCAACGTTTAAGTGTTTGATCTGTGATAACATGGACTATGCTTGCACCATCTTACTGACATCACAAGCCATACTCAAGAGCTTGTAGAGATCTTCTGCATGTCTTGCATGTGCATATGCTCATCATCGTGTACTATACACTATACACACTATGCTGTTGTTCAGGCCGATAGCAACCAGGCTGCTACATCACGATCGTCCACCCATGACGCGGACACTGATCGCCGACATTCGTTCCTGATCCTTGCTCGCGAAGACCATACCATGGTTAGTTGGCTACTTGCCCGTGTCCTGAGGCTGTCTGATGGGAATTATTGACACGCTGTAGATGCAGTGTTACTGGTAACACGCACACACACTGGGGTTCTCTAATCTTTGCTTGCAGCCTGGCATGTTCTTAAATATTGGTGACTTTCTAGCCGGGATATTCTCCGGCTTCCGTTCTTCAGCACCTGCATGTTGCTGTAAAGAAGTTTACTACTAAGTCTGCTATTGGTGTGTTTTGACGTAGTCCAGCTGGTAGCCAGCATCAAGTGCAGTGCTACTGAGTCTGGGATTGAGCAATACTGCCTTCTTTAGCAAAAAAAAGAAGAGAAGAAGAAAGAGTTCAGAACGTTCCCAGTATTGCTTTGCTTGTGGGAGCGCCTGTTTTACGTGTAGTGTTGGCCAAGCCATGATTGGTTCACTGTGTGTACGAGTGGTATGTGGAGAGCTAGCTTACCGTCAGCCACTAAACTGGTAGCACAGTTTGCTTCGTGTTACTCTCTTCAACCTTCCTGCATGCCATAATGAACCTAGCATGTTCACAATTTTTTGGCTTTTTCATGCTTTTCCATGCTTTTCCATGCTTTATAGATTTTACGAACGGGAAGTGAGATCCTGGAGTTGGACCAGTCTGGATTCGACACAAATTCGCCAACCGTGCATGCTGGCAACATTGGAGAAAGAAACTACATACTCCAGGTAAGCTTCAAGTGTCAACTAGCATAGTATATGTTATGCTTGCTGTAGGCTTGTGTCGTAGGAATCATTTAGATTGAGTTGCTTGGATAGTGCCTTTATGAACACTATATTCTGTTTCCTTTTTGCATACAAGAGTTAGTTGTGGGAAGTTGATGACCTTGAGTTATTGGGTGCAGTGTCCGTTCGTTGTTTCTCCCTGTAGTATGGTTGTGACAAGGTGACAATTTTGAGCTGGTTAAGGCAGTGGTAGTTGGTCCCCCTGTAGTGTGGGTCCTGTTAGTCCTTATGTTTTGCTCTGAAAGACCTTTTTATCGTTAAAACGCTTCCTAGAATGGCCCTGGCTTGTGTGTTCCGTTGTACTGTTAGGTTTGCCCGCAAGGTGTTCGGCTACTAGATGGAGGTAAGCTGCATGGCTGTTGTTGTTAGTGGCCATTTTGCTGCAGCTATGCTGCATGCTTTGATTCTAGAAACTGTTCTGAAGGATTTTGCGACTGTGCTGCTGCAACCCATGGTGCGGACACCTGTGGAGTAGGACTTGGTATGGCTGCCAGCTCATCCTGTGCATACTACAGTAGGTATCGGTTATAGCGTGGGTGTTTTGAAAAACGACTTTCTATTCTTATTTCCAATATTTCTTATTTCCAATATTTCTTACACACGATAAATCAAGTGTAACATATTACAGTGTATGTGCATGTGCGCAGAGCTAGAGGCAGGAAGATCATCGTACATGCAATAATAGTGCTACTGTGCATGCTGCTGGTCATAGTCACATACGTGACATAGGGTTACCATGTGGCTATGCAACATGAGTTACATACCACAACAGTTGAACCTGCAGCACTACGACCCAACACGAGTCAGATCAGAACTGCATTGGACGGATGTTATTACTTCAGGCGATATACTTTGCACTAATCTGGCATGTTTCGCTACACAAAGTCCATTCTTAGGACCGATATATTCTATTGTACGATAAAATTGCTTGTAAGAATAAATGTGCACTTGAAACCCATGTTATGATTATGAAATCAAGAGAGTTCATTCTTGTACTCGAAGTAGCCAGTATATTCTTTTACACGACCACTCTATAACCGATACGCACTGTATGTTCACGGCATATTCTCCATACCCAACAGGCTCTCCACTGTCTGCACCTTTTTGTGGATTTGGGGCAAGGAGTGTAGTATGCGAACTGGTGTTTCCGGTACATGTACAGTAGTGTTCAAAGAAATCCCATCAAACGAGTCAATGCCACACCGGACGCTGTGCAGCCCTATGCCTGCGAACACCGGGGTGTTCACTGGTGCATGGCGCAAACTTGACTCACTCGATCTAATTTCATTGAGCAGCACTGACGTACCAGTATCTGTTTCACTTGGTTAGCATAACTGGGGAAGTGTGTAGTGCCTTGACATGTTTAGCACCAGTCATTCAGATTCTTGGTCCCTCATAGTCGTCTTCTTTGTCTTCTTTGGGTGCTTTCCATCATTGTCTTTGGTTCCTGGCAGAGAATGAGATTCAACATGTTCCCCTAGTGGCATCGGCGCCAATCACTCGTTGTTCGTTGGCAAGCCCATACGCTCTGCTACAATGCGAAGACGGAACAATACACGTGCTGTCTTTGGATGAGAGTAGTGCGGCACCGCAGATAAGCATCAAAACGCCGTCTCTTGCTGATGTAAGTTAAGTCGACTCTTTGCTCGTCTTCCTTTGCTAGATTAACATGTGTGGAGCAAAGTATTGATGTCATGCGTGGTGTAATGAACAGGGCAGAATCTGTTGAGCAAGTAACTTCTGAGTATCCAAAAGACCCTGCCAGAATCATGTGTGGTTGAGCAGCCATAATGGTGATGTGGCCTATCAGGTAACTCCAGTGTAATATACTTCCAGGGACCATGAAATGACTGCTCACTTTTAGGCTTAGCTGGTATCGTGCCCCTCTTGCTCACAAATCTCGGCATCTCAGACTAGATTATAGCTTTTTCACACAACTCAAACTAAACATAAAGCTGCACGATTAAGAAGAAAAAACCAAGAAGCAAAGAAACGCCTCCTCTGCATTATGTCACATCATGAACTGAGTAGAGTATGGTGATAACATCACACCGGTGGAAATCATAAACAGCATGCCATTTTGTATCGGGCGGACCAGCCTCACCAGGCGGGCGCCACAGGAAACACTGAGCTGGCTGTCCTGCCGGATACCGGTATGTCTGCACGTGATGAAACATTTCTTTTGCGTCAGCTGCAAATGCAGTGACAAACTGGTGAAAGTGCATCTGGATAACGAAAACGATTTAAAACTGTTCGAACAGAAAATAATTGATTATTGTGGACAGCAGAGTTTGTTCAAATTCACACTTGCAGAAGTATCAAAACTCTTGTTTCTCACACTTGATGTGCAGTGAATTTACTGATGCAGCTGTAACATGACAAGAATGTTACTACTACTAAGTGCTTAAATCCTATGCAACGAGAATAGTTATGTTGTGTACCAGTGTGTCGTTGTTCTGAGGTTTGACAGTTGTTGTGCTGTACTGTGCATTACGTGTGTTGGTGTTGGTTGTTGTTGGTTGTTATTGCCAAGCATGTTGCTGCTGCCTTTCTCCGTTGTTTGGCTATAACAGTCGTCGCCCATCACGTCCAGCTGTCTGTACAAGGACACTGGAAAGCTGTTCAACACTGACTTCCTGTCCATGGCTGCTGGGATTGCACGTGAACGACTGCGGCGGCGTGCCTCTTCGGCTGCAACGGAAGTCAAGAAAGAAATCGTGCCCGGTGTGACCCCGATGTAAGTACTTGCTAGTAGTATGATTTCCTGGATTGTTTTCTTTGTCGCTGTGGATTCGGCAGGACACAACTCCCCTCCTCAATGTTGCTACATACAACACATTATTCTATCTGAAAATCATTTACTTCTTTTTTGAATTACTTTCTTCGGACACGCGAAGGAGGATTTTCTGTAGCATGTGCCGTATTAGAACCTTTAGTAGCTGCGTGTAGAGCGTGTACACTTACACTTGTAGCATTTTTTTTAACTGTACCCACTATGCTATAGGTCTGAGCTAGGCATGGCTATGATTCTTTAGCTTCAGCCAGGTGCAGCTTCACTAGCTGAGCTTCAGGCAAGAAGACCAACTTTGGGCAAGAAGAACATCCCCAGTGTGTAGAAACGAGCAGTGTTGCCTCTGGTGTGTGTGAAGACGACTGCACTGGCCACCGAAGGTTTGTGTTCGAACACTATATGGAGTATGGCCGATGTACATGTACGTACCAGCTGGAATTGCAGCCTGCCAAGTTTATACTGGTGGCTAATCATGTTCGCTGTGTGTATGATTCCTGTCCTGTGTTCTGCATGCTGGGTTTTAGAACTAGCATGACAGCAGAGGAAGAAGATGAACTGCTCTACGGCGGAGCTGATGATGCAGGCAAGCCAGCACTCACTGTACCAGCAACCATGATCAAGGAAGAAGAAGACCCTGATGAAGCCATGCTGTAGTAAGTAACATACTTTGGACTGTTGCCTTTCTCTCTTCTTTCCTTTTGTCTTGAATTTGTCTGTCACTCTTCGCTTGCCACTTACAGTCAACTTTGCGTATAACGACACTCGGCGGGGCATCAGAAAAGTGTCTTTATACCCGAAGTCTCATTATATCAAGAGTACATAACCCCCCAGAGTGTGCAACGCCTGATCCAGCTCTGCATAGGCATGTAGGGTCTTGGTCGAGCGGAATCGGATCTTTGCGTCATAATACCGTACACATCTGAGGGGAACCCGGGGAGTCGCGGGTACTCTTGGATCAAAAACAATGGTGCCCTGCCTCGAGACCGGCCTTGCGCTGGTGTGAAGTGTACGCATGACATCAGAAGATCCGATTCCGCTCGACCAAGACCCTACACAGAGCTGGATCGGCGTTGCACACTCTGGGGGGTTATGTACTCTTGATTATATGCATTACAGTTAGATGGGACTTTGCTCTGGGCATGGAAATTCTGTCGTTATTCGCGAATTGTCGTTATATCCGCGGTCGTTATTAGCAAAGTTGACTGTACCGTATTTTCCGGAGTACAAGCCACACTTTGTTGAACACCAGTGATTCACTGCCAAAAGTCAGTGCGGCTACTACTACGATGGTGAAATTAACGGTGGTAAATGGGACAGATGTCTGTATTTTGTGACAAAAAATCTGGGTGCGGATTAGGGCATGTTCGGTTGGCTGGATCTGGATCCAGATCAATCGGATCCACTCGATATGTGCACGTTCGTTTCAACGAGTCCGGGTACAGAGTACGTTTCGGCAAAAAAAGAATCCAGTGGATCCGGTCAACTGTTACTCGGCTCCCGCAGTAGGGTTGGTCGGATCCAAATTGGTTGGATCTGGACCCGGATTCGTTGAAACAAGCGTGCACATCGTGGAGTGGATCCGATTGATCTGGATCCAGATCCAAGCAGTCGAACATGCCCTTATACTCCAGTGTGGTGTATACGTTTCACGATGTCCGCGGTACACGTGCTCAATCATGCCACTCGGCCTTTTTTTAAATGCATGGTATGCGTTGACTGTTTTCACCCGAACATTTGTTGACTGCAATTTTTTAAATAGTGACATATGCAGCAAAGAGACCGTTTTGAACATTTGAGTTGAGGTTCTATGCCCCAAGGTATGTGTGTTTAGCCTATGTAGCAAGAGTGAATGTACATGTATAGCCGTGTGTGCACTACTGTCAAGTAGTAACTGGTCTGTTTGCTGGCGTACTTGCAATGTGTTCAGCAATGATGGCGACAGCAATGCAAGAGAGAAGGACTCGACACAACCCAACATCACCTACTGGTGTGTGATCTGCCGTCAGTCCGGCTCTTTAGAAGTAAGTGTCCTGGTATCAGCATGGATATTATATGTGTGCATGTGTGTGTGTGTGTGTGTGTGTGTGTGTGTGTGTGTGTGTGTGTGTGTGTGTGTGTGTTTGTGTGTGCACACATTTGTGTGTGTATGTGCACAAACACATTGATACTCTGTATGTAATTTTAAAATCGTAAAACCACTTGAAAAGAGACCTGTGACTAACAAAATGTAGGTCCAACGAATTCCATACTTTCAAACCACTGGCCCAACTAACTTGGAGTCAGCCATTTGGGGATAGAATTTCTATTCAGATACTGACAGTGCTTGGTAGACAAGAGGGAAGACTGGCAGCTTGAAGACCTTGTTTACTGGTGCTTTCTTTCTGATGTTGATGTACCGCAACTGAGGCCATTGTATTGCATGCTAGTCGGACGGGCCGCTTGGCTGTCCACGGCTTTTGTTTGTCACTGCAAGATTGTCATGAACGCCTGCTTGCCTGAACCCCTGAATGCTAATACGATGTAGATGCTGGACTGGGCCAGTTTGTCATAGTATGTCCTACGTGATGGCCGGGGTGTGGCGAAAACAAAACAAGTTACCTTTAAGCCAAGTCCAACAAAATGGAGGGGTGGCATAGACGCCAAGTAGCGAATCGAGTTCCAAGTAGGAAACCAGTTGACTGCGCCGGGTGATCTACACAGAAGGCGTATTCCAAACGACCACGAGATAGCTGTAGCGGTATTTGTGAAGTACTCCAACATACGCCGTGGGCAAGGTGAGTTGTTAGAGTGAGTCTTGCCGCGAAATGATAGGAATTCATTAGTAAATCTGCAGTGTAATTAAATAGAAGAAATCACACTATCCACGACTGTAACAAGATGATAAGCAGTCAGAAAGTGTGATAACAGGGCACAAAACTGACATGTTACTCGTTTCCATGTGATTTCTTCTATTCTAATAATATATTTATTGGCTCCGTATCCGAGTTAAATCTGCAGTGTATTGTTCTTTACTCGCGCTGTACACGCTACGCGTTACTGTTGTTGTGTGTAGATCCTCTCCTTTCCCAACATGAATTCCGTGTTCTCTATGCGCACCTTCTCAAACGCTCCGCGCTGCTTGGTAGACGGAGGAGCAACCGATGGATCAGCCAGCACGTAAGGAGAGGGCTTAATCAAGGCATGTGTACTTGCTTTTGGTGTTAGGCGCCCGTATTGTAGCTTGCGTTCATACTCCTAGGTTGTACTGGTTTTACGGGGGCCAAGGAATGGAAACATTGACAAATGCAGTGCAAAGGTACCGACCCGCTTTTTTCACCCAGTGCATGTCTGTGTACAGAATCTGAAGTACATGTAGATGCACTACAAGATCATGAACACAGTGTCTTATTGTGAACACCTAATCACCATGATGATGTACTGTCCTATTGTGATGACCTAATCAACTTATTCGATGAGGCGGAGCTGGGCTTCACGGCCCACATTCTATGTACTGTCCTATTGTGAACACCTAGTCACCGTGGCTGTACTGCAGAATTTGTGCAGCACAGGCACTTGCTAAAAAGGAGCATATCGTATTCACGCCCATTTTCTTGATTGTGTTTTATTTGTGTGTGTGCGTGTGTGTGTGTATGCGTGCGTGTGTGTGTGTGTGTGTGTGTGTGTGTGCGTGTTGTCAACCCCGGTCCTCGATAAACTGACGACTGGGGCATTGACTGCACACAGATGCGATCCCACAAGCAGAATGTAACACAATAGGTGTGTATATGTGGGAACATACACGAGTGCTTGTGTAGAGAAGCGTACGCAAGTGTGTACACACATGTGTGCATCTAACTTTCTAAGCTACTTCGAGTACTCTCACCACTGTCTCTGAGACCTCTTCACATTTCCTTCTATCTTACCCCAATGATCCTCCACTTGTATGTGACCAACGTAACCTCTAAGTGTCTTGCACATGCTGCATGTCTGTTTGGTTTGCAGAGCCGGTGATTCTTCTGATGCAGTCTCACCCATTCTGGAAGTGATGATAGCCGGTCTTGGTCCCAATGGAACTAAACCGTATCTCCTGGTAGGTCTCTCGGCATGTATTACTATTACACGTTGCCCAACTAACCCACACTGTCAGTGTTGCACTGATTCCTGTCAGTAACCTCCGGTGGCTTTTACAGTAGTATCAGTACTTTCACTCTTGCTATCATAGCGATGAACAATTGTAGTTAAACTTCAATATTCTCTATTTCAAACTTCAATATTTTGTATTAGGGAGGTTTCGCTCTATGTAATTACATATGAAAATAGCGCAGGAACTCCACGTAATTTTCATACGTAAAACTCAGCGCTGTTGGGTTTTGCTCTACGTGATTGCTCCACGACTGCTAAGCCTGCCTTGTTGCTTTGGAGACACGCTGGCTGCATGCGCCCACCGCATGCACCAAGAACCGAAACCACGTTTTCCATTTTGTTTTCCGCGTGGTGTGTACCTTGTGTTTCGCGTGGCTTGAACGTTGCCATGGATAAATTCGGAAAATGCGAAAAAATATTTCATATAGTTCTACGGAGGACCCAACATACTTTGAAGTAGGAAAGAGCTTTCCTACGGAAATCTGTAGAGAGATTTACGTATGAAAGTTGCCCTCGCTCCCCGGCGCGTACGACATGTGGATTTTCATACGTAATTACGTAAGTCAAGGAGTGGCAAGAAATGCACCTGGTCTTATTTGTTCACTTCTGCTTTGAGTAGTCAGATGTTTCGATGAGAGAGGACGGAGCCCTCTGTAGTAGGTACTTGCAATAGTTCATTGTGATTGGTTACAGAGTCGTGGCTAGCAGTAGTATGGTGAGGAGTTGCAGTGCGGTTGGTTGTGCGAATCGTTTTGTCAAGGGAGGTGACATTCATGACATTCCACATGTTATCCGTGGCACTCCGGAAATTGTATCTTTGTGTAGGTGGTGGGCTACGATAGGTGCTGGCTGCTGTCGGGGAAGACTTTGAGGAGAAGAACTCAGCATGGTCTGATGCACCAAGAGGAGGCAGATGTTGAATGTGGTTGAGTTGGTTAGGGATGTTGCTCGCGATAAGGTCTAGACAGCTGCCAAGTCCAGACGAGCGGAGGTGGGTGGGAAAGGTCACCGATTGGGTCAAATTATAGCATGAGAAGAGGTTGTCAAGACTCAGACTCTGTGCATCCGTCTGGTCGGGAGGTGGAAAGAATTTCTTTACAGATTCCCAACAAGTGAGTTTTTGTACTTGTAAAAGAAAAGCGAAATGGATTGCTGCGTTGAATGAAAATAACTGGAAACCCAATTCCTCCAGCCTTGTATGCTCCAACCATTTCATCTGTTTCCAGAAGAGTGACCATCCTCTGGTGCCTGATTTCATCCCGTCTGTGTTTAGTGAGGAGGGTCGGAAGAATGCAGAAAAGATTTTGGAAAATCTGATCACCGCTGGGCTCAATTGCTTGCAGCAAATCCTCTTCAGTCTGATCAGAGAGAAGCACAGGTAGAAGCGATAGATACCGGTATACCAGCTAAACCAGCGGCTTTACAACGCTGGTCGTGTGTGTGTGCGCGCGCGTGCGTGCATGTGTGTGTGTTATACCTCATCTTGGTGTGCTTCTCTGCAGGCTCGTTCTGCACAAGATCTCCAGATTTACCAGGCATTCCCGTACCCATCAAGCTTGCCCGGTGAACGTCTCAATGTCCGATTTACTAAAGTAAGGTTGCTAGCGTACTTTGCACCAGCATGTGTGTAGTACTGTTGTGGATATGGGAATGCAGTTGAATGACCGGGGCCAGCACCCTTACTTGCTTAGCACGTACACACACTGTAACACTGTAAAAATGGACCAGCAGTGCTCACGACTGCATACTGGCCAACCCTCCCGGTTTTCCCGGGAAAATCCCGGGAAATCAACACTACTCCCGGGGTCCCGGGGATTTCAATCAAACTCCCAGAAAAGTCACAGTTTTGTCTGATACAGGATTTTCCTGAAAACTCCATGGATTCGCCTCGAATGTCCCGGTTTTTTTCAAAAAATGTACTGTGCCCGGCCCATTCGCACTTCAAACTGTGCATGGCACTTTCAAGACCTGACCAGCCTAGCCTGCAAGATCTGCACTGACGAAGTGACAGGCGGGCGCCGACTGATCTAACTGCACAGCAGGGTCGAACTGTTCAGTACACAGATCTGCAGAGTCGAACGTTTTTTTGGCGGGAAAAGCTATTTTTCACTAGTTGTTGTGCCATCCAGGGAATTTGAGAGAAATCCAGGGCTTCTGCATGTCTTGTCAAGGGATTTAGATTTTGGTGGTTGGTCAGTATGCGACTGCACAGCCAGCACCCCGCGTCCACTTGACGTCTCACGGATTTCAATGTCCGCAACAGTTCATGTAAAACTGATGTTGAGGTGAGGAAAGTCCATTGCCTTGTGTGGACGCCTCAATGTCGACAAAGTCTTACGGTTAGCCCATGAGTAGCCAAAGTATCCTTCTGACTTCTGTATTTTTCAACTGCTTCCATTGTTTGCATGCCTTGTTTGTTTGTGCATGTGCGCGCGCGTGTGTGCGTACGTGCGTGCGTGTGTGAAGGTCCGTCATGATATTGTGCTACATGACGCTAAGTCAACATCTGCTGCGGGTGCAGCATCGGCTGCCAGCAACAGCACAGGTAAGATGGTAGTGCCTCAGTGATGGCTATTGGTTATTGCAGGCATGGCAGTAGTACCTGCCTATGTATATACTATATACCAGGTGGTGAATCCCGTCCCCGTACACGGGGATTCTACAAGAAGTGACAGAACGAAACGTGATTCTTTTCAGTACGAAGCAAGTGTGCACGGCAGTAATGCTAATGTTGTCTCATCATCATACTGAAAGCATACTTGTTCAGGGTCTGTTTGGGGGGGGGGGGGGGCTGTTGGGTGCAGCAGGATGCTGACTCCTGATGAGTCCTGACGAGAACTGTAGTAAAACTTTTTGAAGGGATAACCACCATGATGTGTTGGAATTGTATTCATGCTCTCTGTGTCAGGATCTAAGGACTGTGTGTATTCGCTTTGCTCTATGCTTGGTATCAGGGTCTGAGTCTAGTGATGGCACGGAACCGTTCACACCACTTCTGAGATGCTTCAGCAACATTGGATCTCATAGCGGAGTAAGTGACTGTCTGCAAAGATGTTTTCTTCTGGTCAAATAGTCTCCGTCCGCTGTGCAAAGGCCTGTACAGTAAAACCTGTCAAGACGACCACTCTGATGAGGTGACCACCTGTGCACAGCGAATCCTTTTGAAGGTCTCTCGAGCGATCTCTTGAGTATTTACATTTACTCATACAGTTATGTTAGGTGAGCTCCGACCCAAAGTGCGTATGCGGCACCCTGGACTTGCACAGCCCTTGACACCCTGGAAGTGGTGCGAACGCGGTTGGACGTGCACATGTACAAATGCAGTGATGTAATCGGAACTGGTCCAGGGCACCAGCTTTGCGTTTCGGGTCGGGTTTCACCTACACTCATACCTCGGTTATCCGGACCCCGAAGTTACGGGCACTTCGGTCTACCGGGCACCCTGGGGGCAAGTTTCAGTGGAAATATTACTACTCCTTTGTCACTTTGTGTGGAAAAAGTGACGTCACATGCCATGTTCTGTGCACACTTGTGCACTTTCCCCATCAAGATGTATATGATTCGGAGTTACGGACATTTCAAAGTTACGGGCAGTGCAAGGTCCCGGACTGCCCGGATAAACGAGGTATGAGTGTATTAGTAACACATCTGTGCAAGTAATGTACTGTCAGCATCATAACTGTTAGTATTATGTGTTGTGCGTGTATAGAGCAGATCAGTTGTCTGATGATTGCCTAGCGGCCTGAAACTCACAGTTACAAGCAACCTGAACATCATCCGCTCAGTCTGCTATGTTCTAACCTCTGTCTATGGTATCGAGCACTCTCTGCAGCTCGGGGGTCAACGGATTTGTATTGTGTGTATGTACATGTGTACGTGTGTCTAGATTTTCTTCTGTGGTCCATCACCACACTGGATATTCATGACGCAACGAGGTGCGCTCCGCTGCCACTCCATGATGGTGGATGGACATGTCACGTGCTTTGCCGCCTTCGACAATGTCAACTGCCCTCAAGGCTTCCTCTACTTCAATGCAAAGGTGAGACGGAGCAGCAGAGACGCTGTTCCGAAGACTTTACTTTGCTGGAGTATTGGCTTAAAACGGCAATCTCCCTTCTGGCAAGGGATGTGTGTAGGTTGAGTTATACCACCAAATAGTTGTGTCTACGTGTTCTGCAGTGCATACTACAATCAGTCTGATGATCACCCAGTGCATGAAACTTCCAGGCACAGTAAAACAGCATCTTGCCTCCTGTATTCATGTGTTCTGTATACCAGTACCAGTGCCCTCTGCTGACTCTGTCTGACTGCTGCTGCTGCTGCTGCTGCTGCTGCTGTTTACTGTGTGGATGTTATCATGGTGTCTGTTTGCAGAGTGAACTCCGGATTGCAGTACTGCCACGTAATCTAGTGTTAGACTCTGACTGGCCGGTTCGCAAGATACCACTGCGCTGTACTCCTCACTTTGTTGGCTACCTGCCTGAGCCAAAGGTATCATATCATCATGATCATGTGTACTTTGTGCATGTGCACACGCACGCACACACATGCATGCATGCATGCATGCACGCACACACAACATGCATGAGTGAGTGAGTGAGTGGGCGGGCGAGTGAGCGAGTGTGTGTGTGTGTGTATGTTTGTCTGTCTGTCTGTCTGTCTGTTGGGGGAGGGGTTATCTGCAAGATATAGGCATCCTAACTCAACCAAACAGCCTTGTGTGGACAGTCGGTGTCCTGTATTGGTTATCATCTGTGTGGTGTGTTGATGGCTTTGGATGGGGTAGGCCATCGTGTTTCCACACATCAAGTGCTTTCAGAGCATCTGTGCAACTTGTGCCTCTTCTGTTCTGTAGATCTATGGTGTGATCACGAGCAAGACTATGCAACGCAAGACCGCACCACATCTTACTAATGATGATGCTGCTGTACTGGCTCCTTTGGAAGAAGGTACAGCTGCCATCATCCACGGTCACGTGAATTTAGTGAGAATATCTCTTTGAAAGTAGTGACCGCTGCCCACTGTTTGATGACTTCTTTCATACATCTGTACAGAAGAATATTTTAAAATTTGCATTTTGCCAGTCGAAGCTGACCTTAGGAAGATTTTGTCTTGCCCAATCTGAATGTTTTCCGAGGTGGAGGCGAAAGGGTACAAGTAGATATGCATGTATGGCAAAGCCATCTTTATTGAGATCCATAAGTTGTTTTTACGAAGAGCCAGTGCGAGTATGTCCTAAGCTGTACTTGGGACGTTGTGTGTTGCCAGCTTACGGTATGGTTCATCGTAGACGTACATCGTCTGTGTTGGCACTGTATCAAGTGCGGTCATACCTGCCCATGTCTTACTGTGCTGTGCCTGTCCACGCTTTACTGTGTTGTGTGAATGCTGTTCTTGTGCCTGCAGGCGAGCGTTTTGTTTTTCCTGAGATGCTGACATATAGTCTACAGCTGTACTCACCGGCAACATGGGAGACAGTGCCGAACGCCACGTATGTACAGTCTATCACTCATAGCTGCTGCTGCTGCTGCTGCTGCTGCTATCTGCTTCTCTCTCTCTCTCTCTCTCTCTCTCTCTCTCTCTCTCTCTCTCTCTCTCTCTCTCTCTCTCTCTCTCTCTCTCTCTCTCTCTCTCTCTCTCTCTCTCTCTCTCTCTCTCTCGCTGGCTGGCTGGCTGGCTGGCTGGCTGCTTAGTGGAATGCAGAGTGCTTGATTGCATGTGTATCTGTGGAAACTGCTATAAAGTTCTATTTATGCGGGTTTGTTCGGTATTGCTATCCCACTCTGTTGATGGCTTGAAACCTTTATGAAACTATTGGTTGCTGTGCCTGCACGTGTGTTTGTATGTGTGTGTGTGTGTATGCGTGCGTTTGTGCGTGTGTGTGTGTATGCGTGCGTTTGTGCGTGTGTGTGTGTGCGCGTGTGTGTGTGTGTGTGTGTGTGTGTGTGTGTGTGCGTGTTTGTGCGTGTGTGTGTTTGTGTTTGTGTGTTTGATGATAGGGTGGTGTTTGATGAATTTGAGTCGGTGGTCAGCATGCAGGTAGTGCGCCTACAGAGTGAGCAGAGTGTCACTGGTCTCAAGTCCTACCTAGCGCTCTGTACCTGTTCAGAGAAGGGAGAGGAAGTCACAGCCAAGGGCATGGTAAGAATACTGGGAAAAACGTAAAATTCCGTGTACGTGTAACTGTTGAAACACACATGTAGTAGAGAAGTAGCAGTTGTATTTGTAACTCCGAACTTCACGATAGAACGATCATCAGACACTGGACATGCAGGGAGGTGCTTTTTTTCTTTTCTTTTTTTATAAACGAAAGTCCACTATATTGCCGAATATGTGCGAGAAGTGGTGGCGGGGCCAGGCTGCTCCTTAAAGGTCTCGGCGTCTGGCCACCTAATGTTACGTTACACCTGAAAACCCTCCGCACCCCTGACAGCTCATTTATACTAGTACAGTGCTGCTCAATGCAATACAGTCGCGTCACTCAAGTTTGCGTCTTGCACCATTTCGCAGCCCAGTGTTCGCAGGTCTATGGCTGCGGAACGCCCGGCGCGTACTTGAGTGACGCTGTGACTGGATTTCATTGAGCAACACTGTACAT
Source organism: Sycon ciliatum (assembly GCF_964019385.1). Classification (NCBI taxonomy): domain Eukaryota; kingdom Metazoa; phylum Porifera; class Calcarea; order Leucosolenida; family Sycettidae; genus Sycon; species Sycon ciliatum. Next base: position 72,745,699 of record NC_088643.1, on the reverse strand, counting down.
GTACGTGCGATTTGGTGGCTATATGGCTGCTTATGTAACTTGGGTTTTGTTTTTGGACCCTGGATACCAGTCGTACAATACCCCCCCCCCCCCCCTGCATATGGCACATTTCACTCGTAGCTCTCTTCCTGTGCACTCCTTCCCCTTTGGTTTGACCTGGCTATTTCCTAGTCCGAGATTTTCCACACCTCGTAGTCGCAGAGGAGCAGCCTGTATGCTTTCGATAGGAATTACTACGTTTTCGTGTCAATGCGTTGCTATTCTCCTAGTTCGGGATTTTCCACACGTTGTGTCAATGAGTTGTTGCTGTTCTCTGTGGGATTCTCCACACGTTGTGTCAATGAGTTGTTGCTGTTCTCTGTGGGATTCTCCACACGTTGTGTCAATGAGTTGTTGCTGTTCTCTGTGGGATTCTCCACACGTTGTGTCAATGAGTTGTTGCTGTTCTCTGTGGGATTCTCCACACGTTGTGTCAATGAGTTGTTGCTGTTCTCTGTGGGATTCTCCACACGTTGTGTCAATGAGTTGTTGCTGTTCTCTGTGGGATTCTCCACACGTTGTGTCAATGAGTTGTTGCTGTTCTCTGTGGGATTCTCCACACGTTGTGTCAATGAGTTGTTGCTGTTCTCTGTGGGATTCTCCACACGTTGTGTCAATGAGTTGTTGCTGTTCTCTGTGGGATTCTCCACACGTTGTGTCAATGAGTTGTTGCTGTTCTCTGTGGGATTCTCCACACGTTGTGTCAATGAGTTGTTGCTGTTCTCTGTGGGATTCTCCACACGTTGTGTCAATGAGTTGTTGCTGCTTTCTGTTCTGTTTTCTGTGCTGTTTACTGTGTGCCGCTGCCGTCGCCGCCGTGTGTTCAGATCAAGATCTATGACATTGCGGAGGTGGTGCCCGAGCCAGGAAAGCCACTCACCAAGTACAAACTGAAGGTGAGTTGTGACACGTGACTGCTCGTGACTGCTCGCAATTCCCGTCCTTCTCTTTCCCTCTTCAACTCTGTCTGACAGTGAACTATTGTGAGTTGTAGCATTGTTCAATAGCAATGGCTGGTTTTGAAAGAATTTTCACTACCGATGGCTAGTCAAAGAATGTATTTTCCTAGCTGGGCTCTACTTACCAACCTAGCTTACGAGTTATCTGAGTCTGTACTAGATGTTTTTATCATAGTTTTGTTGTTGTTGTTGTTGTTGTTGATTACAGCAGTGCTCTCATCAGAGTCCTCACTATGACTGTTGCCTTCTCCCTTGCTTCTCTCTTACCTGTCCGGTGTGTTTTTCCATGTGCAACAGACCTGCTACGATAAAGAGATGAAGGGTCCGGTCAGTGCTATTGGCTCTGTGCAAGGCTATATGGTGGGAGTTGTTGGGCAAAAGGTGAGTGCCATGCTAGGAAAACAAAAGTCTGATCTATTATCTAGCAACAAGAAGGAGGAATTGTGCCGCAAGCGTTGTTGACATGAATGGTTGTATTGTGGAACCACGTGTGGGACATAAAACGAGAATTGTGGAAAGGATTGTAGTTCAGGGCAGTTTTTTGGTATATCTGTTCCATTTTGTTTAGCTGGCGGATCTGTCTCACTTCTTATCGTATCGCCAACGAAGCAGCCAGCGTGTCTGAGTGCGTATTACGCTATGTTGTTTGTTCCTGTTTGCACAGGTGTATGTTTGGTCGTTCATGGGAGGCAAGGATCTGCTCGGTGTGGCGTTTGTTGACACGCATTTGTTTGTGCACTCCATCGTCAGTATCAAGGACTTTCTTCTCGTGTCAGACATCCAGAAGAGCGTCTCACTGCTGCGGTTTGATGTGAGTGTGGATGGCTTGTGCCTTGATATCATTGCCGCTGTAGACGTTTGTTTTTGTAGGCAGTGGTTTGGCCACAGCCTTGAGCAGTATGACACAACTGGAGTGCTGAAGAACAACGATATATTTCTGGACAAAAATATTTCGGAGGAATTGATTGATGCATGGCCGTGTGGGGTGTGTTGTACTGAAGTAGGTGTTGGGTAGTCTTGGGTTGCCCCTCCTCTGTACAGTCTTACATCATGCCAGCAGAATGTGTGTGTGTGATGTTTGATTATAGACAGGTTTCTGCATGCATGTTAGGAATTCTTTGCCCATGTCTGTTCTCTGCAAAATCTTGGACAATGAGTTCAATAGGAGAAGCTTGTCTGTCGGAGCCATGGAAACATGGGCTGAATGGAAGAGGTATAGGGTGCCCTGTGGGTGTGGGAGAGATCTACTGTAGAGAAGTGGCTGTGGTTTCAATAGCAAGTAATGTTACGATCAAGACTGTACACCTAGTGTGTGAAGACTGTGAAGAGCACCGGTATGTATTGTTGGTAGTGGTTCACTGGTCATCTACCTTATTGCCTTATTGGACTAGTGTGAGAATGTGCTTGTTGCTCCAGTGACCTTGCCATCTTACCAGTGACCACCAGACACTCTGGACACTCTGACAGCATTGCTATACTCTCTATGCTTACACTGCAGAAAGAAAACCGGTCATTGTACATTGTCAGTCGGGTGAGTTTCCTTCAGCTGTGATGATTAATGTTGTCCTTGCTTACTTCGCTGTCATAATAGTATGTTGAGTAGTGTGTCAACTACTAGTATACTGGATATGATGATAGAGTATGCATGTGGGTGTATGGCTGGGAGAGAGAAGAACTCGACTATCACAACGTCGCCGCCGCAGCAGCAGCAGCCGCAGCAGCCGCAGCAGCAGCAGCCGCAGCAGCAGCAGCAGCAGCACATTGCAAACTGACCAGACTCTGTTGTCCGTGAAACTCTGCCATTGCTTTGTCCTATAGGATTGCCAGCATTTGGAGGCAGTCACATCCAACTACATTGTGGACAACAAGAAGCTGGGCTTCGTAGGTGAGCATCTCGTTGTGTTCTCTGGATTGGTGCAGTGATGGTGGTCTAGTCTGCTGCACCATTTGTGCACGCATGTGTGCTATTGTGTACGAGTGTGCGTGCGCGCGAGCGTGCGTGTGTGTGTGTGTGTGTGTGTGTGTGTGTGAGAGAGAGAGAGAGAGAGAGAGAGAGAGAGAGAGAGAGAGAGAGAGAGAGAGAGAGAGAGAGAGAGAGAGAGAGAGAGAGAGAGAGAGAGAGAGAGAGAGAGAGAGAGAGAGAGAGAGAGAGAGAGAGAGAGAGAGAGAGAGAGAGAGAGAGAGAGAGAGAGAGAGAGAGAGAGAGAGAGAGAGAGAGAGAGAGAGAGAGAGAGAGAGAGAGAGAGAGAGAGAGAGAGAGAGAGAGAGAGAGAGAGAGAGAGAGAGAGAGAGAGAGAGAGAGAGAGAGAGAGAGAGAGAGAGAGAGAGAGAGAGAGAGAGAGAGAGAGAGAGAGAGAGAGAGAGAGAGAGAGAGAGAGAGAGAGAGAGAGAGAGAGAGAGAGAGAGAGAGAGAGAGGAGAGAGAGAGAGAGAGAGAGAGAGAGAGAGAGAGAGAGAGAGAGAGAGAGAGAGAGAGTGAGTGAGAGAGAGTGATTGAGCAAACAAGCAAGTGAGTGAGTGGAAAAGTTAGTGAGAGGGAGACTGTTGTCACCCGTTATTCTGCGCTGATTGTGTGTTTCTGCATGTGATTGTGTTGTTTGTCCGCATACAGTCAGTGACATGATGAATAACCTGATAGTGTTTGGTTACCAGCCGGAGGCTCTGGAGAGTCAGGGTGGTCGTCTGCTTCTGCGACGTGCCGATATACACGTTGGTACGCGTGTCAGCTCTCTGTGGCGCACTGCAGTCAGACCAGCAGCCGTGCATGGTCGAAAAGGCTTGCAGCTGGTTGTCAGGCGTGATAAGCGACACGTTACTTGGTTCAGTAAGTTGTAAATGCACTTTCAGAACTTTCCAGAGTTGCACGCCCTGGAAAGTTCTGTGCTCTTGCATGTATGTGTGGATGTGTGGATGTGTGAATGTATAATATGATTGTGGGTCAGGCCCAACATTTGGTAGATTGTACTGCTGCCCTGGTGCCCTGCTGCCCTGCTGCTGTTTCATAGAATAATAATAATTATCAAAGTGGTCTGTTTCACACCGACCAGTTTCGTTGAAAACTGTCCTCTCACTCTCATTGACATCCTCTTGTCAGCTTGCTGATTTGTTTTGGCTGTTTGGTGTTGGAGTACTCTTGGTTCAGGTGGCATGGATGCAGTGTAGGTTATATGATCCCTTTTTGGTGTTGGTGTACTGTTGGTTTAGGTGGCATGGATGGCAGTGTGGGATATGTTATCCCAGTTGCTGAGAAGACATACCGGCGACTACTTCGTTTGCAGGACAAACTGATCACTTTCCTGCCTCACTATGCTGGCCTGCATCCTAAAGGCTTCCGGTACGTAAAGCTGACCGTCAGTTTATCAGTTGTCATTGTTCTTGCTGCTGCTGCTGCCACCGCCATTGCTTCGCATTCGTAACTGACATTAATTTTGTTTATATCTGGCATATCTCGTTCCTCTCACCCATCACTGAGCTGTATGAGAAGAACGTGTTGTGGGGTGTATGTCAGTGTGTATCAGACTATAAGTATGAGTGCTTGCTTTTTTCCAAGGCGATGACCTGTTTGGCACATCTTGATGGCACAATGAAGACTCTTGCAAAATGTTGGCCCGGGCCGATCAACGTAACGGCAGGATTCCGCACTTTGACTTGTGTTTATTCTATTGATAACTGGTCCATATGCTGCTGATGTGAATCCGATGTGCAGGTTGTTGCGTTCCGCGCGCCCTGCTCTGGTCAATCCGCATCGCAATATCCTGGACGGTGATCTTCTGATGAACTTTGTGTATGCGTGCAAGACCGACCAACGCGAACTTGCCCGGTCACTTGGTACCACACCTAACATGGTGAGTGGCAAGCAGACTCCATGTATGCGTGCATGCCTGCATGTCTGTATGTCGGTATGTCTGTATGTCTGTATGGCTGCATGCCTGTATGTCGGCATGTCGGTATGCCGGTATGCCTGCATGTCGGAGTGTCTGTATGTCGGTATGCCGGTATGCCTGCATGTCGGTATGTCTGTATGTCGGTATGCCTGTATGTCGGTATGTCTGTATGTCTGTATGTCGGTATGCCTGTATGTCGGTATGTTTGTATGTTGGTATGCCTGTATGTCTGTATGTCGGTATGGCTGAATGTCTGTATGTCGGTATGTCGGTATGTCTGCATGTCGGTATGTCTGTATGTCAGTATGTTGGTATGCCTGTATGCCGGTATGTCGGTATGCCTGTATGTCGGTATGTCTGTATGTCGGTATGCCTGTATGCCGGTATGTCGGTATGTCTGTATGTCGGTATGTCTGTATGTCGGTATGCCTGTATGCCGGTAGGTCGGTATGTCTGTATGTCGGTATGGCTGCATGTCTGTATGTCGGTATGGCTGCATGTCGGTATGTCGGTATGCCTGCATGTTCGCTTGCAGGGAAGAGAAACTACGCAGTAACTTAGTAGTAGTCCGCATGCACTGACCCCAAAAACGCTGGAATCTCCAAGTTTCAACCACCTTGGAAGCTCGGAGAGCTTTGATAGCTTTGGAGAATCTTCTACTTGTAAAATTCAGAGAGGACCCTTATACGAACGGTTCTCCAACTTTTCGGAGAGTCTCGAACTTTTCCGAGAGGATTTAGAACGCACCGCGCTCGAATTGTCACTCTTTGACTTTTCGAGGAGTTTTGTTTTTCTGAAGAGGTGGCCTTTTGGCCTCTTCAGAAAAACGAAACTCCTCGAAACTCCACAACCTCCTCATCCGATCGGAGAGGTGGATTAGCTACGTCACGTAGTACGTGGAGATGGTCGATCTGTTCGGACGTGATCATCGCCATGACAATTCCACTGAAAACTCTAAAATGATAGAAACCGTTCTAATGGGACACTTCAACTAATCTCTTTTATAAAATTGTTCGAACAGTTGATGAAGACAATTCAAACGCCCCCTTAGTTTCTCTATTGCCGATATGTGGGGCATGGATGCACATCATAAGATCGCCTGTGTAGCGGTCTGCAAAAACAGTTTGCTTTGTGTGTTGTGTTTCACTGTTGCTTGTAGCGGCGGAGTTGCAGACTGGTTGTAGTGTGCTCTTCTGTTCACACTGTGTTGTTGTTGTTGTTTGTTTGTTTGTTGTTGTTGTCGTTGTCGTCGTCGTTGTTGTGTTTGAATTTGAATTCTTTATTCTCACGATGTTGTTGTTGTTGTTGTTGTTGTTGTTGTTGTTGTTGTTGTTGTTGTTGTTGTTGTTGTTGTTGTTGTTGTTGTTGTTGTTGTTGTTGTTGTTGTTGTTGTTGTTGTTGTTGTTGTTGTTGTTGTTGTTGTTGTTGTTGTTGTTGCTGCTGCTGTTGCTGCTGTTTCTCAGATCCTGAGCGACTTGGTTGACGTCAGCTATTCATCGTGTGTCTATTAGCCACTTACCCTAGCTTGGGTTTGTGATGTCATAGTTCACCAGTAGGCATTGTGACTGTGTGGACATACATTGCAATACCAGTACGCTGTACATTGCAATACCAGTACGCTGTACATTGCAATACCAGTACGCTGTACATTGCAATACCAGTACACTGTACATTGCAATACCAGTACATGTACATTGCAATACCAGTACACTGTGTGGACATACATTGCAATACCAGTACACTGTGTGGACATACATTGCAATACCAGTACACTGTGTGGACATACATTGCAATACCAGTACACTGTACATTGCAATACCAGTACACTGTGTGGACATACATTGCAATACCAGTACATGTACACGGTACAGACACCAACTGCCGCCGCCACCGCAACCAGCAACATTGGAGATTTGACGGCACTGTTCTAGTTCCGTACTGCGTGGATGGCTGAATCCGGCGAGCCTAGGTCACAGCCTAGGTCACAGCCTAGGTCACAGCCTAGGTCACAGCCTAGGTCACAGCCTAGGTCACAGCTTGTATTGCACTATTGGTGTTTGCTGGCACTGCTGGTCTTTGCCCGCGTCAAATGTATGTGTTGTGTGTTGCATGCAGCAGCAGTACTGGTCTGAGAAAGTTCTTGGCTCAGCCAGCCTATTACCTTGAATTTGTTGCGCTTTTTCTTATGCCGTGCTCCATTGTGTACATACATACTGACCTTCCTCGTGTTGTGGACTATTTCTAACTGCTTGCACTTGAAGTGAAGGGTTTTGGAGGATTGGCATCTCGTTGTACAGTTAGTTTCTATTCACCTTGTATACATCCCCTGCCCCGTTTTACCTCCATACCTCTTCCGGTGTGATTCCCTGCACGGTTCTGCCACCGTCTGCACTGACCCCCCTGTGATCAGTTTATTATCATTGCTACTCAAGACCTCAGCACTTTCTTAGAATTATATTCATCATCGGGCCATCGGTCAGCCAAACCATGGCCACTACCACCCAGTGGTGGCCAGGAGAGCATGCAATACTCAGCCAAACCATGGCCACTACCACCCAGTGGTGGCCAGGAGAGCATGCAATACTTGTCATGATTTTGACTATCAACATCACACAACAATAGTGGTTTCGCGTACCAATACATGCACACGTGTTGTGAGTAGTTTTACGTGAAGTTTTTTTCAACTTTCAGAGAACTAATTTCTTCATGAAACATGCCAGGACATTGCATACTGTGTAGTACGATAGTATGAAGATTCATGTAATTTTTGGCTTTCTCATAATAATAATAATATTATATTTCCTTGCATACTGTTGTGAGCATGACATCTGCAGACACAGACCAACACTTGTACTTCGATGGCTGTCACCAGCTACTGTATAATTATGCGACTATCAGCTAAAATGACAGTGGAGGGCAGCAGTTGTTAGTATAAAGGAGTAAAGAAAGTAATAGCAACGAACAAATCAGACGAGCAGCAGTTTGGTTGATAATAATAATGATTGTGTTTGATGTGAGGTCCCTTTGGTTTGGTCAAGACAGGTAAAAAACAACATGTCAGATTTATGAGAAATCGTCCTTATCAGCAGTAGCACAATATCATAGCGTCACTGCCACATCCTACTCACTGGTATAGACTGCAAGTTGTATGCTTGCTGCTGGCATTATGACCAAGTCTACAAGTGCTGCTGGCTTAGTGTGCAAAGAAATCAAGGCCCAACATGGCAGGTTGGTAACAACACTTTTCAACAAGAACAAGTAGAGAGATACAAGACAAAATAGAGGGGGGGGGGGGTATACACAGGACTATGGTGTGAGTAGCAACAGCGGTGGGTATGATAAAGCAAAACTGCACAAAAAGCTCGAGAAGAGAGATATAGACAAGTAAATGTACATGGATGGCATCACCAGCTAGTCAAGCAGAGTCTGAGAGCCATGTCCCGGCCTTCAACAGGCTAGGCTAGGCGAAACATCGATGATCCAACGCCTCGAGGATCTGTTGCGAGTACGAGTACTGCCGCGAGCTTGAGCTGAGCAATGAGCACACTTCCCTGAACATCACTCTCAGAGCAGTTAGGCCTGCGCGTGTCTCATCCGTCACTTGTCGACCCTTCGGTAATGTCAACTGTCAGCAGCAGCAGCAGCACCAATCAGACACACCCACGTGAATGAGACCAACATAACACAGGTTTGTGTCTGTACACAGACTACCGTGATGTACTAGTACTACTGTACAACCACACCGTTGCAAGCACACATCCACCTGTGGTGCCCGGATGCGGATTCTGACCTGGGCAAGTTGAATGAGTCTGACTAATAGTCATTAAGATTGTGGTGAAGATCTAACCGTCCTATCTAGGGCTCAAACGGTTAGTCCGATTAACCGGTTGCAGACCGGTTACGAAGAATTAACGGTTAACCGATAAAGATAACGGTTACGCAGTCCGGTTACGAAGAATTAACGGTTACGCAGTAACTTTTCAGTCAATTTTTCAAGTATCAGGTCGTTGCAAAGTATGCACTTTCGCAGGCTGTCGCACGCGTACCCAATTTCTGGGCTGTCAACTCGGTCATATCTGGTCGACACCGGTCTCTTGGTGTGAGAGTATGTATGAATGAGCATGCAAGAGAATGTACATGTGTGCGTTGTACTGAATAGGGTACATTTTTTGAATGAGTATAGTCAAATATACGGTTAAAAAAGAGTCCGCAGGATTGCCGTGGCTTATAGGCTATAACCGTTACCGTAAGACATGTATATATAACGAGGAAGCAAATCTAACGTTTTAACGGATGACATTTCTTCGTTATAATAGATCCATTGAGGCCGTACTGCTTCATATATGCTGTGTGTGTATATGGCAGAATACTGCAAGATTGTTAACATATCTTCTCGTTAACCTATGAATTTTGGACAATCGTTAAATGTGCGACTCGTTATAATAACATGTCTTACAGTAAACCGACCGTGAGCTTAGCAGTTATCCGTTAGGGGTAAAACCGGGACCGCTTGAGCCCTAGTTCTATCTATACCCAGTACTACACAGGACAGTAAGTACTATTATCACATGCACCTGCCTGCCTGCCAAACTCTGTTCTCCAACTGGTGACACATACTTTGTATGTCGTTCAAAGCAGGGAGTGTACAATACCGGTATTGTACTACTCCCTGGTTCAAAGTGAGCAAGTACCGTACTCGCGTGATTAGAGCCCCTGGCCTGGGGCACTATTTTTTCAATATCCCTGATGGGGGCACTATTCAAGAGAGGGCACTGCTTTTTTCAATGCAGGTACATGTACATGTACCTTTATGTATCCAGCATAAAGAAGGCAAAGGAAACACAGAGCCTAAGGTTTACTGTAACTATCAGGACTCAACAGAAACGGCAACAAAGACTGCGATATTGATCCTGAAGTCACCAGTGCAACATCAAACTTGCACATGTGCTTGGTAACAAGCGGGGGGTGGCACTATTCAAGAGAGGGCTACATTCTTCACTGGCTCTTAGAGACTGGGGCAATATTCAAGAGAGGGCTCTAATTGCAAGAGTACGGTACTACTAGTACACAGCAGCACAAAAGACTGGCTCATGGCAGGACATCACGGCTACACACATCTAGCAGTCTTAGACACGAGTACGTAGCTACACACTACAAGTCAGCAGCAGCAGCAGCAGCGGCATACACACACACACACACACACACACACACACAACTCACCTTCACTTGTAGCATGGCTGACAAAGTGGGTGTCACGCGAGCCATAAACTCAATCTGCTGCTGCTCCGTGAACAGCTCGGTAAAGTGGCTACGCAGACGTTCGCTGGCCAAATCGAATAGTTCTACGCCGAGCTCACGCGTATCCTTCATTGGTCGAGCCAGCTGAGCAGGACAGACACATTGCAAATGAGGGAACGCAAGGACTGAGCACATGAATATTCAGCAGTAGCAATGATCAGAAATAGTTGAATAGTCAGCAGTAGCAATGATCAGAAATAGTTGGCACAGTATAGGCAGTGGCAGTGCTAGTTTGCAGTGCATTGGTAGGATGATACACAAAGACTGTGCATCAACTCACAACAAACACATGTCGTTTTTCACCCAACCCATGAACTTACCTGCACGGCTTGCCTGGTACTTCGTTGATCGCCCAGCCTGTAGAGTTCAAGGACAAGTCGTTGCCGTACCAGATCACCTTTCATGTGTAGTAGAGTCAGCAGTGCTTCAATTTGATCAATACCGCCCTGGCTGTGCACTGCAAATGGGCATAACTGGCACAGTGCCTATATACACATACACACCGGTAACATACACACACACACACCAGCAACACGCCACTGAAACCCGATCCTTGGCAAAGAGAATATGGGCAGGCAGGCACTGTGAAGCTAAAACAGAAAAAACATGGCAACACACCAGCTTGTGCATTGAAATGGAGTTTGTTGTTCCTTGTGGATTACAGTCCAGACTTCAGCTTACTATGCTATCTTACTATGCTATCTCCTCTCAAAGACCCCCCCCCCCTTCGCTTTTCGGCATGGGGAGGATAGCTTTCAATTGGATTCTTCATCCGTTTCCCATGACAACACGGCCTAGAACATCCTCCATCGTGTTCAGCGATCTCGCAGGACGGTGATTTCATCTCAAGCTGCGGGATCGCTCTTCATTGCACTTTCAACATGTTGGCCTCCTCGTGGCCCACATGAAAGAATTTCCCGGACCTAGTTTCAAGAGCTAGGCGTGTTTCAGATGATTCGCTGGCCACACTGAGAGATTGCGCCTGACGGAGACATTCGTTCAATGTGAGCTGTGGTCTGGTACTCGACTCGACGCCATGAAACCAGAAAGAAACTACTAAGGAGTGCTGTTCTGACATGGACCACGTCAGTGAGCGGATTGTACGCGTACTGCACTAATGCATACGAACAGTTAGCTATGGGACTGTGAAAGCTAGTCACTAAAGACCAAGCGGCTGTAACATCATGGTATTGTGTTGAGAGCAAATTGGAGTTTTGGGAGTTCTGCCTTTTGCACCAACAGATCCGGTAGAAATAAGTAGCAACGTTAGAGACGTGTGCCCGTCAAGGGCATACCTACAACACCTGGGAATTGCTCAGCAAAGGCCAACACCCCTGGGAGTAGTGCGGAACCCACGGGGGGATCGACTCCAACCACCAGAACGAGCAGCAGCCACCACATTGATGCTACATGCATAGTCATCCCCTCAACGTTAAAATGCTGGTCACCACCAGTAGCAGAGATAAAGAGCACCACTCAGACAATTATAATCCCCCTGCACACCCCCCCCCCCCCCCTCCCCCAGCACACAGAGCAGAGGTACAGCAGCAGCAGCCTACCTTCTCCCTGGTTAGCTCCAGCTCATCACTGATAGGCAGAGCGTATAGATCACCAGAGGGGTCACATAGTGGTAGCGTCAGCGCCTCTCGAGCCTGCAATACAACATTGCAACGCGTGCAGGGTAAAGCAGAACCGGCAAAAACATGGAGAGAAAGAAGACGAAGAGAGGAAAGAGCACTCCATGATACAGAGCATACAAACATCCTAGAGGCTGTCACCAACAGTATGTGTAACTGCGACTATGGGTCAGTGGTGCCCAGTCTACATTACACAACTTGGTCTGCATCACATCCTGTACTGATACACTCAAAAGCCACAATCTCTGGTGCCAGTACATCCAGTTCGGCTTGATCCATAATCCGAACATGATCCACAGATTCTCTGGGTGCACAAACTTCAGTTCAGTGACCTAACTCCGAAAGCTAATTTCCAACAATAGAAAAAGAAAGAGTGGCATTTGATTTTTCTGCAGTGTGTGGATGTACGATGTAATGCGGGCGGTACACTGCACAGCTGGCCCATAGAAAGGAGATCACAGTTGCATACCATTGGCTCTTGGTTAGCGACTCTTGATATACCCCAGGCACACAATCAGACTGGCCCTCACAGTCAGCAAGATCACCTACAGTATCTGCAGGACTATCAGTAAATGTGAAGGATGCTCCACATTCATATTTGGTGAATTTTGGGAGACAGGCATGTGAGAGTGAGTGACGTCCTGTGCAGCAGCGGTATGCATGCAGTACGGCTAGACTCTACCAACCAGCAGTACATGTATATAACTACAGTACTGCTCAATGAAATCCGATCGAGCGAGTCAATGCCACGCCGGGCACACACACACGTGCACGTGCACGCACGTCCATGCACGCACATCCATGCACGCACACAAAACCACTCACCTTGACCGGGAATAGATTTGACGGCTTGTACCTTCCCTCAAGTAACATGCGTGCATGCATGATGGCCAGTAAATCTCGCTGTAGTTTCACAAGGACGTGGCTAGGTGGCTTCTGGTAGCGCAGTCTAGAAATGACGTACGCTCCTGGCCATGAGTGCCACCCACTGTCATGGCAAAGACAACAGCAGCAGCAGCAGTGAGGAGAATGAGAAGAAGAAGAAGGAGAGAGAGAGAGAGAGAGAGAGAGAGAGAGAGAGAGAGAGAGAGAGAGAGAGAGAGAGACAGAAACAGAGACAGATACAGGAAGGCAGAGACAAAAAGGCTCTGTTGTGTGGCATGTTAGGAACTGTAACACAGTGCATATTGCATTTGGGCAGGCCTCATTCATGGTATCTTGTATGGTATCTTGTATGGAGGTATGCCAGTGGTTTGAGAACAGTAGATCATGTAGTTCAAGTTCGAGCCACGTTGTTGTAGAGCTTTATTTATTTTTTTCTCGTTTTTCATACGTTTTAGCAGGCAACCTGACAATCATCATGAATGCCTTACTGCATTTCCTTGTTTGGTGCAATTGCATCAAACCTGTAGTCACATGCATAGCTTCTGATTGGCTAGAGAGCGCTTTTTGCCAGGTAAAAGTAGGGCGTTCACACACCAGTTCATCCTCTTCTGATTCAGTGTGATTCTGAGTCTGCTTCTGATCCTCAGCTGGAACCTATTGGTGAGTGGTGATCTGAGGATTCTCCTTGTCTGCTGCCTGGCCCACTGAGGCCAGACTACATCTGGTGGCAGCGGTGTTAGGTTCTGTTGCTTGTTGTTTGTTTGGTGGAAGATATCATACCTGCGTGCAGAGATGGCTCAACAACAGCAGGCAGGCAGCCCACCTCGTCTCAGGCCGTGTGCTACCCTGGACAAATTCGATGGCAGTGTGTCTGCGGATTGGACAACCTGGATAGCGCACTTCCGGCAAGTGTCTAGAGTCAATGCCTGGACACAGCAAGAACAGCTGGACTATCTCCCTCTGTACCTGGTTGGCAACGCTCAGTCATACTACGGCTCACTGACTGACGCAGTGCAAGGAGACATTGCACAGCTGGTGGCAACCCTGGAGGGCAGATTCTCGCCAGCCGTCCGAGTTGATGTCCATCGAGCTGAGCTCAAGGCCAGTCTACAGTACTAGATGGTACTACAGCAGATGACAAAGTGGAGAATCACTCCGTTCTTGACATCCTACAGGACAAGCATCCTGCAGCCAAGCCACTCAAAGAGGACACTCTGATTCCTGGATTATCCCCTGAACCACCGCACACTGTGATCTTCTCTGCAATCATCAGGGAAGTGATCCACCAAGCTGCATTGCACACCAGCGGTGCTGCTGGACCGTCCGGCATGGATGCTTCAAACTGGCGCCGTATGTGCACAGTGTTCCACGCAGCATCTGACAACCTGTGCGATGCACTCGCCTTGTGTGCACGCCGCATTGCATCTTCGTATGTGGATCCTGAGAGCCTGGACACGTATGTTGCTAGCCGCTTGATCCCTCCGGACAAACAACCGGGAGTACGCTCACTAGGGATTGGCAAGGTAGTCAGACGCATCATCGGCAAAGCCATCCCGAAAGTCGTCGGACCGGCCATTGAGCAAGCTGTTGGCTGCTTGCAGCTTTGTGGAGGCCAGGAACCTGGATTGGAAGCAGCCATCCACACCATGCGGGAGGCATTCACCACTCTCTCTCTCTCTCTCTCTCTCCGCCATTCCTCTCCCCCCCCCTCTCCCATGGTGCTTGCTGTGTACGCCGATCCCGAGACCCTTGGTCGGGGGAGTCCACTGCATCTCACCAGCGCAGCTCATGTAGCGCCTACACACCCATTGTTGTCCTTTTTGTTTCGTCTTCGTTTTGTCTCCCCTTCTTCCGTAGGTATGTGCAATGTGATAAAAAATAAAAAAATAAAAAAATTCACTCAGTCCTAATCAGTCTGGTTTCTGTAGAGGTGACTCCACCGTCCTTCAACTCTGCCGCAAAATGCAAGATATTTATTCATCTCGGGACAAGGGGAGTATGTTGGATTGTGTTTCTTCGATTTGGCCAAGGCCTTTGACACAGTGTGGCACCGAGGTCTGCTTTCCAAGCTTTTTCATTCTTTTCGTGTAGCCGGCTTAGCTTTGAGTTGGTTGGCTGACTATCTTACAGATAGGTTCCAAATCGTAGCTGTAGATAATATGTACTCCAACCCTCTACCTGTTCTTTCGGGAGTGCCACAGGGCTCGATATTAGGTCCTCTGTTATTCATTTTATTTACCAATGATTTGCCTAGTGATGTACCCGATACTTCCTTGTACGCTGATGACACTGCACTCATGAAATTCGAAGCCTCACTTCAGCAACTTCACCTATCTCTACAGCTGTACATAGAAAAGGTCGTGTCCTGGTTGCGTCGCTGGCACCTATCCCCCAATCTCAACAAAACCAAGGCCCTTATCATCGGTTGTGCGTCGGCAGATAACATTGCGTTGTATTTCCCAGGATCCCCCCCCCCCCAGCCTATTGAGATGGTGAGCAGTCACAAACACCTAGGAGTAGTGATTGATTCTGCTCTTTCTTGGTCGGAACATATGAATTCTGTGCGTTGTCGTACCAGCTCTGCTCTTGGAGCCTTGCTCTCTCATTTTTCCCATCTCCCAAATAGTTGCAAGATTCTATTCTACCGATGCTATATTCTGCCTTTATTTGATTACACTGACATAGCATGGTGTGGTCTTAGTGCAGCTGCTGTTTCCAAGCTTGAAATTCACCATAGAAAAATAATTAAACGGCTATTTGGAAAATCCCTCATGCATAACAGTAAGCATATAATACTCTCTCGTAGCCTCCTCTCCACTTGCTGATAGACGCCAAGCACACCTGTGTGCACTCGTTCAGAAAATTTATCTTAAGCAAATTCCCAGGCACTTCATGAAATATGATTGGTTTCAGCGAAAGAGAAATACAAGACACCAGGAATCATTACCTTCCCCTCGATTGTCCCTAATGATCAAATCACCTGTCTTTATGGCTTACACATTTCGGCTCAAACTCTTTTATAATATTCGCTGTTCACAGTCTCTCTCAGCTTTTAAGGATGCATTTCAGCTAAAATAGTATTGTGCTACCTGCTGTTGACACATGGTGACACCTTCTCTTTCTTCTTTCTTCTTCTTTTACTAGGGAATTCCCAACAGGCGTCAGCGCCTTACACCTCCCTTCCTTTTCTTCTTTTGATGATGCTATTTTCCGTGGTTGGATTCACCCTCCCTTTCTTGGATTGGCTATGTATTATTATGTGCCATGAAGTGGAGACGATAAATAAACAAAAAATAAATAAAAATGCTGAAGCCAAAGTCAGCGCATGGTGCGCTGAAGTCTAGACACTAGCCAGGTATGCCAACACCCAAGCACATGCAGCCTGTGTGGCATTCGCCCATGGCCTTCACCACAAGTGGTCGTTCCTGGCCTGGACAGTTCCTGATACAGCCGAGTTGTTCACGGCACTAGAGCCGGTGATCCAAGCCTCCCATATCCCAGCGTTAACTGCCCTTCCCCCCCCCCCCCCCTCAATGTCATAGACAGAAGTTAGAACATAGCAGACTAAGCGGAGGATGTTCAGGTTGCTTGTAACTCTGAGCTTCATGCCGCTAGGCAATCATCAGACAACTGATACTGGGGATCTACCCAGCAGTACGCTTACGAACACATACGGCCACACTGTGACAGGCCTAAACAAATGTAGCGCTAGGTGCAGGTGGGGCTAAGTCTCGCGTATTGCTGGGTAGATCCACAGTATCAGTTGTCTGATCACTGCCTAGCGGCATGAAACTCTAGAGTAACAACCAGCCTGAACGTCCTCCGCTGAGTCTGCTATGTAACCCCCAGGGCTATGTACTCTTGCTCGTACTCATGGGATAATCCATACGTATTATGTGCGTGTTTTTTGGTTTTCTCTCTCTTACTGTGGCTCTCCCACCAACTAACTTGTTCCCTCTTTGTTCATTTCTAATTTCATTATAATTTATATCACACTGTGCTCTTAGCCCACATTCACAACACACCGGATTTCCCCGCCATGGTGAATGTGGGCCAAGAGTGCAGTGTGGAGCGGTGGAGTGTTTCAAAAATCTTTTAAAATAGTCTTTTCTTTTATACTATTTGTAAAGTTGCATGAAAACGACGTCTGAAATACATAGAAATACAGCTGTGCTCGGTGAAATCCGACCCAGAGTGCATGTTTGGCGCCCTGAACTTGCATGGCCCTTGACACCCTGGAAGTGGTACGAATGCTGCTGGACGTACACATCTACCAGTACAGCGAATCAATGTCAGCGATGTTATCGGAACTGGTCCAGGGCGTCAGTTTTGCACTTCGGGTCGGACTTCAGTGAGCGCAACTGTAGTACTATAACCCTTATGCACATCGACGTCACGTACGAAATCTCCTAGAATCCCGTAGAATCCTGTAGACCCGGTTGGGTGCTGAATGTACAGGACCCTATTGTGTTGTCTGTACTTTCGATTACGAAACGTTCCCTTCAGGCATTTCATGCAACAACCTTTCCGGGTGAAGATCTAGCTAGTAATTAGTTCAATCCAAACTGATGAAGCTGGAAAAGCGACTGTCTGCAACTAAGTATTGGGCTAAATTGGTCAAATGTGCATGCACAGCACACAATGAACACCCAACCGTGCACGTACACACCTACGGGAACTCGTACATCTGTACGAGATGAGGTAATGTGCATAAGGACTATAGAGTGATACGCCTAGCCATGGTGTGTGAGGTGGTCTTCTTCCTCCCTACAAGCACTTACTGCACATCCCAGTTGACATCGCACTCAAACTCTGGCAGTGGCGGCCTTTGACGATATGGACGGGAGTACTGTGGAGTGACATGAAAGAGAAATATATGTAACACACGCATGCACACACACACACACGCGCACGTGCACACACACACATGCATCAACACACAGGCAAATACACATACACAAACATACACATACAATCATATAGACACACACAAGACAAAATAAAGAGAACTCTACTTATACACAAGAGAGAGTTTGGAAGCTTCGTTACAACTCTGAGCTCTACTTATACCAAAACTATCACTGTCATATCACTGATGATATCAGTCAATGCGAAATAAAATGAACAAAAATGGCTCACAGACACATGCACGCAGCAGCAGCTCAGTTCACTAACCTCTTCCAGACAGTACATGTAGCGATAGCATTGAGCAAGAAACCGCTGGCACCCTAGCCAGGTCATACCAAGGTGCTGCAGTGATACACAACAACATCCAAAACCAGAGTAAGCACCGTGAATACCAACAACGCTAAGAACTGCCCAAAGGCTTTTGGCTGACGTCCTTGATGCCGGCTGTCAATGCCACTAGAATACACCACTACTTGGACAAGTACCATTGCATGCTAACGTTATTGTGTACCAGTGAAAATAGTGTAGTAAGGGCACACACACACACACACACACACACACACACACACACACACACACACACACACACACACACACACACACACACACGCACGCACACAGCTATGCGTGTACAGTGTATGGTCAACATACCCGCCGGCACACCGAATCCTTCACTGTAAGTCCAACCTAATCAACATAAGAGAGAAAACAGACACACAGACACACACACACACACACACACATACACATACACACACATACACACACATACATACACATACATACACACATACACATATACACACACATATACACACACACAGGCACACACACACACACACACACAGGCACACACACACACACACACACACACACACACACACACAGGCAAGCATGCGTGCATGCACACATACAAGCACACACAGACGCGACAAGGTGTTAACTTACACAACGGTACATGGGGAAATCACAGGTAGATGGCAAAGTGGGAAGTACCAAAAGAGAAAGTTCATAACAACCGAAACTAACAGCCAACATCACCACCGTTCCATGAACGAAACAAAGGCCATCACAAGATACAAACAATCACAGTGTACCCAAGCAACCTTTGTTAACGAACAGCAAGATTTCAGAAGAATGTATTTTTTCCTTTTTCTTCATACAGCATCTAGCAGAAACCTTCCCTCTCCAATGCAAACTGTTAGAATGGGCATCTGCGATGCGTTACTATGTTAGTAGTGGCAGTAGTGGGCGGTTTTGCAGCAAAGTACCTTGTTGAGAACTTCCAGCATGGTGTGGACATACTTCACTAGGAATGTGTCCCAGACTAGGACAGAGACAGCTGAAAACAGTACCAACGCACACAGCACAAAGCAAACAGTCAATAACATGTCAACGGGGCATGTCTGTACCTGTAGCTTCACAAATCTCACTTACTGTAAAAGCAGAAATTATGGGTGTTGTAATATGTTTGGTATTCTCCAAAATCGGCAGTTCGGTGGAGGGAAATATCCGGTAAACCCGCGTTCCAGGTAAGTGTACTAGTACTATACCGAAATTTCGGTGCGTTTCATTTTCGGTAAAAATTGTCGGCACCGAAGTTATCGAAAATAAAACACCACCGAAAATGTCTGCTTTTACAGTACCCTGTTTGCTAAAGAAATACTAGATCTGAATGGACCACAAGCATAGTCGTGTGATGTACGCATGAAAAGAAAAGAAGGAAGTGAAAACTGAGGCCATACGAGTGGATACGAGGGAGCTAAATGTCTGAGCAGTAGTCTGATACCAACCTTGTTTGAGACTGTTTGAGGTAATGTCAGTGGAATACTGCAGTGAAAGATCCAGCCATTCCGCGCTCTACAGAGGGCACATGGTTGCATTACACCATCGGATGATGACACAGAGCAGCAGCGGCAGCAGCAGCAGCAAAAGCAGGCAATGTACTAAATAGACTGGCTACAGTGAGTGCAAGGCATGGAGTGACATGTGTGAGGTACTGCGTACATACACGTAAAATACTTCGTAGACATACAGAGCTACCACAGAACTACACTTGTGGCCAAAGACATCCGACGCACAAGCCAGAAGCAGTGTCAAGGCTCATACAGCCCCTGTGGCCCTTGGGTGGGTATTCGGACCGTGACAGATTGAGTGGACCGTGAGTGATGTAATTGAAATGGAAAGGCGTCGCTAAATTCACAGGTCGGATTTCTTTGGCCACGACTGGACATACACCTGTACATACATGTACACATGGCTACATACAGCAAAAGGAAGATTTCCTCCATGTACACAGAGAGTTACGCGTATTTACCTCCTTGTCTTCATACCACATCAGAGCGGCAGCATGACAGCACTCTGTCATCAGTACATCATGATGCAGACTGGCTGGAAACACTGCCTGCAGGGACAGCACAGTCAAAGGCAACAACCGTGCCTTCTCTTCTGCTTCACCATCATCTAACAAACACAAACCGTGCGCACACACACACGCAAAAAAGAAAAAGGGAAAAGAACACGATGTCTCTCGCATGTACATGTTTCACATTACAAACTGCGTGCACCAAAGCTTGGCTATAGTAGGCTGGTGATTCTCCAGCAAAACAATATTGTTTCTGTACATAAGAATGGCAAGGAAGAAGAACATGCCAGGTTACATGTGCTTGGCCTACTTCAGAAGTACTACAGCACATTCGTTAACACGGGAGATCAGTGTAGCAGAAGTGCAGAGTGAATGTAAAGTGCTCCTACGTGTTCTTCTGGCATTATACGTGAGTGCATACATGTAGGCATGCAGTATCGATGAACGCGTTCAACGAGCTCCATTTCGTCCAGAACGGGTTACTACTGCCTCGTCCTCTGCTACGCAACAACGCTGAATCAATAGTACTCAAGCGCAAGCGAGGCAGGCTTAACTATAGATGCTGTGTGTATAGATCAATTTCCAAGTAAAAACATTCAACTGAGTAGACTGACTTGTGAGTTGGGACGACGGCGGCTGTGACTCCCAAACAGATTCAGCTATACTGCATGCCTTGCCTTCGTTTACCTGTTCTATGCTGATAACGGTACATGTAGTCACTAAGTGAATGTGAGAAGGAATCCTTCGAAAAGCTGATGCTAGATAGAAAATACATAGGAGCTGGCAACATCCGCTATGCCTTCAGAAGGTAACCCAGGGTACATGGCTAATGCACTCATGATGGCTGAAACCCACCATAAAGTAAACACAATGTGTTGACAAATACGGACTCGGATGGAGAGCCAAGGATAAATTTATAGAAAAGAAAAAGGACCAAGGAACTACAAGTTACACCTTCCCCTCCTATGTTAGCATATAACTTAGAACCGTCCAAGTTGGAAGGCTGTTGGAGTGCGCATCCAAGGTGTGCTGGAGCTGTTAGCCAGTTAGTTGTAGAACGTCAGTACCGTCGGTCAGTGTCGTGCAATGTTATCGCATGAGCTGATTGTTTAGTAACTGGTGGTGTTAGTGGATATTATAGCGTAACTTGTAGTTCCTTGGTCCTTTCTCTTGTCTGTTGACAAATAGTACTCCATATAAACATGTCTGACATTTACCTGCTACTGGGTCAGGGTTGGGCGGCGGTGTGCCTTCCTCGTCATCATCCATGGCTGAAGGCCGTGCCTGCAATGGGCAGACATCCCTGGGCATGTGCTTGTTGCAAACAATCCACTTGGCCGTTTGCAGTGTGATCAGTGTGCAGTCCGTGGCAAGAACACTGTCAACTGACACGGCTGTATAGGACACGCACACACATGTGCACACACGTGCACAAACACACACGTGCACACACACACAGACACACACAGACACACACTCAGACTCAGACATGCCCATCGCGGAAGCGATGATAGCGAACAGCTATGTTAGACATAGCAACTTGTGCTGGGATTACACCATTCAACAGCTTGCAAGGCTGATGAATTGACAGCCGCTAATTTTGGCCTGGTCTACATCACACAGCTGATTGAAGTGGCTTTTTCACACACACGCGCGCACACACACACACACAAATCAAAAACAGCACGCTGCAGCAAAGAGTACTAGCATCATGGCGTGGCCATTGAGCAATCGTAACAATCCTGGAGAAAGCAAAGCCTGACTACGCATTGCTTGGCAAAAGCGGAGAGTACAAGTGTAGGCAGCAACCTGTCACTTGTTCAGAAGACATCGCCGGGGCAGCTGTGCATGTATGCTGACAGTGACATTTGATGGTAAACCCTTATCTGACTGGCCAGTCAAACATCGAAACTGTTGCAAGAAAACTCCTCATTCTTCAAGCTTTCCAAAAATCCAAGATTGCCAATTTCACCCAAGGGAAACTAAAGTTATCATCAAAATGGGTCGCTACTACGAGTCATTGGGACTGAGGATTTGTCCACTTTGTTGGTCAGATACGGGTTCAACAGAGTTGTGAAGCAAAAATCCCTAATGTCCCCAAGCTTGTCAAGCATGTACCGGTGGCCAGCATCTCAGCTTCATCAGCAAAGCTTGAACAAAGCTTTTCAGGAACTGGTCCGCTACAATAGAGAAAATCTTATCTGGACCAACGCCTTGACCAGTCACCTGAGTCCATTGACCAAGTGCCTCCCTTGTTGAGAGAACGAAGAGTCTAGTTTATAACTTTTTTCTCTGCCGTAGTCACACAACATGGTAAGATATCCTTCTGGAAATGAGCGTAACAACAGGCAGTAATATACCTAGTTTGGTCACACTGGAGAAGAAGGTTAGGTCACGGAGACGGATCTGCATTTGACGCCACTCCTCAAATGATGCATTGATCGTCTGCCACTCATCACTGTCATCGCTCACCTACCATAACAACATGCAGGGAGTGGAGATAGAACATAGAACAAAGTGGATTGAACCATAGCAGAGCTACTGATGTTGTCAAAGCGATGATGGGCAAGATAGTTGTACTGCGAGTTGCATTGTACAGTCGTGGCCAAAGAAATCCGACCCACGATAGCAGCGTCAAGGCTCAGGCGGCCCCTGCGGCCCTCGGATCGGGTTTGGAAATGTGCATGATGTAATTGCAATGGAAACGCAGTGCTACTTTTCGACCCGCAGGTCAGATTTCTTTGGCAGCGACTGCAGCCACACTGTAGCAGAGGGGTTTAGTTATAGTCACTCGTATTTGAAGACAAACTCAACGAGTTCATCAAACTATTCCTTTTGTTCAAATTTTCATTTATGGGGCTTGAGGGTTTAGTCACTTGTCACGATTCTTCACGACATATTTCGGATGGGCAGATGCAGTGTGGGTTCATGACTTGGTACCCACGCGTACGCACGCGCAGGCCACTCCGCAGACAAACAGCACAGACCCCGATCTACCGTAACGTTTCGTGCAAACGAGTCCTGCAATGCTTGATCTGTGGCAATGAACGCATTTCACGCGATGCAGACAACCAGCCCAGTGGTAACAACTCACGACTCTCACTCGGCAACAACTGCCTAAACCTCCCCTGCATAGCTCTCCTGTATGCTAGCCCTGTAACAAGGTCGATATTGCCTGTTCAGACACCAACGTATGCTTAAGCACATACATGCACACTTGTGCACAAGCATACAAAAGCACGCACGTGTGCGCACGCACACGCACACACACACACACACACGTACACACACAGCCATACCTGCTCATCACCAGCGCTGCCACTCTCTTTGACAGCAGCTCTCTTAGACTTAACCAGGTGCTCAAGCGCAACAGCTGCAAGCCACGCTGCACCTGTCCGCTCAGCTTGGAGCAAGACAGAGTGAGCTGCTGGCCAGAGATCATCCGATGACTCTGTTGACACGCAAACACGCACACACGTACACACACACACACACACACAAACACAAACACACACATGTACACATACACACACGTACACATACACACACATACATTCACATGTGCATGCACACACAGACACCACATACTAGTAGCGATGCTTCAAACACAATCGTCTCACAAAGTAAAGGAAAAGATGATGGCCAGGGGTTCAAAGGACCCTCAGAGTGACATTGCTGAGTTCTGAATTTGAATGCAGTGAGATCCATTATCAAGGACCAATGTCACATGCAAACATGTAAGCAATCCGATACCAAGAGCAGCTTGCGGTGATTTTAATTCGCGGATGCATACTGTACTGGTCACAAAGCTAGTGCCATTTCCCAGCTTGACAGTATATGATGGCTGGCACATGTACTTACCAGCATCTAGTAGCTCTAGTATGGCATGGAGATTGAGAAGTAGAGCACCAGCCATGGAGAATACAGGAGTGGCTATGAATGCTCGCAGCACTAGGTCCTGCAGGCAGCACACGAGAACGCACATCATACAGTCAATAGTTGCACACAGTACCCTACCGAGACCCATTCATATTGCACAGCACCAGCCAGTACAACAGCAACCAGTATCACACAGTGACGTTTTGAAACCCATCGAAACAGGGTGTTACACTTTGGGCCATTCTACCACCTACATAGTAGATGTACAAGTTCTGCACAGGACAATTGCAGTCATAGCAGAAGCAGCAGCAGCTCAGTGGAAACATGACTTACCGAGATAGTGGCAACAGGTAAGCCTGCCTCCAGGCAGATGGCGAAGAAGTCACCACAGTCCAGGTCACCAGACAGCGTAGCCTGGCACAATGCTAGTCCTATGCACGCCGGACAAAAACAACAACAACGACAACGACGACGACAACGACGACGACGACAACAACAACAACAACAACAACAACAACAACAACAACAACAACAACAACAACAACAACAACAACAACAACAACAACAACAACAACAACAAACATGAATAGCGCCATTGGGCAAGAGAAAAGAAAAAAGTCAAAGAAACAGGAAGATAATAGTACTTGAAGCACATCACACAAAGATTTTCACAACTCATGTTCGCACGCGTCATGCTCAGACACATGCATCCATGTATGTACACACCACTTGGTTTGCACTGCTGGGGGCCTGCGGCATCAGGGTTTTGCTGGAGGTTTCAATATCAGACAAGGAAAAAAACTTTAAAAAGTACATGCTTGATTAGGTATGGGAGTAATTCTGACCTGTGGAGTCCAGATCGTCCTCTGACAGTTTCGGATTTAGCTGCAGCATGGCACCATCGCTGCCGAAACCAGCTTTGAACGCCAGAACAAACTGTCCGACGTCAAGAGGCTCAACATGCTTCAGTGGAGTACCGTCCTGTAGCGAGAGGATGAGGTCATTGGTCGACTCGGCAATCGCCACCAGTGACTCTAGGTCGTATTGCGGCAGTTCGTGGACAACACTGAACTTCGCCAAGACCTGCAAGAAGAAAGCAGAGAGACAGAGACAAATAACACACATACATGATTAGTTCCAACTTCCGACTTATCCACTGCTCTTTCAACTAAGAAAGCTAACACAGAAAGAGTTTCCGAGAGCATTTCAGAAAATCACTGCAGAAGACTTTTGGACATAATCCGATCCCTCATTGCGAACTACAGCATATCAAGTTGAGACACACACAGCTTGAGGACGTCTAGTGTGTTTCACATATGCGTCATTTCAACCAGGCCCAGAAGACACACTAGAAGAAACTCATGTTTATGCAAGCTCAGGGCTGGTTTCACTTCTAGCCGTGAGAAACACGTTTTTCATCGCTACCTTACTGGGTTCTGGCTAATTTCTCTGTGCTAACTTACGCTAATGACTCCAGAAAGGATAACACAGCAGGAGCAGTGTGCACAGATTGAGTACTCAGCAAGTAATGGTACCATCTAGAACCTGTTTTATGCTGTGGCCAGCACAAAAGAATGTCATAAAGTATGTGCTGGTACCTGATGCAGTGGAGTCTCCTGCACAATGCCCGGGCCATTGTTGGGATTGCACTTGTTGTATAGAGACAGGAGGCAGATATTGTGCAGGCACGATTGGCAAAGTGTGTTCTCCTCAGGCCCTGCACGCACGCACAGCAGCAGCATAGCACAAACAAAACAAGGGGCAGGTGTACTGGTCAGCAAATCTTTAAAGCAACACTTCTGTGCTGCTCTCCAACCCGCAGGCTAAATGCCAGACTATTATTTAAATGTGAGTAATGTCAAAGGTCAAATTCACAAATGGGTTTTTTCTGTGCAGTATCTTTGCAAAGATTGTTTAGCTTGATCTACGGCAACAGTCATGTGGGATACGATAACAGTTACTACACCAGCAAAATAAGATACAAGACAATCGACTTTATGCCTGAGAACAGTTCGACACAAGGGACAAACGAAGAAGAAAAGCTTGTGAGCGGTCACAGACAAATACTACCGAACTTGAACCATGCATTTAGATCTACACACCTTGCCACTTATCCAGCAGAACCTGACAAGATTTCAGGAGAGCGTTAGCTGGATAGCTACGCTGAATGGCCAATGCCAACGCCTGACAATCAACAAAGCAAACAAGAAACGGGCACACAAGTTCAAAAACAATTCCAAATAACCAGCCATGCAAATAGTTCCACAGCGCAGGTAACTGTAAAGTTCAAGCAAACACACGATTCAAGCCCTAGCAACTTGCAAGGGAAGTGATTTCGACTCATTCTAGATGGCAGACACGATCTCAAAGGAAAAATCTCCATGACCATACCATGGCACACAGCTACTTGTAGACAGAGACCTTTTCAGAGGTTGAAAGTAATCCCACTCTGGTGAGATACTTCAGGGTCAGCTTTGGACAAAACAATATTCCTGGCAGTCACCATGCTCCTAACAGTTACCTACCCGTTGTGCCTGCATAGGATTGCCCACGGAGAGTAGCATCGTCGGTAGCTCTGTGTTAGCACCAAGACAGAAATCATACAGAAATCAAATAGGCGGCGAGGAGACAATAGAGAAGAATCAGCGAAGCGGACATCGAATGTAATAATCAACATACAGAAATCATACAGGAAATACCTTCCAAATAGACTGTGATACTGCGACTGATCTTGAAGCATACTGCATCAGGGCAGGGGCACATTATTCACCTGATCTCACCTATCTACATCCAAACCATGCTCCAGGGACCCTGCCATGTCTACCCAGGGCCAGGTGCCTGCTAAGGCGCTTCAGCAGTCTATCGGATTCAAACACATCACATCTCTCACGAGTCACGGCATCAGAAAAGAAATAGAACTCCGACTAACCATCAGCACTGGGCGACTCGCTATCCGCACCGGCAAGTCGATTGACAACGTCCTGATCTGCCAGTGCTTGTTGCTCATCACGGCTGAGAAGATACGCACCCACCAACACACACACACATTGACCTTGCCCATTGCGTAGCAATGAAAGCGCATTGTTATTTCTCCAGTCCACGACAGAATGACTGATGGCGTTTCAGGTCGCAAACATAATTTTTATAGAAGCGGGGAAAGTATCTTTATAATAAGTTAATTCCAACACACATCCGTCCAACTCTGAACTCGGTGATGAGTGGACATACGGCAAATATTTCCAGTCCTGTACGCAAGCACAGGACTAATGAAACCAGGGCAAGTTCTGGAAGAATTTCCAGATCATAATGCACACGATCTGTTTGTATGGAGCACAGGGTCTTCCATTAAAAAAGCATATTTTATAGGGGAAAAAGAAGAATAAGACAAACCTGAGAGCGTTGGTGAAGGGTACACGCAATGACCAGATGTTGCCACTGGGATGCAGCAGAGCACATTGGTACAGGACAGGGTATATGGAGCCGCGGCAGCTCTGACCCAGCACCGACAATGGGTTGTACAGCAGGCTGCAGGAACAGCACACAGAGTGCGTACAGTCAGACCACCAAAACATGTACACATACACACATGTGCAGCTAGTAGGCAAAGTCTAGACTGCCGGCTATGATGCAATGTGCAGCAATCTCGCATTCCAAATTCAACACGACATGCACGTGCACCACCACAAGTACTTCAAGTACATTGTACAATACATGCGTGTGTGTCTGTGCGTAGCCCAACATCCCCCTATTTAGCCAAGCACATAAGTGACTATGACTGCAGCAATTATTGTAAAGCTGACACACAGAGAAAACTCACCAGCACTGCTTGCCAACGTTGTAAGCACCAATGCGCGCCCCACCGTCCGACGGCCACAGTTCAACAATGCCCCTGCGCGGTGCATAGATCAACAAAAAGATGGCAATGCGACCAGGCGGTGCCTCGTCCGGATCGACGTCGTCCGGGAGGTCTTCGGTCTCTGCTATCCAACCGCATTGGGCATCGCGATACCCTACAAACACGTCCAGAATGAATGAAACGTGCGCAACACACACACACACACACACACACACACAATACATGAACACAACTCTGACCTCATCACATGGCTAACAATTACAGAATACAGATGCGGCCACAGTGGGAAGGGTCAACCTCTGACTGCAGGCTTGTGGCAGCAATGATCATGGTTGATAATCGGGGCTCTTGCTTTTGTATGTAGAAAATCATGGCCAGGGCATGAGTATGAGCAGAGTATGAGTAAAGAATGTGTAGAAAGACTGCATTGGAATTGAAATGACCCTAACCTTTCCACATGCGCAGTACCAGCATGCTGGTGGTGTCGATCTGGAGAACACGCCCGAGGCTGTCGGTAGTAGCTACCCAACGACCACACGGAGATATCACCACACTACGACCCTTACGACCGCTGTCATGTATGCGACGCCTGAACAAAGTAGATGAGTCGGGCACAGAATGGAATAAAAAAAGAGAAAAAAGGGAATTCAATTCCATCAATTCAGAATACATGTACATCATGTATAGTTTATTACCGAGGATAACAAACAAACACTTTACAAGCAAAAATGAGCGTGCTCCCAGCAGGGCTCGAACCTGCGACATTCGCGTTATTAGCACGACGCTCTAACCGACTGAGCTATGGGAGCTCATGTGAAAGACAGCAATTGCATACATCATGAGCTAGAGGAGCACGGTGCTACATTGAGGATAACAAACAAAAACCTTAGAAGCAAAAATGAGCGTGCTCCCAGCAGGGCTCGAACCTGCGACATTCGCGTTATTAGCACGACGCTCTAACCGACTGAGCTATGGGAGCTCATGTGAAAGACAGCAATTGCATAACATCATGAGCTAGAGGAGCACGGTGCTACATCGAGGATAACAAACAAAAACTTTAGAAGCAAAAATGAGCGTGCTCCCAGCAGGGCTCGAACCTGCGACATTCGCGTTATTAGCACGACGCTCTAACCGACTGAGCTATGGGAGCTCATGTGAAAGACAGCAATTGCATAACATCATGAGCTAGAGGAGCACGGTGCTACATCAGCAATGCTGGTGCTCGCAATCATGGGAGTACCTTTTGTAACTTACCATGGCGGCACTGGTGTACTGGGATCACGGCCCTCCTTCTCCGCTGCTCCTTCTCCAACACCAAGTAAGGAACTATGCAACATGTCAAACAAGCACAAAGCCAGCATGATGCCAGTCACAATCTGACGAATGCAAGCATTGCCCTTACACATGTAAAATGTATGCAACACATGTTTGACCATTTCACGCACAATGTATGCAACACATCGCGAGAATGAAGGATTTCAAACATGTCTGACAAGATGCTCACCCTGCCCAAGACAGCTGAGAGACAACAGCACTGCGCAATCTCTGGGCAACGACAGACGCCACCAGGCTGAGCGATGGCGTGATCATTTTCTACAGATCATAACAAACACAGCACATTGTTCGTTACTAAACAATAAGCATCACAAACCAACACGATAAACATCACAGAGCAACACAACAAACATCACAGAGCAACATAACAAACATCACAGAGCTACATTTTACATCATTCTGAGCGTTTACACTTGGCAGTGCGTGGCGTTCTGCACCAAGTCCAGTTGCAGCACATCTCAGTCAGTGAGCTCTTTTCTGATGCCTTTACTTGCGAAGCATAGGTAGGGGGGGGGGGGGGTACTCTTGGTCTCAGGAGTCAGGAGGACCAAAGTAACTACAGTCCTTTCCAAAAACGACACAAAACGATGGTCAATACTACAAATACATGTGCTACACACATAATCCGTTGGTGTGAAGTCATCGGAGCAATGTTCAGTAGCAAGGTATTGTCAGCGAGCAAGCGTGCCTTACCTCGTATGCATCATACGTAATGAATGGCGGACAGGTGCTGGACGCCATGTAGCTGGTCATCATATCACCTTGCACCAAGGACATACCCTCATTGCGAAAGCTAGCCTCGCGCATCAGCGAAAGAGACGTCCGTGTATACGAACCTGATCAGAAACACAGCAATACCGCAGGAAGAAAACGAACGAAGATGGCAAATTTGTTCAGTTCCACGTGATGGAAAGAAGCTGCGTTTTTACTCAGAGCGCCACGGCGTCTTATCTCTAAACTGGGTGTAAAGCTATGCCTTATACGGGCAGTGAGCACCCTACTTACTTCAATACACGAATGTTCTATACTACCGTAAAGTACCGCCAGAGCGCCCCACCATCTCGTCCTTTCGTGGTCACCTTGTGGAGGTCGATTCCTGTCTGTAGGTCATACGACACGGACCTTGTACAAACATTGCACATTGTGCAGTCAATCCGTACCCAGTTTACCTTCGAGCTCCACATAAAAGCATACCAAGTGTGACCTTAGTACACGAAGGTTCTCACATCGTTCAAACTTAGTAGCATTCTGCCATACGATTTTCTTCCCCTGGCTGTAAAATCAAGGTGGGGCGCTCTCGCGAGACGGGGCGCTCTGGCGGTACTTTACGGTAATTGCATGACCCGAGAACCCTTTGAATGAAGTGAATATTCAAACTAATGTGATTTCATTGTACTGCAACAAAAAAAGAAGAACAATCGTATACTGTAGAACTGTAGACTAACCGACAGATGCAAAGCCTTGAATCTTCCCCGCGTCGTTGAAGGCATACTTCTTGTAGGACAGCTGCTGCTCCTGCTCCGCACCTTACATGCACAGAACACACAATCAGTGCCAGCACAAGAGAGCCTTGCAAGTTAGTCTTTACACCAGAACAAGAGAGCCTCACACAACACTAGAAGAGCCTCACAGGACAAGTGAGCCCCGCAGGCTAGTCGACGCCATAACTTATGACACACAGCACCAAAGAAGCACATCTACATCACCACGGCAACGGCACAAGCACACCAATACTGATGTGGACCGGGACTAGAGCATGCTGCACGTTACATCTGGTGTCGGCAACTTACCTCTGCCCCTGGTGACACAAGTGCGAAGACACTTCAGCAAGGAGTCACCGTCCAGTGCAACAACGGTGTTCTCATATACAAGTAGCACTTCTTCACCCTAAGCATACGAGCATACCACAACAAACAAGCGTACATGGCGTCATGATGTCACAGTTACGTACAACTATAAAATAAACGACACAAAGCTAACAACTCACGCTAACATGCCCACGAAACACCGATTGGACATGCTCCCAATACGCAAAAAGAGAAGACGTCCTCAGCCTAGAAATATACAGTGAAAGTCATCTAGTACTGTGATGCTTGTCACAGCCAGCATTGCAGTTATCATACTCAAAAGAGCTGTTTGACACTTCCCATGGGATGTGTGCAGGAGCCAGGTTAGAGGCTCGCGATGCCCCAACGCTTTCGCACAAAGTACTAGTACCCTGGATACTAACTACCACACTCTTTCCCATTCCCAGCCAATGTATGTCATATCAGGGCTTCACTGAACATGCAATGTAAGAAGAAGACCAGCAATTTACCCTTTATCTGTGAAAAGAAAAGAGAGAGAAAAAATGTCCATCACACGGAACAAACAGACATTCAATTACCAGCATTCTATTTATTTATTTTCTTACATATGATCGGAGGTTCCTGGTGCGCACGCCACCTGCTTGACAATGAATCATGTTGATAGCACCACGATGCAGACGGTGACTCATCACAAACTCTCCTCTCTAGCCACAGCAGTAAAAGGGAAAGACAGTGAAGCAATGCAACCATTCACCAAGGCACATGCATATTCAGAACCTCATTTGTAGCAAACACAAGGCAGGGAAGGAGCCTGGGGCAGCCAGTCCAAGTTAGAACATTGCTTGGTGGCAGCTCTTATGCCGCACAGTCTCTTGTTGTGATCTGAACGCAAAGGCTGCTGCATTTTACACATCTGATTGTACATTGTATGTCTAACCAAGTTACCGTGCAGTCGCCTTGGGGATTTTAAATTGATTTTTTCAAGTTACAGTCTGGCTTGCTACAAGACTTCGTACGAAGGTATACTAGAGGGATTACTAGTACTTCGAGCGCCTGTACTTGCTCAATCCGCCAGCAATAAACAGTATGCACTGAGCTACATATAGAGACAACTATTAGCCGCAACAACATGGCTGTGGATACAAGGGTGGCTTGGATTGCCAGAACAATATGGATTACCATAGCATGCCATCAACACAGCTCGCCCAAACGGGTTCGCGATAACCGGGGTAGGACTGTACTCGAGACCTTGACTTAGTACTCATTCAAACCTGCTTTTCAATCAGATAGATCTAAAACTCAACATACAGCAAACAACAGTGCAGTTCAATGAAATCCGATTCAAAAGGTCAACAGCTGTAGCGTCAGGCACTGCGCAGCCCCAGACCTGCAAATACTGAGCCGTGTAATAGTATCGGTATAGGGCCTTGTCCCAACAAGGACTACAAGTCACACGACAACAGATATGTTGTTGCAAACTACGGCGTCTGCTCACCGGAAGATATGCTCGTAAGTGTCCGTCAGAGAACCCCACCAGCACAACATGCCACGCCGTTCGGCTGTAGGAAAAGGCACGATACACACAGCATGAGCACACCAGTGCCTTGTCTACAGTACTAACTGTCTTGTGCTTGTATTCAAAATTTCAAATGGTCAGACATTAGCAAGTTATTGAAAGCAGATACGCTACCTAGCTCATAACAAGGTAAATAACTATCGCAAACGAACTAACAAAATGGTACTCCAATGAATGAATTTATCACACCGGAACACACGCCAACAAGTCCTTACAGGTCACAACAAACAAACAAAAGGCCAGGCCTACCCTCCATCAACCAGTACAGGCAGAACAACATTCTGTACTAAAGTAAAAGAATCCGGCGCACCAGATCAAACCAAGACAATACTGATCATATTTCTTCGAAGTACATGCAATGCACGGTGACAGTGAGTTGGGCATTACCTGTTCGGTGGACTGACTGTCAAGGCCAAAATGGCCGTGATAGTATCACTGGATCACGAGCAAAAATGCACATACACACACACACACATACACACATGCACGCACAATATTTGGCAGTACAGGTGATGGAAAAATAATAATAATAATATTTAAAAGATCCGTGCACCAGGAACCTGATGAACAAAAGAGGTTGTCGCAACAATATTTGTCGTTGCTGAAACGAACATCGTTTACAGTATTTCATACTCGAACCCCTCCCGAAATGAACTCAGTTTGCTATGCTGGACGACCAAAACAGCAAAACAGCATGCATGTACCAGTACAGACCAGCACAGCATGCATGTACCAGTACTTCAAAAAGAAGTACATGTACAGTGATTTCTCGCCCTCCCTCCAAAAAAACAATGTTTGTTTCAGGGATGACAAACAGCTTTTGCGACGACCCCTGGCACCATATTCACGTAATGAACATGGAGATGCACATGCACTTGATCACACTTCTGCCAAAAAATGACGCCATTAGAAATTCCACCGTAGGTAAGTCCCATCGCAGCTAAAGAGAGGAATTTGCAAACCCCTGGTTATGTACTCTGGGTGCTACTGGTCTCAAGCACATTGACCAACATGGACAAAATCACTTGCCCTGGCTAACAATATGACAAGGAAAAAGGATAGGAGCGGCAGCAAACAAGAAATAAATGAAACCCATTGCAAATCAGCAAACGATCTTTGCTGTACAGTCAACTTCGCTTATAACGACACTCGGCGGGGCATCAAAAAGGTGTCCTTATTCGCAAAGTGTCGTTATACCCGAAGTCTCATTATATGTATTACAGTGGGATGGGACTTTGCTCTGGGCATGGAAATTCTGTCGTTATTCGCGAATTGTCGTTATATCCGCAGTCGTTATTCACGAAGTTGACTGTACTTTGAAGTACAAGGAACTACCTGTAATATTCATACATACCCATTGGCCCCCTCAAGGCTTCCCTGCCAGGCCAGTTGATACTTCCTTAGCCCGTCATCATCTATAGAGAACAGAACAAGCCGAATCAAAAGGTGTGTACGTGTGTGTGTGTGTGTGTGTGTGTGTGTGTATGCGTGCGCGCACGCACGCATGTGAATGCATGTGACAGACAGACAGACAGACAGACAGACAGACAGACAGACAGACAGACAGACAGACAGACAGACAGACAGAGACAGACAGACAGACACAGTGAGCTGCAAACTGTGGCATTGCACACCCGTGCAGGCTGCTTACATGGTGCAGTCAGTGAGTGAGTACAAAAGAAGGCTTCTGACAGCGTGCCGGACTAGCCGCCAGTGCTGTTCATATAGCAAAGTGCTAATGCAACCTACCTGTGTTCACGGACGCTGTCATGAATACTGTCTGACAAGCATTCGCAATAGCCAACAAGAAGCCATCAGTAGAGACAGATAAGTGCACATTCTTCAGCCAGTCCTGCAGCAGCAATGACAAAGGTACATGTACAAGTGCATGAATTTCATGACCCGATACCTGAAAACTGCGCTATCTTATCCAGCACGATTCATAATCACTCTCGATTGTGAAAAATCGTCAACGTGCACACATGCGGTAAAAGTCAAACTCCCACCTACGACGAGCACCGTACTCCTTCACCATCGTGAATAGTACCCCAGAACCCTTCTGGTAGCTGCAGTGGATGATGGTGACTTCAGTACTTGAGGGATGACATGGCATGCAGGGATGTATATTCAGACGTGATTCCAGCGTGTGCGCATGTGTGTGCATGTGTGTGTGTGTGTGTGTGTGTGTGTGTGTGTGTGTGTGTGTGTGTGTGTGTGTGTGTGTGTGTGTGTGTGTGTGTGTGTGTGTGTGTGTGTCACTGTGTGTGTGTGTGTGTGTGTGTGTGTGTGTGTGTGTATGTGTGTGTGTGTGTGTGTGTGTGTGTGTCACTGTGTTTGTGTGTGTGTACTGGGGGGGGGGGGGGGGCTTGTTTTTCTACCACTGTACTCTATAGCCTGCATTGGCAATGTGATGTTGCAACAATGTACCTGAAAAGACCCATCCTCTGACTTGTCCGCAGCATTTATGTTGTCATCTGCAGTCAAACACAAGTAGAAGCATGCATGCACAAATGACAGGGAGACGTGTCACCCACAAATACAACGACTCACTTGCACACGCACAAACATGAAATTGCCCACACAAGCTCTTGTAAACCCAGCATAACCACTTCCCTGGATTTGCATGCTCTCTTGTATACACTACTCCCCTCTCCATGACTCTTGAGTTGTATTGCTCTACCGGGTGATCCTGCCCGGTATACCAAACTATTTACTAAAGCTGCTCCACAAAATAACATCTTTCAAAAGCTCTCCAATGTCACAATTCCTACAACAAATTGGCCATCTATACTATTTTCACTAGCGTTACTTGTCTATAGTTGACGTTATCCCTTTCTCGTTCATCTTTCTATCATTGAGTACGCAGATTGAGTATCATTGAGTACACAACTTCTCACACCATACCTGGTTTGTCAAGGTGGAAAAGTGCGGACAAGCTGGGCACCATCTCTATGGCACAGCAATGTTGCCATTGTGCACTTTCTCCTCTTTGATTGGCCATACTGGAGTACAACACGATTTGCACTTTGGACACAGCCAGCAAGAACAAATCTCACAATGCAGCGTTTCCTACATGACCTGAATTGATGCACAACCATGTAACTCTCTTCATGTACTGTACTTCGATTTGCTGGTATTAGAAGAAGAAGCAACTAACACCAACAGAGAGGGAGTGAAGTCTGTACACAATGATCATGATCGTAGTCTCTTGTCCACCTATCAAATGAAATGAAGAAAATAATGAAGAAGAGACGATTACGACGTGTCGATGGTCATTCAGTCGACAGTGCAAGTGGTCATATTATATCATCATCATTGTCAGATGCGATTTGAAAATCAGACAAATCATTCAAATTATTTGATTCAGATTTTAGCAACAAAACTTGACTTTACTGTCTTTTGTCTAGAAAAAGAAAAGTCGATCCAGAAACACGTGGTGGGTGGGTAGCAGACTAGACTAGCAGCAAGAGTACATAACCCAGTTATGTTATGGACTCTTGCTAGCAGTAGTATAGCGGAGTAGCGCACTCGTCGGATGGTGCACACACGCTGCTTTCCCGCGGTTTGCTCAGGTGTGCACGGGATCGATCGCAAAAGGGCAACAAGAAGTGCATGCACATTTCGAAGTTTCGTACAGGGCAGGGGTGTTATGTTTGGAAGATCGATCAACGCAAGTGTGGTTGCGTTGGTTTGAACTGGCCTTTTCGAAATTCACGCTTCACTTTCTGACTGTTGCGTGCGGCAATTCATTCCTTGCGTGTGCTGTGGCAATGGCAGAAAAATCAGCTTCGGCTGATGGCAAAGATGGTGGTGAAACAGAGGTAGCAGCTGCTTCACTCGTGTCCAGTATTCGAAGTGAGCTGCGCGGCTTGAGAGATAACCGGAAAGTGGAGAGTGAGCAGCAGCTGAAGGTTAGAGCTTCTGAGGAGCAAGTACACACACAGTACCCAACAAAATTATGCAATTTAGGGCAGATAACACCACTAAACAATATCAGTTTATATAATAAAGTGCTGTGCAATCCATTTCCAATGAGTTTGTGTAGTCCAATACGTAATACGTGCATTACTTCATTCAAACTTTCAAATTCGGCTGGATGCGTTTCGACGGGATGATACAGTCTCTAAAAATGTGGACACCCATAGTCTTGAAGCTGCTTTGTGTCATGGGTCACGACAGTAGTCCACGGCCCACAAATAGTTGGGGACTGTGATGCAACCGTGTTGCCAAACTCATTTCAATGCGCCAAAAGTGAAAACTGACACAAGTTGAGCAGTGAAAGCACAGAAACAGCAGTCTTGCTTCTACAACGCAAGACGAGGCCTGTCCTGAACACAATGCTGCCGACTAACGAATAATGGTGTGCATGGCATTCTACTAGCATGGCCGTTCAGTGTGACGTCATTATCAGAGAATGCATGCACATGGGTCAACCGTGGAAGACAGTAGTGTGTGTATTGTAGATGTCCTATGCTCACTTGCAAGCCCTAAGCTATAAGTCACCTTTCAGGAGCCGTCAATAAATGACGATAATTATTATTTTCGAATTACTTTGTAATTTGGGATGGAGGGAATTCTTTGCTATTTGCTTCCAAGGTGTGGAACAAGATGGGTTTTAATACTTTGGAAATATGACCAAAGCAATGAAGTGATGACCATTGTACGTGTGTTATTTGTTGAGGGAAGAGACATTACCGGTACAAAAGTTTGTTTCTTGAAAATTGAAAAATGCTCTGGCATCTATAGACGTTAAGTAAAGAGCGCAACTTACATGTGATTATGTCGACTTGATGTGTGCTTCCTTCCTTTATCTTTTGCACTGCCATTAACTAGGAGCTGTTTGAGAAGAACCGTGAGTTCATATCCAGCTCACTCGACACTCTGGATTCAGACAGCGAAACAGAGAAACATCCTACTTTACCTGCACTGAGCCACCATGTGAACTCGACGCAGATGGTAATTGTGCACGTTCTATTGGACATTTCTTTTGGAACCTCTCTTACACACACGTGCACACACGCGCGCGCGCGCACACACACACACATCGTATCACCTATCTTATCTTCTGCCCGTTCTCTATTCTCTCTCTTCTCTCTGTCTGGTTCTCTCCCTATTTCTCTATCTCTCTCTCTCTCTCTCTCTCTCTCTCTCTCTCTCTCTCTCTCTCTCTCTCTCTCTCTCTCTCTCTCTCTCTCTCTCTCTCTCTCTCTCTCTGCTGTACCAATATGATTTCATGTTTCATAAAATGGCCTTTGCTCTCAGTGGGTAGGACTTTTCATTGCCATACCCCGAAAAAAGGTCATAAGTTGTGTTCTTGTTGTTACCTTCACTGTTCTCTTTACTGACAGGCCAGTGTTGTGAATGGTATGGACAACAAACAAGTCTCTTTGCCACTGTGCAAGCTGAACTTTACCCCATCACTGCCGCACTTCAGTTCCTGGGCATCAAACCAGCAGAACTTCATCGTAAGCTACACTGCAGGAGTTCTATGAGTTGCCTACATCTGTATGTTTGGTTTCTTTTGCATTGGGAACGTGTGGGCTGCTTTACGAACTGTGTGGCCTAAATGTGAAATGAATTATTCCAATAAACAGGATAAACTTTTCTAATTGTCCGCAAACTCCAACGCAGCCACTTACACATTTAAGAAACTTCACCTCTCTACTCCAAATGCCACGAAGGGTCTCTTCACTGCGAACTTGAGCTGTACTACAGCGCCTTCATTGCCTTTGCTTAGTCTCTGGCTTGAATAAACTCATACGGCATCACTGTGGTCTTCGTTGCGTGCAGGTTGACGATGAAACTGTCCTCCACAACATTCCTTACATGGGAGATGAACTACTGGACAAGGAGCGAGGATTCATTGACGACCTGATTCAGAACTACGAGGGCCGCGTTCATGATGCTGCTGAGGCCTGTGAGTCCCATTCCTTTACTCGTTGCTTTCCTCAGGAATCCGGCTAACTTTTTTCTTTCTTTTTTTCTCAGTGACCAGAGCTGTCCCAGACTGATGCCTTGTTCTGCTAGGATGCTGACAAAGTTATTAACATGTTCACATGCGATGCGGTATCTTGCTTGCTTGTCTACGTGCAGCGGCCGAGGATGACATTGAGGACGATATCCTTCACCAGCTTGTGCTCCGTCTGTCAAAGAAGTTGTCTTCATCAGAGCCGGACGGTACGTGTGCATTGTGTCCTGTGAGGGCTGCGGCCACAGCTCTTTGCTGTGCTATGA
Source organism: Sycon ciliatum (assembly GCF_964019385.1). Lineage (NCBI taxonomy): Eukaryota > Metazoa > Porifera > Calcarea > Leucosolenida > Sycettidae > Sycon > Sycon ciliatum. The sequence goes on along the minus strand of NC_088643.1, from coordinate 72,707,037 downwards.
TATCATTTCATAAGTTTACTAGGCATAATATTATACTACTGCTATAGCTGACCGGTATAAGTACAGCAGCTGTGTACATGTAGGTAGTAGGCAGTAGGCAGAATTATTGACCTACTTTTGAAGTAGATGTGAGTTGTCTGAAAAGTGAAAAACTCTTTGACCAGGGCCCCAGAGCAGCTGTAGGAGTCTGAGTGACACCACCTGTCCTCTCCATCACAATCTCGTCTCTGTTCCTGTTGACCAGCATCCCAGCAGTACTCTCTGTGTGAAACAGAGTGTGTTTTTACATGTACACGTATCAGAATGAGGTACTAGTAGACCCTTTTAATTTTCTCAGAAACACCTCTGGGCCGCCAGCTCAAGTAAGAACTTGCCTGCTGGACCATGGGGAGACTGACTGACTGACTGACTGACTGACTGACTGACTGACTGACTGACTGACTGACTGACTGACTGACTGACTGACTGACTGACTGACTGACTGACTGACTGACTGACTGGCCATGGAAGGGAATAGCTGTGATGGGAGGATGGCTGTCACCTGTGGTGTACCGTGGAAGTAGCCGGGAGTTTTTCTGAACCCCTAGTCAACCAGGTGCGGAGGATGCTGGTCTATTTAGGCAGAATCTGGCCTACATGCTTGGATTCTATGCCAACCAACCAGGCTTGTTTTCAGTTGGGCGTGTGCTTGCTTCTTCCCTGATGCCTTATTGAGCTAGTCTTTTGTGTGTGTTCTGATGGTGTGATGTTCTGTCCTTGATGTGTCATGTGGTTTATGTGGCACTGATAGATTCAACTGAGCTATCTATGGAGAAGGCCGAGACCGTGCTGACTGCGCTGGTCAAGGCCTACCCCGACAAGAACTGGAACGTGTCGAAGCTGTGTGACCGGTAAGCTCTTTGCCATGTTTCGTGCCGTGCCCCACGTATTATGTCTTACTGTAAGTCGACTAATTTTCGGTCCATTCCAATTTCGGCCTCCCAGGGCTAATACCCATTTCGGCCGCATCAAATTTTCGGCCTGTGCTGCTGCCACCTGTATATACTGTCACATGATCATGCTGAACCTTGCAAAACAAAATTTCGGCTGCAACAAATTTTCGGCCTAACATGTCCAGGCCGAAAATAGCCGAAAATAAACATGCGCCGAATATTTGTTTGACTTACAGTAACCTCTGAGCTTGTGTTCTGTCCTGTGGTGAAATGCCACCAGTGAGTGGTAGTGTTACGTCTTGTTACACCGACTGAGTGCATCTCTGGCCCATCTTGTGCTGCAGTTGAGGATTTCAGACACTGAATGCTCCAGCTCATTGGCTTTTTATTTTATTTCACCGTCCAATGGCAGAAGCCAATGCAAAGGAGGGGGCGTTAGCCAGCCATGGCAAGAGAAGAAAAAGAAAGAAAGAAGGAGAGAAGATAATAATCGGAAGAAAAGGACGCATCAGCGGGGTGAAATTTATCACTATGTTGACCATTTTTGGATCCACTATGTCCATCATATCGAATGGTAGTGCGGTCACTGTTATAGACTTTTAGTACAGGTCATGGTTGCTTAGGTGCATGCTTTGTGTATATGCTTGTTTGTATTGATGGATCCCTATGTTGCATGGGCCACGCGTACTCATCCGGCGGATAACGTTATGTTTGAATAATGTGTGTGCTGTACCGATACTGTAGGTACCGCGCTATTCTGCAAAAGAAAGGCCTGGATGTACAGTGCCTGCCGAATATCGATGGGTGAGTGACAACAACTGTTCTGTTTGCCGGTGTGTTCTATGGCTTGCAACCACATGTGCACATCATGCCATCACCATGTATGTTCTGCTGAATAGCGACCGCATGGTATGCTTGCATTAAACTTCCGGGTCTGGCCAGAGCGAATGCCGGGCACAGTTGATGCTGCCGCAGCTGTACTGTTAGTGTGTGTAGCATGCTTTTTCCGTATGCCAGGAAGATGCCGTATCTCATATTTCCTCTTTTTTTCGTCGGTGTGGCATTGCAGGGCCAACGCTCAGTCTGTGCCGAGGCAGCAGAGTCTTCACTCATATCACTCCTTGTTCTGCCGGCGTTGCTTCAAGTACGACTGCTTCCTACATGGTGAGATCAGTGGCACTGTTGTTTGGTGAAAGTCCCTCTCTTCTGCATGTGACTATGTCTGAAAGTCATCTGTGCGTATAGTGAAATACCTGTACTTGGGCTGTGTTGGTTTTGTTGTGTGCTCTTTCGATCCTGACCAAGGTCAAGGTGACCGCTGGTGGTCCGGGATGTTTCATGCGATGTGGTGTTGATGTTGTTATGTGCTTATGTTCCATGTTCTGTGTTTTTGATCAGCATTCCGTCCAACTCCTAGATTCAATCGCAAAAAGGTAATTTCTTTGCCTACTTGTAGTACCGCTTACTGTACCAGCTGCTTTTGCATGAAAATTGTTTTGTATGTGTTCAGATTCAAGTCTTATTTTGACACATTACCTTTGTTCTGTTGTAAATTCTTGTCGATGTTGGACAGTTGAATGCATGCGCTGTTCACGGTATCTTCTTCTGGTCCGATGGTGTTGTTTCCATTTGTTTCCACTGCTCTTTCACTCTGCAGTCAGAGTGCAAGCCTCGCACCGAACCGTGTGGTCCCAATTGTTACATGCATAAGGTGAGTGCGTGGGTGTGTTGGGGTGGGAGTGTTGCCATTGCAGTACATTGTACCTGGCTGCAGCTACATGATGTACTCGGCACTGGTATTGAGTAGTGTGAGAGGTGTGATTTGATTGTGATCCTTTTTTTTCACTGGTTTGAGGGAAAGACGCAAACGGCGAAAGTCTGAAGAAAAATTGACTGTCGCCACCAGGACTCAAACCAAGGACCCTCGCTGACCCTTGTTACTCTTCTTTTTTTTTTTAAGAATTTGGTGCTTCTTGCCATTCTTGCTTGTAGGCTGGTATTCCGACGTTACCTGAATCAAGTGGGACGCCGTCGGCCCTTGGCAGTAGTAGCCCTGCTTCATCTGCATCTAGTGCACCGTCATCAGGTCAGCCATCCTGTGATACATCGCGATCAGCTTCACCAAGCAGATCGGCGGGGTCCAGGCTAGCTCCCTCAGCCAGCGCCAAGCCTCAAGCCAGTGCCGGTGCATCGTCCCAGGCGCTTGAACCACCGCCCGGCAATCGGCAGCAACACCTGGGCGTGCGATCGCCTCAGCGTTCCCTGGACGCTGCCGCCGTAGCGTCAGCAGCGCAGTCTGGATCCTTGTCTTCTTGTATGTATTGCTTCTGCGTCCTTGTGTGTGCTTGCGTGTGCGTACAGTGCTGCTCAATGAAATCCAATCAAGTGAGTCAGTTTTGTGCCCTGTCAAGTGATAATCCCAGTGGGCGCAGGTCGAGGGCTGCACCGCGCCCAGCTCCTATCTGACTCACTCGATCGTATTTCATTGATCAGCAATGTACATGTGTGAATGACGTGTGGACAGTGTGTACAGTGTATTTGGACTCTATGTGTGCACGCCGCGGGCAGGGTAGTTGCTTTTGCTTTGGCTGCATTTGCTGATGTGTCGCCGGTGTAGTGTCTACATGTAGAAGTGTTTGAAAAAGACTTGAAGTAACACACTACCGTAAAAGTCCGTAAATAAGTACGTGTTTACTTTCGAATTTAGTGACCACACCCGTACTAACTTTCGGGCGGGTACTGACTTTCGGGCACGAACTAACTTTCGGACCTGACTTGTGTGTAGTGGAGAAGTCATTTTCATGTAGATGTACATGCTACGTGCTGCATGTGCGCATCGTACCGGTACTTATTTCGGGCAGTATGTTTATCGGGCTTGACTTGACTTCAACAGACAGAGCCAAAAGAATGAAGGGGGTATTTCTTTTCGGGCAGGTACTTATTTACGGACTTTTACGGTACATGTAATTCATATGACATATTGTGTTGGTATGGGTGTGGGTGGGTGTCTGCCGTGTTTGCTGTCACAGATAGTAGTGGCTGGATACCCGCCGAGGAGTCAGCGTTTCGTGTGCTGCGTCCTCTTTTCCCGTCTAATTACTGTACGCTTGCAGAGGTGCTTCGCACGCGGACATGTGAAGAGGTGAGGCATTCTGCAGCCCTTTATTGCGTGAAGCGCTTTGATTCCCCTGATTCCGGGTGCTATTTGAGTCCGACATGGATGGGAATCTTTTCTTTTCTGTCTCGACTGTTTTTCACAAATTTATTTTGATCCATATCACGAATGAGTGGGGTGCGTCCCATGTTTCCGTTTTTTGCCGAATGTGTCCTACATGTATGTGCAGTGGCATGATCATAGCTACATTACATGTTATTGTCGATCATCGTCTACGTTGCCATGGTGATATGAAGACCTAGCACCATTGTGAGAGCATGCTAGGAGTCCAAGCATAGTGAGCCCACCTTAGCCGTCGTGAATGCACTCTCGCTACTGTGCTGGTGTTCAGGTTTGGCAGTTTGCTCTCCACGACCCGTGCGATGTCGTCGAAGAGGACGTGCAGGAAGAGGAGCAGCAGGCGCCTGCCCGAAAGCGCCGCAAGAAAAATCAGAAGCAGAAGTGAGTGCTAGTTGGTGTGAGCACTAGGCGGTAGACTAGCTGTGTGCTTGCTTTACGTTTGCATTCAACTCTGAAGGCCTGTGCAACTATCGTTTCTAGCAGGCATATCCATGCTCCGTATTGAGGCTATTTTGTACTGTATAACTATCATTTCTAGCAGGCATATTCATGCTCCGTATCGAGGCTATTTTGTGTTGTTAGTGTACCAGGGCATGTCTTCCTCTGTTGTTTACGTTTGTTACACTATGTATGCTTTTTCTTTCAGGGCCTTCACCAATCACTTCCGCCAGGTTCTATTGAAGCAAGGTGAGGGTGGTGCAGGTTTGAAGCAGGAAGCAATGTCGTTGGGAAAGGAAGCACTTGAAGTACGAAGTACAGTGTATTTCAAAGACAGAATGGGTCTGGAGTGGCTGAACAGCATTGCCGAGTTTTTCACGAAATAGAATGTGTGTGTGTGGGGGGGGGGGGGGGATTCACATAATTATGTCTGGGGTTTTTTCACCTCAATGATCTTGTTTATTCTGTACTCTTCCCATCATTAACTACAGGCTCTGATAACCCATCGAACTTGATGTTCAACTACCGGCCTTGCGATCACAAAGGCCCATGTGATAGTTCTTGCCCGTGCATCATCGGACATAACTTCTGCGAGAAGTACTGCCAGTGTTCATCGGAATGTGAGTCCACTCTCGGTCTCAGTGCAATGTGTCGTGCCCTAGGTCAATGTTACGGGATGCACATTGTACATGTTTATTATACAATAGTTTGGGATAATTTCGGAAGAGCTTGAACGTTGGAAGAATGCTCTCAGCGTGTGTGTGCCAGTTGAGAAGCCGATGAGACCAACTGGCTTTTGTTTGGTTCACCCCTCGAATGTGTGGAGCAGAACTCTTTTGGCATACTGCATCGGTGTTAGTTCACATCAGATCCATCTGCACTGTGTGTCTTTGCTCTCAGGTCAGAATCGCTTTCCTGGATGCCGGTGCAAGGCGGCGTGCAACACCAAGCAGTGCCCTTGCTTTGGCGCGCTGCGAGAGTGTGATCCTGACCTGTGCTTGACTTGCGGTGCCTGTAAGTACTGGATGATCACGGTGTTCTAAACATCCAGTGCCACTTGTTCAACACGCATTCTTGACATGCTCTCATTCGTCTATGTTTGCCTTGATTTCTCACAGGTATGAGGTGTGGTGGAATCTTTGTCAAATGTGTCATCATTCTGTTTGGCATGTGTTACAGTGCTGGGTGGTAGCCTGACCAAGACTGCCTTTCATATTGGCTTCCCTGCGTTTGTGTTGTTGCTGCCTGTGGCTTTCTTGTAGCGACAAATCTCAAGAGTAAAACGGTGCCGTGTAAGAACGTGTGCATTCAGCGTGGACATCGCAAGGTGAGGGAGTCAGTGGCAGGACATCCCGTGCATTTTCTAGCCAGGCACTCATGCTGATCCGAAGGCATTAGACTGGCACTGCTAATCTGGTAACCAAGAATCACAAAGTGGATGGGTATTGTGTGTTGCATGGGTCCTAGATCAGAAGTATTGAGCGGCATTTTCTTTGTCTCCAGATTGAGTCGCATTTGATCTGAGTGTTTGTAGTAAGCGGTTTGGTGCACGGCTAGATGCTTTTTTATTAAATAAGTTTCCCTCTTCTTCGCTGTCCTTTCTAGCACTTGTTGTTAGCACCTTCCGATGTCGCCGGTTGGGGCATCTTCATTAAAGAGGCCGCCCAGAAGAACGAATTCATCAGCGAATATTGCGGAGAGGTGAGCAACCTAAAATGTGCTACACACACTGCGTCGGTGTTCCTTAGTCTGCTTTTCTTATTGTGTGGTGCCGTTCGCTTCATCTTGCAATCCCGGCGTCTTTAGCATGCATGGTGCTATGGGAGGATTTACTACACCGCGCTCCTATCAGCTGCTATCAAAACTAATGAGTGTTGCACGCATTGTGGTGAAATGTTGACCTTGTGCGTGTGCTCATTGATTTGACTGATGTTCTGTTGTTCTGTTATTGCTGGCCAATGAGAATCAACCTCAGGTAAAGCCCCCGGTGTACTATAGCCATTGTTTTCTGTTTGCTGTAGTTGCACGAACAACCGTGGTGCCACCTCCGAGGCCGATTCCGCATTTTGTTCGCATTGTAGATGTTGTGTGTACAGTATGTGTGTACAGTATGTGCGTACAGTATGTGTGTACAGCATGTGTGTACAGCATGTGTGTACAGCATGTGTGTACAGTATGTGTGTACAGTATGTGTGTACAGCATGTGTGTACAGCATGTGTGTACAGTATGTGTGTACAGTATGTGTGTACAGCATGTGTGTACAGCATGTGTGTACAGCATGTGTGTACAGTATGTGTGTACCTGCAACCAGCCAATGGCATGATGTACTTGCGTATGTTAATGTTCTCCTTCTGGCAACTAGATGATATCTCAGGATGAAGCAGAGCGCCGTGGAAAGGTCTACGACAAGTGGAAGTGCAGTTTCCTCTTCAATCTCAATGCCGGTTAGTATCGTGCTGTTTCAATGCAACTCAGTTCGGTTTGTTGCTCCTCGACGTTCCTTGGACATGATCAGATGTGCATTTGGTCAATTTCCCGACACTTACTTCGGCGTCTCCTCTCTTTTTGTCGCTGCAGAGTTTGTCGTGGATGCCACACGGAAAGGAAACAAAATCCGCTTTGCCAACCACTCCATCAATCCGAACTGTGCTGCTCGAGGTACAAAGTTTTCTGTTCTCCATCTTGAGTCCAATGCCTTGCTGTATTTTCCGTAGTGGCCACGTTGCATGTGGGTTATGATCTCCAGCTAGTGAAGGCTTGGTAGTAACCGATTCCATGCCCATTTTGCAAGTGCAATGTGTTCTGCACTGTTGCATTCAGTTTTTGTTTTTTGTGTCATGTGTTTTCTCGCATCAGTTATGATGGTGCATGGTGACCATCACATCGGGATATTTGCCAAGCGCAACATCGAAGCTGGAGAAGAGCTCTTCTTCGATTACCGGTTAGTTCCTCTACACTTGTGTTCTCCTTTCCTTTTTCTTTTTTTTTTGTTCTTGTTAGATGTTGCACGCAAGTCAGTGCACTCCTGCAGGTATCTATTGAAAGCCAGCCACTTCATTTCAATGTACAAAATCAGTTTGTATGCTTCCCTGTAGTCCATGGGAAGACAACGTGTATTGGCATGTGCAGTGTGTTTGAAACATACAGTCATGTAGGTGACCGTTATCAATACTCAGCAAGGTAGATTTAGGTACCTGACCGGTAATGGTACCTCGACTCAAATGTTCAAAATACACTCAAAGGTAAACTGCGTACAGATTGACATTGTATGGTGCCGTATGACCCGCAGACAGAACCACACCTCCAAAGCATGGCGACGAAGAGTGGGGGCGGGGGCTCTGACTGTTCTTAACGGTACCAATAACTGAAGAACTTTGTCCTTATAGTAGCGTTTGAGGATGGTCTGCTCTGCCTTGGTGTGCCTCGCTCTGCCTTGTTTTGTATCACTTATTACATTTTTGGCCGTATATCTTTCTCTTCGTGCTCCCTAGTTACGGACCAACTGACTCTTTGCGCTATGTGGGCATTGAGCGGGAGAACTACCGAGTGACATCTACCGAGTAGAGAGAACGGCAAGTTGCCCGGGTGCCATCTACCGAGTAGAGAAAATGGCAAGTTGCTGTTGGTGTCCAGGTGTCGCTACGGACACCACACTTGTGATTACCAACAGGCAATTAGCAGCATTTGCCACTTGCTCAAATACTCCCTTGCCATGAACATTGCTGCTCACTAGCAGGCGTACTACCCAAGACCTGTAACCCGCCAAGAACATCAGTCTCACCTCCATGATAAGTAGTGTATTGTCATAAACCCCTCTGCTTCTTTTAGGTTGCTTTCCGTTATTCTATTTATTGTTTTGCTTTTATCTGTGGCAGTCTTTGCTCTGTCTACTAACGGGGATCCTTGTTGTCGGAAGTATACATTTACGATACACTACTTGGAGGGGCTTTTTCAGAATAGCTCTTGGCTCTGTTGCGAGTGTGCAGAGGAGCGTTATTAGCATATTTTCTCTCTTTGTGTTGAGAGCGTGCAGCCTAGTGCTGTACACGTATGTCAGTCTCAATATGCTCAACACTGGTCAGTGCTGGTGGCCACCCAGTGCTTCTGTGCTCTTTCGGCAATATCATCAATGATAGCTTGCGCTGGTCCAGTCCTCAAGCTCTTGTTGACGCGTTTTAATCCATGCCATAGCCAGCTCATAGAAAGCTCTGTTTTCTTTCTTTTTCAATATGTAGACTCTTTCTAGCTGTTTTATCCAACACGCCGCCGGGGAGCTCTTTTTACTTTTCCTCCCACGTCTCTCGTTGTTTTTTTTGTTTTTGTTTTGTTTTTTTTGGTGACCGTTTTACAACCATACTCACACTTTTAAATTATCAAAAAATGGCTCAGGTTGGTGAAATCTGGCAATGATCCACATGTATTGTTCAGAATTTACAGTCGTGTACTTGCCAGCAGAGAGTACTAGGGGGTCGTCCACCAATATCAATATTCTTTAGAGAAGATATTGGGGTATCCTGTTCTAAGCACTTGCAGACTCCATTGCAGCCACTTACACATTGGAAATACAATTCAAACAATTTAATAGCTATAAAGACAACTAATTGCACAGTAAGCACATTATGTCGACATGTATGTGTAAAATGTTGTTCGATTATCGCAAGGCACACAAGGAAGGGAAAGCGAGGATTCGTTCAGAACTTGTGTGCCTTGCGATAATCATACTTCGAAGTACAACATTTTACACATACATGTCGACATAATTATATGAAATGGTTACTGTGCAATTAGTTGTCTTTGTAGCTATATTAAAACTGCTGTCTCCGAAACGCTTGTTCAAAAAATTTGAAGTGATGTATGCAGCAAAGTGACCGTATTTTGAACATTTGAGTTGAGGCACCCTAAATTATATTGGTTGGTGGTGGGGGGGGGGGGGGGGGGAGGGGGTTGGGCTCTGTTCATCTTGTCTGCAGTGAAAATATCGGTCTGTAGATACGGGAGGGCACTGTTGTTGTTGCTGTTGTTGTTGTTTTTTGTTAGTTAGGGTTACGAACCATTCAATTATAGTGGTCTAACAGGAAGGCCGGTTGCTCAAGAACCTGCTCCCATTCTGACCGACCTGATAGAATAATAATCAGGTACTGTAAAACCGGATAGTTTAACGACCAAAAAGTTTAACCGAACGCCTCAGTAAAGCAGCACTGTACTTCGACTATGACACTTTAGATGGACAATAAGCAGCGGAAACAAGCATTCCTTGGTCCTTTTTACTTTTTTGTAAATAATCCTTGGTTCTCCGTCCGAGTTCATTCTTGCACACCTGATGAGCCGTCCTTATCTATACGGCGAAACTATCTTCGTGTGAAACTGCTGCTTGTTACCACTGCTGATTGTCCCGTCATGATCTAAAGTGTCATAGTCGAAGTACATTGCTGTTTTACTGAGGCGTTCGGTTTTGCATGATCCTTGTTCGCATAGCTTCCCCTTTTCTTAAAAATGTAAACGTTTTTTGTAATTTTGGCATGATAACGTGCAGAAAGTTTAACGATGGCTACCTGGCCACAAACTGTATGCGCATCTTTACACAGACATCTCGCGATAACGTTTCTTCAAATAACGAAAACAAATTGGACGTTAGACTTTGTGACTCGTTAGACTTTCCGGTTTTACAGCACTTGGCACCACCTGAAACTGGAAAAAATTGCGCATTTCAACATTTTTATAGGGAAAGTGCAAGCAGTTCAGGCAGACAAGAAACGTGATCAGTGAGCCCTATAGTATGTATAATTATATGTACGTCAGGGTGTTGTAACACACAGGGAGACGGCATGAGGTCCGGCATAGTAGTATCCGAAACGATGCAGGACTTATTGGCTTACCCTCTATGGGTAGATGGTAGATACTAGATACATGTAGATAGATAGATACCTGTACTTGAAGTAAAATAAATAAATGAAAAGTAAATTATCGTGTCCGTTCCCGAAGGGCACTCACGACGGCCGCTAACACCCGGTAAACCCTAGCTACTTGAAGTAGGTCTCCCCTGACTCACTTGTGAGGTCTGCATTCGCCACTAAGGTTAACAGGCATAGTGGTGGCCTGCGGATGCGAAGGCTAGTTTGTGTGTTTCTGAACGAACTTTCAAGCGATGCCGACGCGGATCCCGCGAATATTGTTATATATTACTTGAAGTAGGTACTTTGTAAATAGAAGATTGTGCAGTGGCGCTCCTACAGTTGCGGAAAACTCATGAAAATTTAATGTTTTTAAAACTTTTTTTTGTTAGCTTACGATTTTTGGATATTCGTTACTCGCTATGTTTAATATGTAACGGGAATCGTGTGTCGCGGTCGCAGCTCGTTGCAAGCCGCGTGTGTATTGTTGCGTCACAGGAAGTGGTATTGTGAATGAGCATTTACAGTATACCCTCGCAGGTGGCCTCTATAGCCTATCTATTCTAATAGATTAGCTGAAGACAAAACCATCCGATCTTCATCGGTCACCATGGTCTTGGATTGGTGTGCATGTGTCACTTGACAGCTAAAACAGCTGTTGAGTGTTGTGCTGATTGTCATGAGCAGCACCTTAACCAGCTCCAGGTCATGTTCCAGACATGTCCAACATCTGCCACTCAGCTAAAAATGACTTAGTCTTTACTTGTATTGCTATGCTATATGCTGTGCACTTGCTCAGTAGACTACATGCACATGACGATCGCACAGCTAGCTCCATAACTGGCATATGCGCCTCATTGGCACTTCAAGAGACAAAAATCGTCATGTTGTATGCTACTCGATAGACAAAATAAAAGTTTTCTGTGCATTATCACTGATTGTGAATATGACAGCATGTGTAGCCATAATGCACAGCCACAGGCACAGACAGTCACAGACTCAGTCAGTATCAGAGTAGCGTAGGATGTATGTACTTGTACCGGGAGTAGTAAAATACATGTGACTTGTACTATGTTAGTATGTAGCAGCTACCGACTCACTGGCACTGCACTCAGCCAGCGCTCAGCACGCCAGCACTCAGCAGTGCCATTTTTACGGAGCTGAGTCTGTAGTCTAGAACTAGTACTTAGTAGAACTACTAGAAGTGTGCAGCCTGCAGGACTCTGTACTGTGCAGGTGCAGGTGGTGTCCCGCGCACACGACAAGGCATCGTCGAGAATAAAGAACTCGGCACGTGACAAGCGCCGGTGCCCGGCGGCCCGCACCAAGAGGTCCTGCCTGTCTTGGTCCGTTTGCCGGGAGAAGTGGATCAATGGCCAATGCAATGGGACTTTCTTTGGTGATATGACAGGAAGTGCTGAGCAGAGCAGAATCATCTCCATCACTAGCCACTGGCATCAGCACTGGGCACAGGGAAAACGACGCACTGGTACATGTACAAACTAACCTGCCAACTAAAACTCTTACCTCGGGGTGCAGGGGTGATGACGGCTTAGTTTTCTGCTGCATGAGCTTGATACTACCGTGGTTGACATCCACAGCCGGCCATCCTCATCGAGTGCAGTAGTTACTGTCTTGCGGCGATCGTTGCAAGGGAGCAAGTAACACTGTTCGTTAGTTGGTAGCGTGATCGGGACTGGATCAAATCCACCTCATTACTTCTTGTTTTACCGGACATCGACTCGGTGCGCAGTTGCAGCTGGCTATGCATATTTCGCCCCTTTCAGTCTCGACGTTATCACAGGACTGAGGAGTTGCAGCAACATTGCTTTCGGTGCGTGCTTCAATCTCTCCAGTCAAAATAATCAGTGCAGTGCAGATCTTCTATGATTTCTAGCTAAGTAATTAGTTGAACGGAAAAAGCAAAAGCGGTGACTGCTACCAGCGGCACATTTGCATTTGGGAAGAAAATACAACGCGCAGAGCACGTGCACGCGTGCAGGGAAGAATCGCACCAAACAGTACAGTGCAGCGGTCACTTCTATTCAAACAAACCTCATACGACTACTCTTCCTTCAACTAGTCGATCCACCCTTCTCCGGAGCTGTGGTTCCTCCACTTCGCCCCCCGCCGGACTGGACGACGTGTGTGCTCCGGACGTGAACCATGAGGTTGTTAGCGATCGCTGCAACGGCGCTAATCGGTAAGAAATGATTGGCAAATCTGTTGCAATGAACTAAGTTTAATTTTATCTATTTTTTATTGTTGAGCAGCATACCTTCCAAAGGCTTTATTGCGAATTGATCGCCTTGGTTACAAAGTCATTCTGTTCACTGATGTGTTTGAAAATTGCTAAAGCCAAGTAAAGACAATGCCCCAACTGAAAGCATAATTTTGGGCTCCTCCTACTACTAGTAATAGTATTAGTACGGTGTACAACGACCATGCAGTACAGGACGGTACGTATGGACAGGACACCTGGCCAAGGGATTCCTGAATCGGTTTTGCATGGATGTCACACCCAACTGAATACCTTCTACACAGTAGCCTTGCATTTGTGCGCCGGAAGGAAGAATTCCACTTTCCAGCGTTCCCGAATAAGGATGATTCGGTATTTCCGAATTGGCCAATCTTAATACTGTAGACATGGCCCTCCCATCATTTGTGCAGTGCACTTCACCAACACATTTGCCAGTCCATGCAATGACTACGTGTCAAAACGTTGACTGGCGGTAGCAATGGCTTTACTTGGAGGGTGATCGGATGAGATCTAACAAGGCCAAAACAGCTACTAACCTCTCCGTAAGCGGAGACTCGAGTATGTAGGTGTGTGTGTGTGTGTGTGTGTGGGGGGGGGGGGGTAGCTGGTGCAGCCCTCAGTACACCACAAAGCCATAGGCGGTGAACGATGGTACACAGTCATGAGTAGTCGGTGATCCATTCTCTACAGCTGCATGCCGGTCAGGACTACATTCACGGTATGAGCACTGTAACAGTACACCAGCATCGCCCGCAGCTTCTATGTACAGAGACAGGTGTTATTGTGGAGGCCTGGATCTTACTTCCAGCTGAATGGAAGCTAAACAGAACCTTGGCATGACGTGTTCCGTTGCCTGGACATGTACACATCATGTACAGTGCTGCTCAATGAAATCCAATCGTAGCGTGAGTCCAGTGCTGGTATGGGTCTGGCGCTGTGCAGCCCCCCCCCCCCCCTCCCCCCCCCTCCCCCCCCCCCCCCCGGTGCAGTACCTTTTAATCACTTGAATGATGTACATTATGTACATGCGGATATAGTAACTTGTGTCTAGTGCAATGGACATGGTTTGATTCAGTGGTATGTCGGTGGGCAGCAGAAGGACAGGCATGTGCTGCGTGTCACTAACCTCCAAGTGCTAAACCGCGGCGGTGTTCACTACCTGTTGGTAACACTGTTTCAGTTCGTGGAATGTTTTGCTGGTATCAGCCATGGTTAAACCGAAATACTGCGAAGTACACATACAAGTTTACCACCTAACTAACCTAACCACACCTTGACTCCCATGAATTATGTGGGTTTTGGCAACAATTGCAGGTGGTGTTACGAACCCTCTGGTTCTCTTAAGTATCAGGAACGAACGACCACACGGCACGAGGACAACTACTAACTCTTGACAGTATATTTCACTTCGATCGACTAAAAATAATGAATTAATAACACTAAAACCACCAGGTAGTTATAGCGTGACAATGACAGCGTATATGAGAAAAAGCATACACATACAACATACAACTACAGCGCACACAGCAAACCGCACATAGCGCATGTAGCGTATACTACGTCGTAATCATCAGTGGTACGGCGGAGTCGAGATACAACTGCATTGAAACGAGCACAGTGTCACAAGCGAGAAGGCCTTTCACTCTTGAGAACTTGTGGTTTCGCAACATTCTCCCCACCAAAGGGCTTCTCACCGCCGTACAACAACTCACAAGTCAAAAGCGACCGGGGCTCTGACTTCACGCCCAGAACGAGTCATCCGCTGCTGTGGGGTGGCCAAGGTGGAATATCACTACTGCTCACCACTTTGGCCAACTCGATTTCGCGAAGCTTGCCGCTGTGGGCTGTCACACCCGACACGGTCACATGCTTACTGCTTCGACCAGGGGCAGACGCTGGACCAGACAACACACAACCGATAATTTCACCTAGCTCGCCGATGTGGGCTGTCACACACGACACGGTCACCAGTTCACTTCGACGTGGGGCGGACGCTGGACCAGATAACATACATCCGATCTCCGTGTTCCACACAGTCTCGCCGCTCACTTCTTCCGTGCTAACTAGTATCGCCCTTCTCATTTCCTTAGCTTCTACGCCTTGCGCTCCTACGTCTTGCGCTTCTACGTCTTGCGCTTCTACGTCTTGCGCTTCTACGTTTTGCGCCTCTACGCCTTGCGCCTCTACGCCTTGCACCTCTACGTCTTGCGCTTCTACGTCTTGCGCTTCTACGTCTTGCGCCTCTACGTCTTGCGCTTCTACGTCCTTCGGCCGAGACTCCAGCTGCTTCTGAGCGTCTCTGACCGATGTCGCCATGCACTGCATCAACGCAGTGGGCCTTGGATCTGATCCTCCCACTGGCTTCTAATACTCCTCTGACCGCTGCTTGTCTGTAAGCAAAGTCTTCCACGCCTTGTCCGGCGTCCTTCCGAGCGAGGCAAGCAAATCTCGCTTTGCTTCCTCATATGTACTGCTGGCCATGCGCTCGTTCATCTTCTTGAGCTTTTCTTCAGATGGCGCCAGACTGGCACTTGAAGCATGCAATGTACATAGTTGTTCTCAGCTAGTTATGGTCGGCGGAGTTGCACGAGTACACTGAATTTTTCTCTGTGTGTGTGTGTGTGTGTGTGTGTGTGTGTGTGTGTGTGTGTGTGTGTGTGTGTGTGTGTGTGTGTGTGTGGGTGTGTGTTATGTCATAGGCCTGTGCAGTCTGCACGTTGCGGTGGGTCAGGATATCCCAGGCCCGTGTGCAATCGGTGTAAAGTGTGACAACGGAGGCACCTGCAATCCTAGTCCTAATCCACTGGCCCCTTCTTACTTCAACTGCACGTAAGTAATAGCTGGCGCATTATTCCCGTAGCTATGCAGAAGACGTTACTTCAGTAACGTCTGGCGCTAGCCAGGGTCCACACAGCTTCAATTTGTTTGTTTGTGTCACGCCTGGCGCTATCCCGTATCTGTCTAGTACCGTACCGTACCATCAAACGTACCTGGCCACAAACAGCTGGCCACAGTATTTGCTGGCTCCCGTATCTGTCCCGTACCGTGCCGTACCATCAAACACAGCTAGCTGGCCACACACAGCTAACCACAATATTCGTCGTATTATGTATACGACTCCCTGATGTATAGGGAGATTTTCTGGAAAGAAATAGGGAGACGAGGAGGAAATGCAGGTAGAATGGACGCTAGTTGCCGAATAGGTGATAGGATGCGTCAGCAAAAACATACTTTGGAAGAGAGATCCTGTCGTCTCCAAAAGAAGCGTGAACGGGCGAGTCAGCGCCGGTCACAGGAAACGTCGGAAGAGAGATCCCGTCGACTCCAGAACACCCGTGATCGGCAGAGTCAGCGCCGGTCCCAGGAAACGTCAGGACAGACATCCCGTCGACTCCAGAACGCCCGTGATCGGCAGAGTCAGCGCCGGTCCCAGGAAATATTTCCATCAGTTCTAACAACATGCACGATGAGCTAAGCAACAACGCATAGCGTAGGGCGCTGAGCTTCCAAGCTCTCTCGTTTTGCTTTGATCACGCTGCCACCGGAAAGTACTGGGAGAGCGATCCGTCACCTACACCATAATTATTCATAAGGCGGAATGGTGAAGATGTGGATTACAAACCAAGTAGGTCTTCACACGATATAATTATGGACTGTCTAAAGAATCAAGGTCCTCGTGGTCTTTTGCTCTCGGTGAGAAGCGTATCTACCTTCTTGTAACCTAGGCTCACATTTAATAGAAACGCCAGTTGGAGGAAGATTAACCCACATCCGTAACCCTGGTAACAGGGCATTGTACCGATTTGAAAAATAATGGCACGAGCGGCCTTATTGGCCAGTGGGTTATGTTGTCACGTGTGGGGAACTGTGGATTGGCCTGTATGTCCTGATACGTTGGCCATAACCGGCAGCACTGTGGCCACCTTGTAGGTGTGTCTTGTAATGGTCGAATGCCAACATCGAATAGTAAAGACGTGGAACAATATTCATCAGTTCAATTATTTAGCTGAGGGAGTCGCTCATCCATGTCACAGAAATGCACGCGGGTGAATGTGTTATCCTAGGTTGAAGGTGACCTATACGGAGAACAAGGACATCAGTGTTGCTTGCATGCTGCCGGCATCCAAATAGTGTTCACATATCCGGCGTACCGGTTGAAACGTCATCTTGTTGTTGTTGCTGCTGTGTTGCTCAGGTGTCCAAGTTTATACAACGGTACCCATTGTGAAAGTAAGTGTGACGCCACTGTGTGTATTGCAGACATGTTGTCCAGTTTCTGATCTATTCATCTGACAGTCCGAAAGAATACATGGATTGCTGGAATATGCCATGAAAGGACCAACAGAAAAAATGCCATGAGCATAGTTTTGTAGATGCAAAACGCGACAAGTGCCAAATTTGGGGAAATGAGACTTTTAAGTTAGGCTCAGTGGCATGAATAGACTCACAGTGAAGGAGCACCTATCCATTTAAGCCAATATTTTCACCTTCAAAATCCGACAAGAACCACTTCAAACCCATCACCAAAGTAATAACCGTCTGTTGTAATTATGGCTACACCACAGCTTAGCGGTTGAGCATCGCTGGCCTATAGCCTAGGGAAAGTTCCTGGATCGAGTCATGGTGGTGACAGTCCTTTCTTCCTTCAGACCAGGCTTTCCCTTTTCAACTCCTCCCTTAAAACTTTTTAAATAATATATATAGGAATATTTGGTAAATAATTGGGGCTCTTCACACATTAGTGTGCGTGCGTGATGTGTGTAGGCACAGTGAGGGCTGCATCCCACCAGCCTGTGTAGTGCCACAGGAAGCCGGTATGTCTCGGAGTCCTGGTAGTGACAGTCAATTTTTCTTCAGGCTTTGCCCTTTTCAACTCCCTCCCTATTTGTTTGTTTGAATACAACAGTTGTATTGTGCACGGGATTTACTCAATGAAGGTTCTCTGTGTCTCTATCCGAGGATGCATGATCATGATACTGCTCCGGTTGTACGGTGCACGGGATTTGCTGAAGGTTCTCTGTGTCTCTCTGCTGAAGATCCATGATCATGATAATGCTCCGCTATTGTGTCCGACCGCTGTGCTGTGTTGTGTTCTGGCAGATCCTCTATGTGCAGACCCCGGCACTCCAGTCAATGGCACACGCACACCGGCCATGACGGGAAGCCTGACGCGGTTCACCAACGGCTCGCTGCTGCACTACGCATGCCTCGCTGGATTCCGTCTGGACAACGCCGCTGACCTTATCTGCAGCAACACTGCTTGGTACCACGCTGTCAATGGCATGGCCAGCACACTGGCCACCGGTGGATATCCGAAATGCATGCGTAAGGTCTGATGGTGCATGCGCAAGGTCTGATGGTGCATGCGTAAGGTCTGATGGTGCAGGCTGCTCACTGTCCACGCACTACTGTGCTAGCTGTATATTGGTGGCTAGCGGAATGGCTAGTTGAAACAACTAGATATGACTGTGTGTAGCATGCATCCTCCCATGACACTGACATTAGGCATGGGGGACATGATCGGCTCTGTAGCCGACCCGGGGCCTAGCCACCTCTCATGAGCAGGCTCCGGGTCTGGTGCCGGGTATATTGCAAATTTTGTGGACGAACAAATCTACTAGTAGTCACTAGTGGCTAGTGAGCAACACTAACCGGTCAGATTTTTCCACTTGACAAACTTTATCCGAGGGGTGTGCTTGATAGTACTGTACTAGTGCTTGAAGTAAAAATGAATAGAACATGTTCACTAGTTCACTAATAGAACATGTTGAACATTAATCTGATCAAGTATCAGTACACGGGCACACAAATTTCAACTTCAACGTACATGAAATCACAATGATCACAAAGTTTATGGAATCAGGACGACTTCTCTCACACCTACCTTCGTCTTAGGATCGAAAACTCGAACTCTAAAATGAGACTGGAGTGTAATGGTTATGGGGTTGCCCTGCAAACATATTACTATAATTATCATGATCAACGTTACGGTACTTATACTGCAACGTCTTGTAATGGCATGAACCCATGTTTGTGGTGAGTGTGATCCACTCCCCTACCAACGCTTTAGGAGCTGCTCATGTGCCATGATCTCAGTACCAGATCGGTGGTGTTCCCTGCAGATGCAGAAAAGTCAGTGTGAACGATTCTGACGCAGATCGTGACAATTGCGTTCTCGTTTTTATGAAAGTGCGAAGAGTGCCTCAGTAATGGGCGTGTATGCACACCTCTGTGCACTGCGTATACGTAGAACTTGATGATGATAACTTGATGATGGGACTTGAATAGGAGCATAATCCAGGTATGGGCTTGTGTGGGCTTACACTGGTAAGCATGGTTCAGGTGTATGGGCTTGTGTGGCATTGTGTGGCAATGGTCTTGCGTCTATGTGTTTTCTTCTGCCTGTTCACACCGGTGCTGCTGTCTATCAGCTGTGTTCTGCGACTACCCGCCGGCCGTGAGCACGGGAGGATCGCTGAGTCCGTCCGGCCCTGCTCGGCTGCCGTACAACGCCGTGGTAACGGTGCAGTGCAACACTGGCTATGCGCAGGCGGGCAGCACTACACGACGCTGCGCGGCTGACGGCAACCTGACGGGCACGGTACAGGCATGCCAGTGTAAGTACTGGACTTGGTACTGCTCACGGTTGTGCCTTTTCATTGTGTTTATTTTGCCCGTAACTGAGGCCTGTTCCACACACACTGTACTATGTATGTAAGTACTGGACTTGCTACTACTCTACTATATAATATTATGTGTTTGTATGTATGTAAGGTGCGGGCATGCCAGTGCAAGTACAGTACTGGACTCGGTACCACTGTACTATGTACAATTGTACATGTATGTGCATGTGTACAGTGTGGTGTTGCCGCAGTGGATCAAGCTGTAGCAAGAAGGAGCCACGGGTGTGTGTGTGTGTGTGTGTGTGTGTGTTTTTGCGCGCGTGCGTGCGTGTGTGTGTGTGTGTGTGTGTGTGTGTGTGTGTGTGATCCCCGGTAGCCTATTCGGTATGGCACTGTACCGAAAAGACGGGTCCTGGGTTCGAATCCCGCTCATGTATCCTTCTTTTGCAACATTGGCACCTGACAATGGCTCGAACCCACGACCCATCGTACCCCCCCCCCCCCCCGCGAGTAGATACAGCGTGAAGACCCAGCCTGTTGGGTGGGGGGGGGGGGGCAGTGTAGCAAGAAGGAGCTGTGTGTGCAGGGCCGTAGCAGGCGGTCCGGCAGGTCCGGCAGCTGCCGGACCAATATTTGACCCAAAAAAAAGCAAAAAAAAAAAAAAAAAGCAGGACCTCACAGATGTGAGCAGCTCAGGATGTTCACCCGGTACCATTGATGAGGATGTGTGCAATAAGAAGCATAGAGGTACATGTAGCACATAGTAGTGGCGGTAGTAGACCTACATATACATGTCATCACTTTCAGGAGTATGACCCTGCTGAAGGTCATGTGGACAGCCATGCCCGTGAAATGTTCCTACACTGTACTTCCTGAAATGTATTGATTCTTTTCTTCCTCCAATTCTTTCTAGATAGGGTTTGTACCAAAGATATTCCATTGCAATATCCTTTCTCCTCCTCCAAAGGTACATTTTGGTTCTTTTATCACATGCATTTAGATACGGTTGCTACTATATGTATATAATACAACCCAACAGTACGCTTGTACGTGAAATATAAACCGACATACAAACCGAGGCGAAGCCGAGGTTTGTATGCCCTTTTTCCTGACTCATGCCGAACGTCCTTCTTCCTTTTCTCGCCCTATGTCACTCTGCATGGTCACGTTTACATGTACATGTACATGTACAATGTATGTACACTGAATCATGTACATTTTGTACATGTACCGGCATATGTATGAGTGTGGGCTCGGGGGGGGGGGGGGGGGGGGGCATCGAAGTCGGATCTTGCCGGACCAACCAAAAGTGCTACGGGCCTGGTGTGTCTGTGTGTGTGATCCCTGGTAGCCTAATCTGTAGGGCACTGTCCCGGAAAGACAGGGGTGCTGGGTTCGAATCCCGCTCGTGGATCCTTCTTTTGCAATAAAGCATGCCATGTAACAAAGATGTTCGGTCTTCTCATGACCTTCTATAGCTCTTTGTAAACATACCGGGACATGAAGTTGTGGGAAAGTTCACATTTCCTCATGTCAACTCGAAGTAAAACCCTTCAGCCAGTAGGATGAACTCCTTTTTACTCGTATTCTATCCGTGTGCTGTCTCCAGTGGTCAGGCTCCGAGTTCTCCCTATACTACATGTGGCTAGGGGTTTGCCTATGGTCTTGGAGACCTGGCAATACCATGCATGCATGGTGCCTACTGGGTCACAAGGCTCATGTGCATGCATGAAGGCACTGTGACCGAAGCTTTGCAGTGCCTGCAGACACTGTGTGAGCTGTTCCATGGCACACACTCCCTCCACCTAGCCCCTAATTATATCTCTTCTGTGTCACACAAACGACACAAAGGAGATTTAATTAAGAGATTGTCAGTTTCTTGCTAAGTGCAATCATCAGACGATTTGGCGAGGTTCCAGACAAGGTTTCTTCTTCGGGCGAGGGTTTATTGTGTGTGTGTGTGTGTGTGTGTGTGTGTGTGTGTGTGTGTGTGTGTGTGTGTGTGTGTGTGTGTGCGTGTGTGTGTACACCTATTTGTCATGATCACAGTGATCCAGTGCTCTGTTCCCGCCACGCCAAGTCATGGTTCACTCACACCGCAGGCCTCCAAAATACCGTACAACTCCACCGTCACAGCAGTGTGTGATAGTGGCTATCAGTTGAGCAGTGGGAATGCGGTGCGGCGATGTATGGCTAATGGTCAGCTGAGTGGAAGTGCTGCTAGTTGTACAGGTGAGTTCTATCCCGTGTATGTATGGACGTGTTGCCTTAGGTCTATCACCATATATGTGTGTGTGTGTGTGTGTGTGTGTGTCTGTATGTATGTCTGTATGTCTGTCTGTATGTCTGTCTGTCTGTCTGTCTGTCTGTCCAGGCTGTCTGTCTGTCTGTCTGTCTGTCTGTCTGCCTGCCTGCCTGTCTGTCTGTATGTCTGTATGTCTGTATGTCTGTCTGTATGTCTGTATGTCTGTCTGTCTGTCTGTCTGTCTGTCCAGGCTGTCTGTCTGTCTGTCTGTCTGTCTGTCCAGGCTGTCTGTCTGTCTGTCTGTCTGTCAGTCTGTCCAGGCTGTCTGTCTGTGTGCATGTTCCTTTGACATTCTTCCGGCTCAAAACCTCTGCTGGCCCATGCGAAACACCTGATGTTAGCCTTGCAGCATTGCTTTTGTTACTGTGCATACTGCCATACATGTGGTTGCTTCCTGCATGGACCCGCATGCCATGCAGTGTTCCCGTGCTTGCAAGATAGCTACTGCTCTACTGTGCTAACTCCGTGGGGAGTAACCTAGGCAGCAACCTGCGAAGTTTCAGTGCGCAGCTGGCTTTGCATGGCTACCGACTGTGTTTCAGGCTGTACTGATGGCCACTAACAGCATATTGTTCTGGTACATTATGTGCGCTGCTTCTTCTTTTGAAAGATTACTGCAAGAGCAATACTTGCCCTGCATCGGCGTCTTCCGGTAACCAATCCTGGACTGACTGCTGCAAGTTTGCTGATGACTCTATCCAGTGCTGTCAGCCAGGGTAAGTACCGGTACATGTATTCCCTTTAAAATGGCTGAGTTGTTACATTATTGATAGCTTGCATAGACCTCGGTCCTACCGGTAGGACCATCATACACAGACATGCTGCACGGCCTCGGTTCTAACATGGACCTAAAACTTGACCCTAAACTGTTGGTAAGGGGCTAATGAAGGAGTCCACAAATTTTAGACGTGATAGTACAAGGCATATTACGAACGTCCATGGCAACAGCCCTTGGTAACCATGGAAACGGAGTATGGAATTTTGCATCCCACTGCTATGGTAGGCTAAGAAAACATTAGCCTGATTAGGTCGTCACCACGATCGATGTGCCATGGTCATAATTCACTTTGGGCAGAGTTTCTAGCGCTCCGACAGCAGCATGTGCGGCCATTTTGACAATTGATGAAATTGCACAGGAGCAGTACATTATATAGACAATGATACACAGCAGGCACAAAGGAGATTTACAGAGTTCATTGCAACTCAGAGTTTCTTGTACAATGCAACCATCAGGCGACTTGTGATATGTACAGTACATATTTAGCAAATTAGAACATTATCGTGTGCAGTCCGAATGGATTCGTGTATGTACTACATGAGTTCCACTGTAGTACACAGAACCGGTGGGGCTACAGTCAGAGTACACAGAACCGGTGGGGCTACAGTCAGAGTACACAGAACCGGTGGGGCTACAGTCAGAGAGCTATTGCTGTGAGAGACGCTCATACCTGCGTGGCTGGTGTTTGTGCTGTTCGTGTTTTTACCTCTCTTCTTAGTGTACAGAATGTGTTAGATGACCGCTATCGGAACATCACCAACCCAACGTGCAGGGCCGACCTGGCCAAGCCGCAGCTCTTCCGTCCATGCGTTGGCGATCTGATCACGTGCCTGAGCCGGCAGGCCAATTATGTTCAGCCCCGCTGCCCAGATATCCATGGCTGCTCGAAGTGGCGCAATGCTCAAACTCAGTGCCAGGCTCTTTTCGGTATCAGTGCCCTCTTTTGCACATCTACAGCGTTTGAGAAAGACCATGCCTTCAACACAACGTTCTGCCTGCCACCATCTTGCAGTAACAACCTGAAGGACTTGGCGGTGTCGGACTACTTGATGAACTGTGATGTCGCCACCAAGATCGGTGGACAAAGCAAATGCCCCATTTTTCGCGTCGAGATTGTATGTCCCGGTAAGTGAACTGAATAAGGGCAGTGCGAACAGGGAAGTTGTATTCTACTGGGTGCATTGGCCAAGCACCTACTGTGGGTGCATTGGCCAAGCGTGTACTGTCATGCAGTGCAACCACATCCAGTGATGTTTGTTTTTTAACCTATAAAGCCACCCTTGCGTATTCCGAGCACATCTTGGTACTTCCCGCAGACAACCGTCTCTCAAAACCCAGGATAATGATGTTCTAGAGGTGGCCAGCTCCCCACGGTGTGTGGCGGCATTGCGGTACATTCTGGATTTCTGATTCTTTTTGATGGCCAGACTTGGTGTTGTAAAACTATCACACTCTCTTGAATCGATTGTGTTGGCACTGTATGCACATCATACCATGTGTGTGTGTGTGTGTGTGTGTGTGTGTGCACATGTGTGTGTGTGTGTGTCCATATGTCACTGCTAACATAGATGGCAATGGAACGTATGATACGGGCGGTGAGTACAGTGCAGAGACATTTGATATTCACTTTCCGTGTGTGTGCTTTTGGTTGTCTAACTAATGTTAACTTATACACAAGAGAGGGAGATTGGAAGCTTCCAATCTCTCTCTTGTGTACACGGCTCTGCCCTACATGGGCATTGAGCACTCTTCGGACAGTGAAGCCACACCACTTGACTAATGTCAACTTATAAGCGTGTGTCACTGTTTGCCACTGGCTATACCTGGGTGCTGCCGCTGTGTCTGGTGCATACACACATTGACGTACTTATGTATGCGGCCCATGAGCAGGGATGTGTTTGCATGCGATCATTGCAGAGGATTTTGTGATAATCTGCAGTCTCGTTACTCATTAGTCACTGCATTTGACTGCACTTTAAAATATTAGTTTTGTATCTTCACTATCCTGCCCAGCACCATCTCCCTGAGCTGACTAGGTGTCTCCACGTGCATGCGCGCGTGCGTGCACACACACACACATACACACACATACACACACACACACACATGTAGCTGTTGGCAACACAGATGTATTAAATCAAATCTTTCCGGAGATGTGCTAACCAGACTGTCCGTTGTCTCCTGGCCAGTACTAGGCAAGTACACTGCGGCCTGAGAATGGACTTCAATCATTGTTTTATGTGCATGGTAGCACCTGCACATCCGCATGCAACTGTGTAAGTGACGAAAGCGGCTAGCCATAGGTGACCATTTGTGGCTGTGTACATGACACGTTGTATGCGCATATCTGTACGTGTGTGTGTGTGTGTGTGTGTGTGTGTGTGTTTTGCAGGCAACAACCCACCTACCCCGAATGATAGCGGTGGCGTGAAGCCGGGCATCATTGCCCTTGTCATTATCCTCGTGATGCTGGGAATACTGGCTCTGGTTGCCGTCATCGTTATCTTCTATCGCAAGGGCAAGCGCAACATGGACAGTACCGACTTTGCTAGGCTCAGCAATGCCGATGATGATGATGACGACGATGACACAGGCAATCCCACAATAAATGCGGACGTGTGATATGACGTCCACTGACTTGATCAACGTCTCAATACTACATACTGTATCTCCTTTCACTGTGACCCTGCTCTACTTCTCCAGCCTTATAAACTGGTCACAATTCGCATTGGGCTCGGACTGATTTCATTATCCGTGCGAGGGCCATCTCTTTCAACGAGACTAAGAGCTGGCAAACAGTCCAGTTACAGACATCGCCTGTAGAGATGTTGGCACAGATGTTTGTATCTATCAAGTCCGGTCAATGATATCTCTCTTTCTTCTTCTTTTTTTTTGTGCTTTGTCACTTCACACTTAATTAACCAGTACAGCAACCATGCAGGCAAAGTTGTTTTGCTTGTGCTTTACAAAAATTATCATTGTGGCACGAGAAAGAGCGGAAACAATTATTATAGTACATGTGCCGAAACTTTATCAGAGCTAACTACTTTTGTGTATTCAGCTTCTCAGTCCATTTTCTCCCTGTTCAGTAGGCTATTCAATGTCTTTCTTGTTGGTTTTAGAGCTACGGTAGCTGATCTAAAATGTTGCTTCATGATACCTCTTAGCATTTGTTAGGAGTTGGGACCGTAAAATTTGCTGCAAATAAGCAACAGTATTTAGAATATTAAAATGGACAACATTAGTTGAATAAGATGGCAGAGAATGGATGGTAGTGTGTTCAAATATGATGAACAGCATTCCCGGTAGAATTGTTTGTAAACAGTCATGTACATGTATGTACTGTACCTCATGCAGCTGCTGTGTCTAGGGAAGGTGTCCCGACTTTGGTTGAAAATTATCTAGCAGCACTGCATGTCCCACACACGCAGCGCTAACCAACAGTGCACACACACACCTGACCTGACCTTTGACGCCCATCGCCGGAGGCGATGATAGCAATGCTACGGCAGAAGCCATAGCAACTTGTGCTGGGATTACACCATTCAACAGCTTGCAAGGCTGAAGAATCACACACACACACACACACACACACACACACACACACACACACACACACACACACACACACACACACACACACACACACACACACACACACACACACACACACACACACACACACACACACACACACACACACACACACACACACACACACACACACACACACACACACACACACACACACACACACACACACACACACACACACACACACACACACACACACACACACACACACACACACACACACACACACACACACACACACACACACACACACACACACACACACACACACACACACACACACACACACACACACACACACACACACACACACACACACACACACACACACACACACACACACACACACACACACACACACACACACACACACACACACACACACACACACACACACACACACACACACACACACACACACACACACACACACACACACACACACAGATCACTCGAGAACAAGATACCACAAGTGGGAAAACGAAGAAACGAATACAGTAGTAAGCTTTCAAGATGAAAACCCATCTCAGGTGTCACAACAGCAAACAAACAAGACGATGACAGTAAGAGGACGACAATGTAGGCTACTACCCAAGTGCCAGGGACGGCCAAGCACGGTTTCTACACGCCAGCGAAGAAAGGCGTATCACACGGAGCGGCCCAGGCTCCACAAAACAAAACAAGTGTAAGACACCAACCCGTTGCAATAATAATAGCATAGCGGCGCAAAACCTACGTGAGCGAACGTCAAGAATTGAAAAAATACTAATTTGTGCGCGTGTGCAAGCCTGCTGCACTCAGCAGAAGAAGCGAGCAAGAAGATTGTAAAAATATATATAAAGCCAAGCGGCATTTGTGGAGAGAGGGACAGAGAGATGGAGAACTGCAGCATAAAAATATAATAGAAAGGCACACACGCCACCAAAAGCAAAGTCCTCATGATCATGTGAATAAGATTATAAAAATTGTTTGAGAAAGAGGGAAGGCATTGGGAACTGACACGCTTCACAAGGATCGACGACGAAAACACAACCTAAGTCTAGAGAGACCAGTCTCGACATGCTAAAAACCTACACACAGGACAAAAAAAGAGTAGGAAACCCATCATAATCTTCTACTTGTCACATAAACCTAACGACCCGACCAGCAGGACGCAGGGATTTCTTCTAGAAATGGAGTCGTCCACCATAGTTGTTGACACCGCCACCAGCACCACCTTGCATTCCCATTTGTTGTTGATTCATTCCGCCCATCATCATCCCAGAACCGCCACCAGCCTGCATTCCTCCCTGCGGACGCATCATACCACCCTGCATTCCCGGTGAGGCCATCATTCCGGCTTGCATGCCTGGTGACGCCATCATTCCAGCCTGCATACCTGGCGACGACATCATTCCACGTTGCATGCCAGGAGATGATGACATCATTCCACCTTGCATACCCGGTGACATCATGCGAACGTTGGCGCCTCCGCCCTGCATCATCATACCTCCAGCACCGACTCCGACGCCAGCTTGCATACCCATACCGGCGACTCCAGCATTCATTCCTATACCACCAGCTTGCATGCCCATACCACCAGCTTGCATGCCCATTGCAGCAGCGGACGGGTTGGCAGACATGGTGGCACCTACACCAGGTCCAGCTGCCGGTACTGCCATCAGCTCATTCATCGACACTTTCTTTGTAGGCATCTTCTTGTCAGCGCCACCCTTGTTACCAAAATCCAAGCTAATGTTAACACCGGTGGAGTCTGTCCACTTGTGCAGGTCACTGCTGGGTTTCTGGGAAAACGAAAGAGGCAAAAAACAAAGATGCATGGCACCTCAGAAGTTCTGGAAAAACCACCTTTACTCCGACGCGTGCCCTGTGGATCATCCAGTGCACTATTTCCCCAGCCCGTATCGTCACACAGGCCAGCAGTCAAGACCATGCCTGTGTTTTCTTCTTCATAACTACTAGGCCTAATGACTACACAGTCACAGAGCATAACAGATGAAGAGAGTTACATGTATATCCCAATATACGAACATCATTGGAAAGGCCCACGCCGTGGGGGGGGGGGGGGGGGGGTACATGTACTGGCCACCCAAAATAGCCAATCTCATACACAACTCTACAGTCGGACGTGCTCCAGTACACGCCAACGGCATGTAAAGGCATGTTCAGGAGGGGACTGTACTACATGTACTTCCAATTATTACAATTAAACTTTGGTTATATGACGCAAAAACATAACTTTCAACAGAGGGTATTGCACAATAGTGGTAGCGACTGTGGATGGCAGTAAGTCAAGTGGCAAGTCAGGTCGGCAGGAAAAGCGCGAGCTCCAGTGTGGGGAGCAACTAACTTCCTTGAGGGCATTACGCACATGCATCTGCAAATCCATGCACATGCCTCCTTCAAAGTTCATCACAAAAACTCAAACGTTATTTTGACTGAAAGGACGAGAGCAATAGAAAAGAATCCCTACTTTAGTACTTACTGCAGGCTCTGCAGCACTGACAGGCGTGGACATGGCGGCAGTTGAAGTCTACAAACAAAAGAGCAAAAGAGCAAGACATTACAGCAGGACACGGTCCAGACACAACCATGAATGCTTACAAGAGCGGCGTGCACCAGAGAAAACTAGAGTATAGATGGGTGATGCAGCAGGCTTTAACGTGGGTTCAGCACTCCAAACAAGCATGCACGTTCAACTGCTATAAAATCCATGTCCATCTGCAAGAACTTACTGCTGGCTGTGATGTGGAGCCCATCGGCATCAAAACTTGCTGTGGAGAATACCCAGGCATGAGAGGTGTCGCTGACGGCTGTGCAGGTGCAGCAGGCTGTGCACTCACGAAAGAACTATTAGCGGACGTTGACGTTGAAGATTGGAAGTCTGTGAAGTCCGTAAATCCATTACCGCCGGGAGCGGCAGGCTGAGCAACACCTGTTGAACGCGCTGATGCTAAGTCGGTAAAGTCATCAGGCGCTTGGCCTGTAATACCAATAAAAACAAGCAAGAACAAAAATGAAAAAAAAGATTCCCATCACATGTCACTACTGCATGCATTCATTGCCACTTTGACAAATACCTCACGAAAAAAAAGAAAAAATGAAGAAAAAAGAAGAAAAAAAGAAAATTGAAATGTCGGTCCTTTGAGGAAGACTACTTCCTGAGAAGTTACCAGAAAGAGCCGAAGACGGGACATTTATCATCACTGTAGCATCTCCAACCATCTAACTCTCTCATGGGAACCCAAAGAGCAGATACGATGGATGCTTTATATGAAATGATGGGAATCGAACCCACAACCTTATGTTTACAAACTGAAACATTTTACCGAGCTAGCTAAACAGGTGCACACTGTCACTGGTGCTACCTGGCTGGTGCTAACTATAAGACAAGCACACTATTTCTTGTACATGTACCTCTTGATTTTATCTTGCAAACACTTCTCTGGGGGAGCTCATTGGTACGATAGCAAGAGAAATACCCCGAAGAGTGTGCAATTCCCACATACCCTGCTGTCCCAACAGAATTTCAAGTTGACGTCATTCTTATGATGCAATGCTTCTCGAACGAGTAATTTACGATGTTTGTACGGGGTATCAACGCAGCACACGTGTTTCCTTGAACTAATTTAAAATGATTTGTAGATTTGTCAACTACAGGTCCAGGATACGTCTGATAATATGTGTACAATGCGCACTGCAGAATAAAAAATGACGTCAGCTTGAAATTCTGTCGGGACAGCACACATAGTGGAGTTGCACACTCTTGGAGGATATGTACTCTTGAAGTGTAGCAGCTTTGCATACAGCTCGCCATGGGAACGACTTGTCTTAAAGGTATTTTACTTCACAAGCGAAGATAGTGGTAACATTTCGTTAATCCTTCTACTTCTTTGTGTGGATTCAATACAACTGTAGCTGCCCAGCCACACCCGCAAAGAATTTGAACACCACGTGGTGCTGAAGAAATAGTTGTCCTGACCCTATGGTAAGGCAGTGGTAGCCACTACTAGTACTTACCGCGCAAACCGAATGGATCCGAGGTTTCCGTGCCGCCAGCAATGTCAAGTAAACTGCTGGCCTGCTGCTGCGCAGGGGGCTGTGCGGCAGCCGGTGCTGCTTTGTTGGATGCAGCCAGGTTGGCTGCTTTGCCCATGTCGAGTGTCTTGGCGGATGACGGTTTCTTGGAGCGAGTTGCTAATGGACTTGCACGAGGCGGGCTGCAATGCAAAGTAAACGAGGAAAAAAAGAACGAGGCAGGCACATTTCAGCATAGCGCACAGTCTCAACAATGTCAGAACGCTGCCATCGTGAGGAAACATCAGTGTGAAATAAAGGTGAGTTACGGCTCCTGCGAGGTTCACGATTGGCTAAGCGATATGTCAACTCCGGATTCTCAAGTGCTCAGTAACGACTACAGTAAGGTTGAGTGCAGAAGAAGGAGGGTATGTACTCTAGGCTACATAATCACGTTCATACTTTGGAGATTCCAACATCTTTCTTCCGATTATGTCACGATATGTGTGTACATTCCAATGGCACATGTACACCACCGTGAATGCCCTTTACGTGAGAAAGATACTGCAGCAGTGTTGCTAAATGTGTCTCATGTTCTTCTGCAGGCCCGTCCCTCAGCACCTAGCGTCACTGTAAAAAAAAGTAAAGCTAGCCGGATTCGCGGACGCATCACCTGACGTGTTGAGGAACACCTCAAGTAAAGACATTCGCATCGGCGGGCCACCAATTCGCCCATATATCCTTGTCGAATGCAGAACTCACAAATGTAATGCTGTACTAGCAGATATTCAGGTCACAGGAGTCAAAAATTGAAGTTCCTCGTATCGCGTAAACGGCATCAGTTTAGGAATGGATACATCCTAAAGGGTCTATGTTGAAAATTTGAGGTGATTCGGTCCAATGGTTCGTGAGATACAGACTTTCAAAGTTGCCCATTCCAAGATAATAATTATTATTTCAATTGATAAATTATCAGCACACGAAGAGACGAAGCTAGTTGAAAATCTAATGAGGCCTTTCGTACCATTACTCTTCAAAATCAGTATATGGTGATAATGCAGTGCTGCCAAACCGTCCGATTTTTCGGACAGTGTCCGATTTTTGAAGGCTCTTCCGAAAACCGGTCCGAAAAGGGAAACGTCCGAAAAGCAGCCAAAATGTCGGAGATCATTACTTTCCTATGCAGAAGTCCTGTACTTTCACTTTTCAGCGCAACTGAAGGCACAAATCACTGTACATTTGCTTCTAAAAAGGCTAGCGCTTGGCTGTGGAAGTGCAAAGAAACATGCCTGGATCAGGCTGGATGGCATGTACATGTACGCTGACAGTCTGTACAGAGTCAGTGTGCGACCACACTCATCATTACAAAATTCATGACAACTCCGGGGTTACCATGGCAACGAAGCGAATTTTCATGGTGTTTTAGGTAGGGATGAAACGATTACACCGAGTACTCGGAACTTACTCGTTATCTCTGTGATCGCTACTCGTTATGCTGTTATCGAGTATGCACTACTTGTGCATGTGCAGGCATGTGCAGTGTACCTATTATGCATAGTACTAGCTTAGTCACACTGTCTGCATAGTCAACTCCAGCACGCGTCATCCAAGGTGACACAATTCACACCTTTTTCTAGGCACCTTCGCACTTTTGGGATCCAGTGTGTCATGCACATATTCCCCCCCCCCCCCCCCCCCCCCGGAGACCAGTAAAATTTATTTGTCATACAAATCCAGCATACTCGTTATATGATAACTCGATCGTTAATAATAAACGGTACTCGATAAGAAGAAATGGATGATCGTTTCATCCCTAGTTTTAGGTGATATTTTGAATTCTCTGTAAAAAAAATTGCCGAGGCGAAAATTATTTGGCAGCACTGATAATGTGACGAAGCACAACGATGTCAATTTATACAGCATATTGGTGGAAAATTGTGATGAAACATACACAGGCTGAATGATAGTGTGAGTTGCGCCAAAGAGTACACGCACTATAACAGGGAGGTGGGAAGTCAAAATAGGTACATCGGCAAGACAACACAATGCCTAGGTGATCGCATGTCGCAGCATATTCCGCCAAGACTAGTCATGGCCGCAACACCAGGTGTCGACTACGTCAAACCCAGGAGAGGAAGACCGCCCAAACAGAAGGCACTGGCAACAGCCCTGACAAAGCCAACTATCACCGCTTCAACCATCATACAGCGTGTCGGCTCCAAGAAGGTGCAGACAACAGCCAGCGCTCGCCGCAGTACTCGGCTACTACAACAACGCCAAGTTGCACGGACACCGACCAGGAGCCCATCGGATCAGGTAGCGCAGGCTAACCCTATCCCGAGTACTAGTAAGTGTGAACCCAACCAGCGTGATTCACACAAGCCATCAGCTGTGAAAAATGATTCTGCAATAACTACACATCTGATCATGTCCCCTTCTTGCCTGAATGCAGTATGTAAGAATGTTCCAGAGCACTTCAAGATTCATGCGCGGGCGCGCAGCAAATGTCACCTGGATGTGCTAGAGGCTGTTTACATTGCCAAGCTACAGCCTGAGCTGTGTAGACAGAAAGGAGTTTGTTAGGAAGCTAGTGCTATTTTGACTTCCCACCTCCCTCCCTGTTATAGTGTGTGTACTCTTTGGCATGTCGCATGTTCGTTCGTTATGATAAAGAAGGTTCGTTAAGACGAAATCCATGTTCGTTTCAGCCCTAAATGAGAATGATTGGCAGAGCTAGAGAGGGATTGCGCAAATTCTGTGCAGTTATGGATTTGCCAGAACCTGTGCGAAAAGAACCGTTCCAGAATCACAGTATTGCTTTACATGACGCAGCTGTTGAGATTTGTGACAAGTCTATGCGGAAATGGGCAACGGAGTTGTTGACGACTAAAACAGCGGAAAATGTCGAGTATCCAGATCGTGTCGCTGTCAGTATGGACGGTACTCGGATGCGACGAGGTTATTCATCCCTTTACAATGTCCAGTCTGTGATTTCCTTTGACAACCAAAAAGTTATTGATGTCCTGGTTTTGTCCAAGCATTGCGATTTGTGCAAAGTCTGGCAACAGAAACTGGATCTGAAATCTATCACACAGGTGCAGTTCAATACTTGGAAGGCGAAACACAAAGATGACTGCCAGATCAACACCACTGTATCTTCACCGGCCATGGAGACTGAAGCAGTGAAGCAGCTCTGGGCAAGGTCGGAGGACACGAACAAGATCAAATACACTACATACATTGGCGATGGTGATAGTAAAGGTCACATGGCTGTCTCGGCAACGAAACCATACGGTGACGTGGAGATCGCCAAGGAGGAATGTGTTGGGCACGTCAGAAAACGTCTTGGAAAGAACTTGCGAGACCTTCGGCAGCGACTTGGAGAGCAGAAGCTATCAGACGGCAAACCAATTGGTGGAAGGGGTCGACTTACTGACAAACGCATTGACTCCTTGCAGCACTACTATGGGGACACAATCAAGACACATGCTGGTGATCTTGCTGAGATGAAGAGGGCTGGCTATATGGGCATCATTTTGCCATAGTGGCTCAACTGCAGACAAACCACGCCACGAGTACTGCCCACTTGGACTAACTTCTTGGTGTGGTTGGCAAAGCAAGAAAGCCGGTGGGGCTGAGTATACACACCATGATGCATTACCCAAAGCTGTTTTTGACGAGATGAAGCCTGTGTACGTGCGTCTAACAGATAACGCACTTCTGCTTCGCTGTGCCAGGTCTGCAACACAGAATGCCAATGAAGCGTTGAATGGTCTCGTTTGGGGCATGTGTCCCAAAAAGTCCTTCTGCAGCAGGCAAACTGCGGAGACAGCTGCTCATCTTACGACGGCAATCTTCAACGATGGATACAAGACAGTGGCCAACATCCTGTTCGCATCTGGTTGTGCAGTTAGCCTATCCATTACAGCCTTCTCGAGTAGATTTGACTCCGACAAGGCTTATCACAAGAGGCGCAAGTCCAGTGAAGAAGAAAAGTCAGCTAGAAAGCGAAGACGGGCAATCAGGAAGGGGTTTGCAGACCGAGCTCAGCAGGAAGAAGGAGAAACATATTGTGCTGGAGGATTCTAGATAGGCAAAAGTTTGCACTTTTTGGGCTTACCCGGCAAACTTTGGTACACGATATCTCAGCCGTCATGCATCCTAGACCAACAAACCTAATATCTAAACAGATCTATGGGAAATTGTCTAGGTGCTAACACTCTTTGTTTTTACAGAACTTGCACTCAGAAATATAATTTGGCGTCCAAAGAAAATAAATGCTTGCGTACCGTTCCGATTCTGTTCCAATGTGCTTCTGATCATTTCTGTCTCAGTGGGCTTTCTCAAAATATCTCTTCGTTGGCACCTCAGATATGTTGCTGGCCAAACTTTACTAATTGTTTGATTGAGATGGTCTTTGTTATATCATGAACCGAAATTTTCCAAGTCCGCAGCAAACTTCGATTCCTGATATTTAAAAGCTCAGTGAGCAGCTAACAGTTGGTTGATGGCTCTATCTTTGGATTTATTGCAGGCAGACACTCTAAAGGAATGTCTCCTCAAAATTTGAAGCAAAAATGATGAATATTGGCTGCTTTGCAGTGTTTTGAATATCGATGTGTCCTGCAGTGTGGCCGAAGGTGGTCTGCCACCTTAACCCACCACTTCCTCTAATGGCTTCACCAGTCAGCTGCAGCTTGACTCAGCTCCGACTTACCTATCAACATCGCGGAAGGGGCTGAAGCGTTCCGGCGGTGCTGCTCCGTCCTCTTCACTATCATGATACTCCGCCGTGACTGGCTTGCGAGTGCGGCGCGGAGATGCGTCAGGCGTGGCATCGTGGAATGCTCCTGCTCGGCCCCCGCCCCCGCCTGTAGAGTGTGAGGTGTACAATGTGTACACACAAAAGACATGCCGCACACACACGCACACACATACATACATACACACACACACGTAACACATAGATGCACCCAGTCATGGTTCGGCTTTCTGTATCACCTTGAGTTGGTGCACATGTGCCCCCATCAATCCAGCTGAGCTCTGCTGATAAGACCTGACAAGGTTGAAATAGCTAGCTGTCCGGAAAAAGAGTGATGGTATGCTTCAAATTATTTCAGCAGACGCATGAAATTCACAAACTCACATTTTCATCTGACTGTAAATTCGATATCCTTTGGAGTATTCCAACAACCTCGGGCTCTATGGAAAGCTCTCTCCAAGACGAACACAGCCATACCCAGTTCGCAATTGATAGAGTCGTAGGAGTAACGCCGCAGCGCGATCTGAGCGCTCCAATGCCAGACCTGCGAGCGCGGTACTAAATTCTCAGCCATTTCAACAATATCGATCGCAGAACGGTCAATTTTTTATGCAGGAGAGAGCTTCAAAATGCAGCTTCAAAATGACGTATGCCAGACGTGCACGCGTCGGCAGCGAGTCAGTGAAAATCCCTTGCTGGCGTTTCAAATTTACGCCAGCGCGAGCTGACTCGGCCACGCAAATTTCGTTCGAGTGTCATAACTCTGCGCCATGACCTTGGACTGTCTTCGGGTTTTTTTGAGCCGACAGCTGAGGCTTTTCTGATACGATTAGACCTTTCGTTTGTTGAATTCGAACAAGGATGGACCAAATGGCGAAAGTTTGAAGTCACCTCAGCATGCACTGTACAGTCAGGCGTTATAGGGTTAAAAGCGAACCAGTATGCAGATGAGCCATGCAGTAATTCGTCCTGACACTGCTGAGCAAAACATACAGACAACAGGCAAGAACTCACAAAACGTCACAGCTTACCATACTGATCATAGGGCTCGCTTCCTCCACTGTAGCTACTCTGCTGGCCAGAGGACACACCGACATACTTGTCCCTGGTCTTCTTGGCCGCACGCCGCTCATCTCGAAGACGAGCAGAGTCTTGGACCAGCGCTACCAAGTCTTTGACTTTGTTACGAACTGCACAAGACAATAATGTAACACGCGAGGAGATGGAATACAGTATGGCATATGTACCTCTATGCCACTACATATACATGCATGCCAAGAAAACAGGCAGAACACCGTGAATTTCTTTCGCAATATGAGGAGAACTTAAACCTACAGCTCAATCAAGGATACTTGACTACAAGTAGGGAATCGTATCTGGAGAAGCAATGTTCGACACAAGAAAAGATGGGGGGGGGGGGGGGGTGCTTGCAAGTAACAACGTTAGTTGCAACTACAGCACAGCTACAGCACAGCTCAACACACTTACTGTTGACACCCTGATCCTTGCCCACTTCATCAACAAACTTGTAATTCTCCAACGCCCGCAGGTCATAAAGGTGCTCTCTAGCACTTGTCACTACTTTCTCCGAGCCGTTTCTCACCAAGTACGTCAGCAACAGCAAACTCTGCAGGTAAGACACAATGCCAAAGGAGAATCGCCACATGTGATCCATCTCCAAATTAAAATTTAAGCACATTACCTGTTCTATATGATTATGTCAAAGTAGCCGGAGATACCACGCATGGCAGCTCAGGTGGTGAAGTAGAAGACACACTATCCTTTGCTATGCATCCTTTACCTAGCCACCTGAGTTGAGTGACATGCAGCATCTATTAAATCTGCGTTCCTGGAAGTGGAGAAGGGTGACTGCCTGTTCAGAGAAGACACCCGGATGCGCTGAACTAAGACAAGTCACGTTTACATTGCCTTTTTCATGACACACACTGTACAGCTCGCATGTATCCATTCTGGAGAACATGTATTTGCAAATTAGGGGCCGTCCGTAAATATCGAACTTTTTTCACCAAACGAATTATTTTAGTTTAGACCCAACCCCTCCCTCCCTCCCCCTCAGAACGTAAAAAATGTTGACATACATGCATATACAACGGACATGTACATGAATCAATGTTTTCTGAAACGAAATTGGTCAACCCCCTCCCACCCCATAACGAAATTATTTCGTTTTGTGAAAAAAGTTCGATAATTATGGACGACCCCTTACATAATGCTATACTTCCTGATTTTTGGCTACACTTCAATACACTCCAGCATCTCCTATTTGGACGCCTCAGATATGGGCACATCTCTCTATAGGGCAACCTAAGCTCGGGTTACCATGGCAATTACTAGTACGGACTCGGATGGAGAGCCAAGGATAAATTTATAGTAAAGAAAAAAAAGGACCAAGAAACTACAAGTTACTCTATAATGTCCACTAACACCATCAGTTACTAAACAATCAGCTCATGCGATAACATTGCACGACACTGACCGACGGTACCGGTACCGACGTTCTACAACTACCTGGCTAACAGTGTAGCACATCTTGGATGCGCACTCCAACAGCCTTCCAGCTTGGAAGGTTCTAATTGTTTAGTAACCGGTGGTGATAGTGGACATTATAGAGTAACTTGTAATTTCTTGGTCCTTTTTTCTTTCTTCTTTTTTAAATACTATAAAATTACTAGTATGGCATTGTTTTCGGGTTTCCAAAGTTTCTTCCCACTCCCAGGTTGTAATGCTGTACATAGCGGTGCACTGTACCTACAAGGGAGTGCATGCAGTGTGTACTCGCCCTGCAGTGAGATGCTGTGAAGATTTACCATCTTGGATATGTACAATAATTATTATGGATTTACATTACAATATTGAATCTACCCTACACATGCTTGCGAGAAGTTCTCTCTCTCTCTCTCTCTCTCTCTCTCTCTCTCTCTCTCTCTCTCTCTCTCTCTCTCTCTCTCTCATGCGTGCGATACATCACTCAGTTCTCCCTCACATGCTTGCGACAAGCCGCACACTTTTTGCACACTTTTGCAATCCGGACACCATGTGCATATGCAAGCCACGCACTCGTGATGTCGCGTATTTTGTCCCCAGGATCGAGGGCGCATCTTACGGAGAGTAGGTCGTGCAATCATAAAATGGGGACTCACTACTGCACTACAATGTCATTTCAGCAAGAGTCCGGATTTCCGAGGCAGTACCGTAGTACTCTTTGCTGGGACCCACTCCATACATTGTATGGAGTGGGTCCCAGCAAATGCACGCAGA
This sequence comes from Sycon ciliatum, assembly GCF_964019385.1. Lineage (NCBI taxonomy): Eukaryota > Metazoa > Porifera > Calcarea > Leucosolenida > Sycettidae > Sycon > Sycon ciliatum. The sequence goes on along the minus strand of NC_088643.1, from coordinate 72,668,922 downwards.
TAAGGAGACGTTGAATTATGAATATTTCTCTTCTTTATGACACACAGTTTTTATGCAAAAATGCATGTTGTGAGTTACGGGCAGTGCTCGGTCGCCACCTGCTCGGATTTGGGGAGTTCTACTCTGCTGTGTAAAGGGGCGTCGGAACCGGTGCGGCAGGTGCGGCCAAAACTTTCGCACCTCGCGCCAGCTACTAGTAGTAGTACTAGTTACATGACATGGCATGTATACATATGTACATGTACAGTCATCTCCTGTAGACAGTGCGGCACGGCTTCAAAAGTAGACGTGTGTACGTGCTTGCATGCATGAAAATCGCTGCTACGAGTGCAGAGTTCACAGTTTTGTGAGTTACGATATTCGTTTGGGCAGTCAACTTGACATTCGAATGTCGACTCGAGAACGAACGTTCGAAGCTTCTCAGCATTCGTTTGACCACTACAATAATTTTCGATTTTTTACATTTCAACCTTGTTGGTGGCTTGTCGACTCTTGAGTCCTGTACAGGTACTGTACCATGTTTTACATCGACAATGCAGTGTATCATCAGCATGATTATTCTTTTTATTATTCTATATGGCTTTTTAGGCTCAATTTTCAAAAATTTTCCCGGGGGATGACCCCCCGACCCCCCTCTCACACTTTGGCCGCACCAATGTTAAACTCCTTCTGACGCCCCTGGTGTATATACATATTTTTAATTTTTTTTACTGTGTATGTACTTGACTTCTGTAATTACAGCGTGTGGCATTCGCGCAGGTATCCACCAGTACCGGCATGCGCCTCGTTCAGCGTTCCACACAGTACAGCCGGTCGCCGAAGAACTGGAAGGTCAGCCGCGTGCTGTAGCCTAGCCCGTTCTTATTTTCATGACAGGTCTACGCACAGTTGAGTCACCGTGTATACATCGGTGCGCTGTGCCTGGAAAGATTCTAGCCTGTTCGTTCTTCGGTGCTCTGCCTCTTCGGCGCCCTACAGTACTGTACAGTCATGTACATCCCGAAAGCTATGTAAACGTATCCCTATCAGTGCTACTATCATCAACAGAAATATTATTCTCACAAAAAAAAGTGTACCATTACGCCAGCCGGTCGCCATGTGCCATGATGTGGTGCTGTGGCTATACACGCTCAGCTTATGCCATGATTCGGCTTGACACGAGGTGGTGATATATTTATTATACTTGTACAGTACATCATGGACGTGAGGTGATACAGTACTAGTACATAATTGTACATGATAATTGAAGTAACATTTCAAAAATTTAAATCTGCACCGTGCACGTGGGTGGTGTCACAGTGGAGAGCTACTGTACTGTACACATACCTTATACGTGCGTCGCCAATTCGGGCTCTTGTCCAGCATTCGTTTCCAAAGCATTGACATGGCTTCGGGGAACTGCTCGTACGTGTATGTGTACGCAGCAATTTCACTCATGATTGTTCCATGTGGTCCCCAAGGATCTTCGTTCGTCGCCTCTCTGACTTTGGCCTCTACCTCCGTATAGCTCATGACCACGTTGGTGCTGCACAAGAGGCAAAGAGAAAGGCAGGGTAGATCTACATTGAGGCCGGGACACGGCCGTGATAGTTATTGAGCACTTGCCTGCCACTGGCCTCAAGTTACAAGCGGACGGACACTCAAAACGGAACATGCTGAACGAGACCGGCCCACCTTGTTATGAGATGTAAATGCAAAATAATTCTCAACAAAATAATAATTATCTCAGCACTCTTACACTTTGTCCTGTATTTCGCGTAGTTTCCACATTGTTGCGATTCTCAAATTGCACCCAGAGGTTGATTATGAAACTCAAACGCTACTCTCTCTCGTTCTCTTCCTGCGTCTGATGGCCACAACTGGAGTAATCGGTCTTTGACTTCACATATTATTATCGCAGCGGCCTTGGCTCTTGACGCCGTTCTTCTCCTGAACTGTGGTTGGGTCTCTCTGACTCTGGCCTAGTAGTAGTACAGCCTACACCCAGGCTACAGGCTACAAGTACGACTGTACTGTCTGTGGTTCGGTCACTGACGGAGGCGAGCCAGTACTGGCAGTAGCCTGAGATGAGGTACAGTGAGTAGGCAGTAGCCTGAGTGAGTAGGTCTACGAGTACAGCATACATCTACTCCATACCTGCGTGGGCTTCAGTAGATATCTACAATCATACAGTTTACATTGTAGTTCCCTCAGCTGAGTTTAGCAGTAACCATGTACAATGATGTAGCTAATCACTGGCCTAAATCAGCCCACTGCTAGCACTACATTCTGTAGTACACTCCCCGTCTCCAGATCTAGTATTAGTAATCACCATGATCACTGGCATGGTAAGAGTTGTCACTCTCCTCACCACTCACAAAACTGTCAGTCAACACAACAGTACAGTGTCAAAAGGTTCTTCATAATCATCTTGACTTTACTTTTTCGTGATCTCTGTTTGAACGTCGTTGAACGACGTGTGGGAGTTGTTGATCTTGCATATCCACTCACGCTGCACGATCACTTCTCACCGGCGGCGTGCATCATCTGCATGCCATGCACAGACAGTGACAGATCTACATGGTGCATCTTTGAAAAAATCGCCGTTTCGATTCGCGTCATTGGCAACGCCGTAGATCTACGCACACGTACGTACACAACGGCTGAAACGTCACCATGGTTGCACAACAAGTAAAGTCCCACATGTGAAATGTATGCAGCTTGAACACCAATGAATGATTGGCCCGCCACATTTCAAACTTGTCAAAGGAACGGTCAATGCATGGACTTGCTTCGGGCAAGCAAGCACACATGGAAAGTCGTTTCCTTCGTCCTGGTTGTAAAGGCTTGTACCAGCTCAAAACTTTGTCCACATCTTGTTTTCTTCTCATGTGAGCGCCTATCTAACTAATGTTTCAACGCCGTAATGGATCCTTTTGGAAATTTGGTGGTCATTAACAGGAGTGGAGCAGACGCAAGCGTTTTCCCTCTGAGTGGCACTGAATGTCTGTTTGGCAGGTGAGTGAGTGCCTGAAATGCCGGAGTCTTGCTAGGGCTAGGGTAGAGTTGAGATCGAATACTATTCTTGTGGTGTGCCATCTGTGTGCTAGGCACGCGGAGTGTGATATACGCGTCCAGCTGCCTACCGTTTCCGATGTTCATGCCAAGCTGGTGATCGACGAAAACAAACGAGTGAGTCCAACTAAACATGCTTTGATGGAAATTTCCAGCCACGTTCATTCGTGAGTACCACTATTGTTCTATGGATTCCCTGTCTCCTATAGGTATGGCTGAAGAATATGGACGAGAGCAATCCAGCCACCATCGATGGCATTGCCGTTACCTCCCAGGTTGGCTTGAAGGGTGGAGAGATACTTGGAATCGGGTTGCGAAGATTCCGTTACGAGGTAAATTATTTGAATGTTGGCGTTACGTCACATGTACACTACATAATTGGGATGACACGTTTAGAACAAGCCCGTTTGATGTCACTTGTCGTCTTGTGTCTGGGATCGTGATCCTGCGATCCTAATGAATGACGGTGTCGAGAGTGTGTATGTACTTACAATACTAGTAGGTTGCCTGGGATCGTGATCCTCTGACTATCCGTGTCAGTACTGAGTGTGCATTTGTTTAATTAATACGCATAGGTATTCATACTGACTGTCATGGATTACCGTCCGAAAGCCCATGCCCTGTTCTGGCACTGGGTATGCTTGGACTTGACTCTGTATACTGTCCTGAAGGCCCGTAAATACAGTATGGATGTACTAGCTTTCAATTCGAATACCTCTCCCCGTATTTCTTCTCGGACACTGTAAACCGTCTTTCGGGCACTTTTTCGCACTTTTCAGGAAGTGAATTTACTTCCGTGCTTCCCGCACATCATGATTCAAGCATCTAGCATATCAAATGCAATGCAGCACATAACTGTGTTCATTTTCTGGGTTACTTGTACCTATTCGGGCGGTGTCAAAACCTGGAAGTGTAAGGTTCAGACAGGGAAAAGGGCTTATATGTACACGGCCGGCTAAGCGAATTCAATAAATTCTTCTGGCTGGATTCATACGTACTACTATATTTGTGCTGCTTGGCATTGGACTATGCCTCATGTGATAGAGAGCTTTGGGCGAGCCTTAAGTTACACCCTGCTTATTGTCGTGTTTCGTAATTTTATGTGGAATCTCGTGCAATACTGTGCCACTGACCCAGACATATGGTGGGGTGGATGCAGTGTAGAATCATGATGATATGAATGCAGTAGTCGTCAGTTTGTTTTGATGTCGCATTCCTGACACATTGACCCGCGTTTTTTCTTCTGTTTTTTTGCAGATTCCTGGGGCGAAGTCACCAATCGGGGCGACAAGTTCTCCTAGAATTGCTCGCAATATGACTCCATCCAGGAGCGCCCTGCGGCGGTCGGCTGTCTCCAATAAGCGACGAAGTGTTGTATTTGCCGCGCCGCTCAGTCCTGAGTTGATTGACAAGGCCTTACCTCCGAATACGCCTGTCAGGCTAGGCAAGACACCCGAGGGCCGGCGGCGTAGCACACCCGCGGTGCTTGATTCGGCCACGCACGCTAGCACAAGCCGCAGATCAATGTCGGCAATGCCGATGATGAGTCTGCAAGACGTAGCTGAGCAGACTGAGTCCAGTGATAGCGATTCTGGAACCAGCCGCCGATCGCCTGCTCGAGCAACACCAGTTTGCGGTGACCTGATCGCCGATGCTCCTGTGATATCCGGGCCCAGGAAAGGCCTGGCAACGCCTGTTCGGTCTGAAATCAGTGCCGGCAAGCCCCTGAAGAGCACTAAGCCACCAAAGGCCCTGAACACGCCTGTCCGCGATGATATCAAAGCAGGCAGGTCTCTGAAATCAACGAAGCCAGTGGCTGCTCTTAAGACTCCTGTCCGTGCTGAGATCAAAGCTGGGACTAAGCTCAAGTCCACCAGGCCCCGCAAGGCATTGACTACACCCGTCCGCGATGATATCAAAGCAGGCAGGTCTCTAAAATCAACGAAACCAGTGGCTGCTCTGAAGACTCCTGTCCGTGCTGAGATCAAAGCTGGGACTAAGCTCAAGTCCACCAGGCCCCGCAAGGCATTGACTACACCCGTCCGCGATGATATCAAAGCAGGCAGGTCTCTAAAATCAACGAAACCAGTGGCTGCTCTGAAGACTCCTGTCCGTGCTGAGATCAAAGCTGGGAGAACGCTCAAGTCCACCAAGCCTCGCAAAGCATTGACTACACCAGTCCGGGATGATATCAAGATTGGCAGGTCCCTAAAATCAACCAAGCCGAGGGCAGCTCTCAAGACGCCCATCCGTGCTGAAATCAAGGCCGGCAGGTCTCTGAAGAGTACAAAACCACGCAAGGCTTTGACCACGCCTGTCCGGGAGGCTATCAAAGCAGGACGATCGCTGAAGTCCACCAAACCATCACCAGCTCTCAAAACGCCTGTTCGCGCTGAAATTAGAGCCGGCCGGAGGCTTAAAAGCACTAAGCCACCAAAGGCACTGTCGACTCCCGTCCGCAATGACATCAAGACTGGAAGAGCTCTGAAGAGTATTGCACCTCCAAAGGCTCTCAATTCACCTATCCGTGCTGCTATCCAATCTGGCCAGTCGCTGAAGAGCACCATGCCTCCAAGGGCCCTCAACACGCCTACCCGCTCTGCTATCCGAGCAGGGAAGACGCTGAAGAGCACCAAGCCCCCAAAGGCACTAAACACGCCAATCCGTGAAGCCATCCGGGCCAGGCCGCCACTGCGAAATACCGCACCGCCCAAGGCCTTGCCAACCCCGGCTCGAATGGCCATCAGGCGTGGCAGGACCCTGAAGAGCACCAAGCCATCGGCATCACTCTCTACGCCTGTGCGTTCTCAAATCAGAGCTGGCAGGACCCTGAAAAGCACCAAGCCATCGGCATCACTCTCTACTCCTGTGCGTTCTCAAATCAGAGCAGGCGTTCTCCTGAAGAGGGCACGCCCACTCAAGTCGCTGTCCACCCCGATCAAGTCACAGATCAAGGCTGGTGTTTCGCTACAGTCTACGAAGCCACCAAAGGTCCTTTCCACACCTTTGAAGTCACAGATCAAGGCTGGAGCCTCGCTGAAGACTACCAAGCCACCCAGGGTGCTCTCTTCCCCACTGCGCAACGGGATTCTTGAGGGTGGTAGCCTCCGCAGCACGGCACCTCCAAAGGCACTCAATACTCCTGTCCGGGATTCCATCCGATCTGGAAGGTCTCTCAAGAGTACTAAGCCACCCAAGGTTCTCCCAACACCTGCAAAGGCAGCTATTCGAGCTGGCTCCAGATTACGTACTACCAAACCTGCTGCCGCCTTGAAGACCCCAGTACGTGCAGAAATCCGGGCTGGCAAGAAATTGCGCAACACCAAGCCACAGCTGCCACTCAAAACGCCGGTCCGCACTGCCATCAGAGCTGGGAAAAAGTTGAAGTCCACCAAGCCTCCTGTTGGTTTGCCATCACCCGTGCGCAATTCTATCCGGGCTGGCACGGAACTCAAGAGTACAAAGCCACGTGCTGCGCTCACTACTCCAGTCCGTGCTGCCATTCGCAAGGGTACCAGTCTCCGACGTACCGCACCAGAGCCTGCGCTTCCAACACCAGTCCGTGACTCCATCAGGTCGCGTCCAGCTCTGAAGTCGACGAAGCCCCCTGCTGCCATTGCTACTCCGGTGCGCAGAGCCATCCAGGCTGGCGTTTCTCTCAAACCTGTAACAGTGACTGTAGGCACAAGTCTCAGTAGTGTTGCACAATCACCTGTGCCTGCTACCAAACCGGCCAAGGCACGCAGCACTAAGTCTTCACGCCGTGGCAAGAAAGTAGTTGCCTCTCCATCTGCTCGCAAAATGCCCGCTACCTCTCAGAAGGATGCCACTCCTGTCGCATCACCAGTCAAGGCTGCACGTGGTCGTAGAGCTGCTGCGGCACCAACCGAGTCACCTGCTAAGCCGACCCGTGGTCGTAAAGTCGCAGTAGTGGTACCTGCCGAGTCACCTGCTAAGCCGACCCACGCTCGTACAACTGCTGCAGCACCTGCCAAGTCACCTGCTAAGCCAACCCGCGGTCGTAGAGCAGCAGTTGCCAAGTCACCTGCTAAGCCGACCCGTGGTCGTAAAGTCGCAGCAGTGGTACCTGCAGAGTCTCCTGCTAAGCCGACCCGCGGTCGTAGAACTGCTGCGGCATCTGCCAAGTCACCTGCTAAGCCGACCCGCGGTCGTAGAGCAACAGCTGCCAAGTCACCTGCTAAGCCGACCCGTGGCCGTAAAGTCGCAGTAGTGGCACCTGCAGAGTCACCTGCTAAGCCAGCCCGTGGTCGTAGAACTGCTGCGGCACCTGCCGAGTCACCTGCTAAGCCGACCCGCGGTCGTAGAGTTGCGGTTGTAGTTGCACCTGCCAAGTCCCCTGCTAAGCCAACCCGTGGTCGTAGAGCGGCAGCGGCACCTGCCGAGTCACCTGCTAAACCAACCCGTGGCCGTAGAGCGGCAGTGACTCCTGCCAAGTCACCTGCTAAGCCGACCCGTGGCCGTAGAGCGGCAGCGGCATCTGCCGAGTCACCTGCTAAGCCGACCCGTGGCCGTAGAAATGCTGCAGCACCTGCCGAATCACCTGCTAAGCCAGCCCGTGGCCGTAGAGTTGCTGCGGCACCTGCCAAGTCGCCTGCTAAGCCCACCCGCGGCCGTCGAGCGGCAGCGACACCTGCCGAGTCTCCTGCTAAGCCAACCCGCGGTCGTAGAGCTGCAGCTGCTGCCAAGGTCGCCTCGCCAGCCAAGGCGTCTCGTATGACTGCCAAGCCAGCAACTGCAGCGAGAACTCGAGCTCGTCGAACGTAAACATCTGAATTGGCCAACTTGCTGTGACCTTAACGAAAACGATAATGTTCCCAATTCCTATATAAACATATTCTTGGACTGAAACGTTTACTTTCATTCAGGTTAGTTGCTTGTCAATATTTCACTCATGATTTGGTGTAGGCATCTGTCATGAAAATCGCATAATACACATGTTATCTCCGGTATGATTATAATCTATCTAGATAGTCTTCTTAGGCTTTAGGGTAAATGTATACGTTCTATTGGGCGTGCGTATTTCCACTGTTCGACTTTGCACTCTTCTCCCTCCATTTTTCTGTGGTGTGATCGTATTGCATCACCTGTGTAGATTCATTATCCCTATCCCAGTTGTCTACTCGTCTTTGTATTTCAGCAGGCCCTCTTCCTGCGGCAATTGTTCTAGGTCATCGGTTCTTATATGGTTAGAATACCGCTTTGTCTTTGTGCGCCTAACAAATTATTTTGTATGCAGTTGATTTATATGCAGTGATCAAGAGCTCTCCCTCTTCTCTCTTTTTTTTTTTTGCTTTTCGTTGCATCCATAACTCCTAACGTTATTTGTGATGGCTGAGTCTGTGAGGTGAATCTACTGGCCTTGATCAAAATTAATCATACTTTGCTCTGTACATTGTAACATCAAATTCAACGGCATAACGCCGGCTTGCAAAACGAATACTGTCAAAGTAGTTCTTTCACTGTTCGTGTGATACCGAGAGCACTCTTCTTGTGTCCTGTTGGTGACACATGTGATATGTCTGCTGCGTTTTCGGTCACGATGGCACTGGTACTGGCATGGTGACCATCCTGCAGTCATCTTGATATTAGATACTGTAGAACATGTAAATTTAGGTGTCAGGGACCTGAAGCAGTGATCATGGTGATGGGCTTCAGGTGTCACTTACTGACTTAGAATTAGGTGATCAGCATTCCCTTTTAATAGTCATACAGCACCTACTATCGTGCCATTTTGGTGTAATCTGAACTATTACTTAGGTGCCTAGACTAGTATTTCTACCGAAATCACCGAAAATAACCTGATTTAAAAGTTGTGACAACTTACTTATGGCAGTGACAATAATTGTGAGTGAAACGGAACCAGATATGCTTCCGGTGGGGGTACTCCCGGTCCCAATCCCGTCCAAGCGTGGACTCGTGTTTGATACTGCATGGCACATGTCATGTGATTGATTATGTAGGGAGAGGAGTAGGGCTGACCCGAATTTGCCAGCTGAATCTCGATATTTTGCGGCATAATTTTGCTCGTGTATCGTCGAAATTTTGCTTTCATTTTGCTAGGCCACTCGATATTTTGCTCCCTTTTTGCTCCAAATTTGTGTCACGTGTGAGAAAACTGACCAAAAGTGGGTTACGTGTTGGCAAAAATGAGAAAAAGTGAGTCACGTGTTGGTAAAACTGTGCCGAAATGAGTCATGTGCACCGTATATGTGTAAAATCTCCCAATTCCCAGCCAACACACCGATATTTTGCTCCATTTTGCCAGCAAATTCCCTTTCAAAATTCTTCGATATTTTGCTAGAAGAATTGCTAGCAAATTCGGGTCTGCCCTAGAGAGGAGAGAGCTTCACGACTCTGGGAAATAATTATGACTATACTACATGTATGTAGGCACTATGGAGTATGGAACCCTGTTATTGGTCATCATGGCCATACTGCTCTACATGTAAGTGGGTAGGATAAGATCCATGCAGAAAGACATTTTTATTTGATTGATTTTTCAAAGCAAATGCCCATGCTCATTGCAGGAATCCCAAGGGTGAAAATACATAGTCATTGAATGTGAAGATGGAAATGTTTGAAGGAGAGATCAGCCGGGAGAGAATTGACAGCAACATAATAGTGCTTAGTTACTGACTTTAGTACTAGTATCAAGAGTCCATAAGGCACATGATAACCCCTTTGGGGTTATGGACTCTTGCTACTTGACAAGTAGTATCCATTGTGGGATCCATCTGCATTGCTCCTAATGTAGTAATGATCCGAAAGCATGCAGTCATAAATAATATTATTATTCAAATAAATTCATAACTCTGTACCAAGAATACATGACTGCATTAGCTGATGGGGCCTAACAATAACTACTCATTATCCATTATGACTCGTGACTTGATGTTTCTGGTGTGCATGGGGTGCTACAATTGTAGATCAGAATGGATCTTGATCTGAAAGGCTTCACTATATCATATGAACATACTGTTACATACATCAAGAGTAGATAAACAAGAGTGTGCAACTCCGGATCTCTCCTGCACAATCTGCAGATACCCCGCGCCCACGGCGGAATTTTTTGTTTACGTCACCTTTTTTCAGAGAAACGCGGCTTTGCCGCAGAGCAGTGTGAGAGCACGTGCTGGGCACCGACCTTGTAGTGTAAAGCCCAGCCAAGTGCACGAGGGAAAACTCTCCAAAAGGCTCGCAGCGCGTGCGTCGTCGAAAAGATTACGTCAACAAAAAATTCCGCCGTGGGCCAACCCGTCCGCGAGTTGCACACTCTTGTTTATCTACTCTTGATACATACACTACTTTTGTAGTACCGGTACATCACTACATGTACTACAGACCAGTTCACAATGACGGGAAGCTTTGCGGTGTTGTAACTCCACAATTCATGGGGCCAATCATACCATAAAATAATGTGTATTGGTGAGGTGTACTACTAGAAACTGCAAAGGCGATACCATATGCACAGCAGGAACGATGTGGCCGATCATAGGTGGCATTATACAATAGAAAGGATGGAAGCTGTGTTGCTACAAAGCAGTGAAGCATGATGGCAACGCACCTGACCACCAGCAGAAGTGCACCCATCAACAAAACTACAGTAGTTGCCCCCCCCCCCCACACACCAACACATACATACACACCAGTGCGGCATTGCTTGCACTGTATTGAGGTTGCATCTCACATTTAGACACAGCAAAAATCCAGCATTTAAAGCTTACAGCAGTAAACGAGTCCCATCTTGACCAATGAACGCTGAAGCAAAAGCAAAAAAATCCTAGAGGAAATATCGAAAAAAGAAGAAGTCGTGAGCACACATTTATTGCTGTGATAAAAGTACTTTGTACAGCATGGACAAAGTAGTTGTTCCAGATGATCAAAAATGATCGTCAGTGATGCTGCTGATCTTGAGGCAGGTGAAGCTGAAATGGAGCTCAAATATGTGCACCCCGTGTACAACCATGTCCGAAAAGACAGTCCGAGGAGTACGAGTGAACACAGTGCTCAGCATACGCCACACTGCCACCACTACAATTATTATATCGTAGCATTACTCACCAAAGAGCAATAAGCAGAGTACACCGTCACCAGCAAGTGGAACAGCTGCAGCAGCAGCAGCAGCACACTCACACAATCACCAGGATCAGAGTCACTGGGTGTTGTTTGTATAAAATTCTCCTGGCCTATGCCTATGCTGTCGTCTTGCCGCTATTCTCAAAGAACTTTCTTAGGACAAACACTTGAACAGAGCCGATGAAAATGAGAGCGGCACATTCACACACAGACCATACAAGCACACGATTGAAATTGTCGTCGGCTGTATGGCGATGCCGTGCCTCGCGAACTCGCAGGTACTCCTGAATGGTACGCACTTGGTCGAGCTGTTGGCCCACCTTCCGCAGACTTTCCTGTATGCAACAAAGCACAGAGTTAAGACACACATTACATTGGTCAAGTGCAAACAGATTGCTTGCATTTCCTGACATTTGACAGGATGCATTCAACATGTACAAAGAATCGCCAGCAAATGCTAAAAATGAAACCTTGACAGCAATGGAATGTACGAAGGCAAGTCTGGCGAAATGATCCAATATGTCTGAAGTTCTCTTCAAAGTCCAGGAGTAGCCACGGATGGGTTGACCTTTAGCTCAACATACATGTACATCAATCAAAGCTGTTGGCACTCCTGCACGTAGACGATCAAGTGAAAATAGTCCACTCGCACACTTACGCCCATTCCCTGTGCAGATTCCTCAGCTTCATGTCCAGGTTCATGGTCCTCGGTAGGGACATCATCAGGCAAGTGAGGCGAGCGGTCAAACGCCAAGTCCAGAAAGACTAGCTTCTCACCCCAGGAGCCAAACTGGTTGTTGATGCAAAACTCATAGTCACCCGTCTGCTCTGCCGTGTGATCATAGGCACCACTGCTCTGCTGCCTCTCCGTATACACCATCCGCCCGTTCGGCGCCGAGATCTCAAAGTCTACACTAGTCTGGCTACCAGACAGAAGCTAGAAAAAAAGACAACACATACGTACACACACACACACACACACACACACACACACATACATACACACTTGTACTTGTACTTGTTGCTCACTGCCAAAACTGGTCACGTGGGTCTCCCCGGGAGAGGGGAGAGAGACTCAAAAGGAATCTTGGAAAGATGACTCAACTGGCTATTGAACCGCCCAACGGCCGACACCCCCTGAAATCCCCAAAACTCTGGGTGGACTTGAAAATGATCCCACTTATGGGCTCACCACACCTCAGTAAGTGGGTGAGGACAAGGTGCAGAAAAAGGATTGACGGCATCAGGGTATCCGTCCTGGGATCCAACTGCAGTTACCCCTGCCCCCAGTGAAGGTAATACTTGCTACTAGTGTGGGTGGCTAAATCAGAGTGGATCTGATCTAAGCGTCACTAGCATCATTGATTACACAAGAGTTAATCTAGCCAGAAGCAGTCCATGGCTAACAGGTATGTATACTTCAAATAGAAAGTATCCTGAAACCAACAAAGGTGGCAGATACAACAATACACCTGTTGGCAACAGACCCAACACAATCAGGCATAAGTGTACCCACCAACTGGACTAGCTGGCACACATACACACACACACATTCATGTGCACAGATATGCACGTGAACATACTAGGAGTGGCAAGAAATGAGCAAGCAACCGTTGGTTGGAATACGCAGCCATCAAGTGCGGCTCGGCTGATAGCTGTGAGTGCCGGTGCAGCATATTATCCACACACCGTACACTGTCACACTGCAACAGGCGTGTTCAAACACAATGATCATACACTGTGCATGCAGCTGGACAATCGGTGTATCCTACCACACACTGTATTCTTGCATGCAACGGCGCCATCACACAATCATGGAACACAGCAAACCATGAAGTGTCATTTCATGTGGAATAAAACAAGTTTCAGAAAGCGCCGGGCTGCTGCTGCAGCATCATGTTTCAGAATACATTGCAAATACACTCTAGCTAAGCTGGCGGGCAGCACAACCAACTAGAAGTTCAAGTACATGTACAGTTGCTTGTGCTGACAGTCACCGGCAGCACGTATCAGTCTACAAGCCTGGCACTACAGCTCTGGCGAGTGATCACTCCTATCGGAGCTGCACAGTGAGTTGCACAGCTATGTACTTTGACTCGGGGTGCAGAACGCGTGCCGGCACAGGTGGTCACATTTTCACTAGCCATCACTGTTCCACCACCGCACTTTCCGTTCTGAACTTTGCCAACCATGCATGTGTGATTAGTGAATACTTTGGCACCATAACCAACATCTCAATCAAGGAGACGTACAGGTCTTGGCACAGCCGTTTATCACTTGGACTGGTATCTCTTCAAAATTTCTTCCCCGAATTGGTTATGTACAGCGAGAAGATTGCACAATGCACAGGGATAACCGGTGTTCAAGCGGGTCGCTGTCCTAGTACCTCTAATTCCACGTCACTGGGCTGTATGTGGCACATTCCATGCTTTACCTAGGATCCACAATTTCTGTGAATCGCAGGCCAAATTCGCACAGCGTAGAAGACGGCACAGCCAATTCAGTAGGGATAGTACACAGCAGGGAGTACTTTTTACTTTTTAGTACTCCCTGGTGCACAGAATAAAGCAGTGTTTTTGCACCGCGTATCTCAACGCAAGTGTATAGCCGGTTGTAACACGGATGTGCAAACTTTACTTTTAATACCGGTAGTACATATGTACAATCATGTAGGGTGTATTTCAGGTTATGATCGTCCAGTAGACCACCTTCCACTTCGTCTGCACCAAGGGCGCACACTTGAATCAGGGGCGTCGCACACGATACGGTCACTACGGTATTGACCGTACCACTTTTTGCCCCAGATACCTCGTGAATCAACAAAATACACTGATCTGGGATCTAAAATTCCCAAATTTTCGGCTCCGCCACCACTCCCCCACGAGTAAATCGTACTTCAGATGGCTGACCGTACCACACTAAAATACCTTCCGACGCCCCTGTGAATGCATCTATAGATTACTCAGACAGTGCCAACCTAACTACATTGTACTCTACTCATTCGGATGTGTGATGTGTGCACAGTATAGTACTCAGCATACCTGAAACTCAGCTTCAATTTCCGTGCCCGTCTCTACCGTCTCATAAAAGCATTCCCGCAAACCGGGCATCACTTTCACGGTCCAATAATATTCCTTCCCATGGCAGGAGCACAGCAGCGCGAAAAAATAGACGATCGTCAGGCTGAAGTGCATCATTGTGGGATGAAAATGGTAGGCGTGTACACAAAAGAAATTACTACTACTAGTGGCAATAACGAAAAAATAGAATGGTCTCCGGACTCCCAGTGCGCCGGTGCTGAACCTTGGAGATGCTGGAAACTACGAAATCAGCAAAGAAGCACTGCTAGCTGCTTTATACAACGAAACGTATTGCTTGCTGAACAAATTAATTTCAATCGAAGGTTTTGCTAATTTATAATAATTGAAGGCTGAACATCGATGCAAGATGTACGATCGTCTTGTCGTTACCAGTTTATGTCGCACACATCCTGTGCCATGCAGCCGATCGAGCTGACGTGCATGCATGGTGATGTGTACAGACTACAGGTACATGTACTCGGGTAGACCATGTAGACCTACGCCGTACATGTACAAGACTACCGTAGGTCTACACGTACACTGCAGTTCAACGCTGTGGTTTTGGTGACAGAAGCAGAAGCAGAGATAGATCATGATAGATGCCTATGATCATAGACATAGATGGGGCTGAACGAAACTTACTTAGCCTGTTTTGGAGGGCGAGAACGAAAAATATTCTTTATGGATGGTCCTAGTTCATTTCTAGGATCTATAGCAGTCTAGTCCTATAGATGCGAGGAATTCCGATATAGCAATACAGTAGTATTTTGGGTGATGAAGTCTCACGATTAGTTTCCTGCTGGCTCAAATGTGGAATTAAGCCATGGCGTTGCTACTGGATAAAAAAGTTCTCAAGCAATTGGATGCTAATAAGAAACCAGTTTACATATTCAATTGGCTGAAAGGTGTTGAGGAAAACCTTCCCACCACACCTAAGGTATAGTACTGTTGAACAGTGTATGATCAAACAAAAACAACATGGAGTCTGCGAGGCTGTTCAAATTTCAATCTGTATAATTATTGTTGAACTGCATTGGCACTGCAGGATCAGTTGAAATCATGTCAGAAAGATCTTCAGGAGCAGCTGAACAAACAGTTAGCAGAGGCTCATGGCCCTGCTACCCGTAGTGTGCTGGGTCGCTGTTTTGGACTGCTGTTCTCCTGTGGTGACAGCATGGGCCTAAGAAGCACAATTACTCTTTGCCACGATATGCTCAAGAACCCCAAGGATGATTCTGCGGCGGCTGTCAGTGCAAGACTGTAAGCTGTACATGTGTGTTGGAGATAGGCTATTGCTATTATTATTATTTTATTGTTATTGACATATCCACGACGAGCCCCTTATGTACAACGGCAAAGGAGAGGGTAATGATTACAAATTGTTCGGGAAAGCTACTCAAGTATTGAATGCTCAATAAATGACTGGTGTGCGGGTATACCAGATTCCCATAATCTGCAAGTACAATTATTATTGTTTAAAGCACTATGTGGTGTACAATGTGACCTGTGCGATTATATCGTTAAATGACTACCTGCTATTACTAGCTGAATCGACATGTGTCTACATGTACAGTACTTTGTTTCCACCGTTTGATACTGCATAAAAAAATTGTACAATAATATATTATAATATCACATGTTGATTCAGCTTGTCTTATTGATTGCGGTCATGAAATTGTTGTCTCCTCGCCGTCCGTTTGAATATTTTTTTGGTTGCTGTATTTTGAGCAGCTGACTTTCCGCATGGCATGTAGTACCCCCACCCCGTGAGGCTCCTGATTTTGTCGATACAGGAATGTTCCTTGTGAAGAACGTGTTGGGCAACACGGGTGTGTGTGGTGGTGGTGGTAGTGGGGGGGGGGGGGCAGTGTGAGGATTGCCCGTGTACATGTGATAGGTCTGTGTCTGCCCAGGGAACATTTAGTTCTGACTTTTTTCCAGTTAGCGCATAGTCATTGAAGTATAGGTTGAGCAGTGTACTACTGGCTCTCACTGTATTTGGTCAGTTTGGGATTTCTATCTCGGTATTTCGGTTACTGTCCATCACAGACTCGTGTTTCTCCTATTGTGTACCTTATACGTAGTGGCACGTCAACCATCATTTTTTTTACTGTGGCATTTTCTTGCAGAACTTCTATGGAATGCCTCGGTCATATCTATCTGAAGCTGGGCCGAATGGTGAGGTTTGAATCCATATTCTGTGTGTGTTTTTTAGAGTTGGGAGACCTTCAGCATGGCCACATGAGAAAAAGTTGACCACACTAGAGTATTCACAAAGTTGCTAGATTCCCCACACTTGCTTGGTGTGATGAATCAAGCCTGTGAACACGATAACAGACAGGGCAGCTTCGTAACGAGCAAGGTGCATGTACCACAAAGACGGACCGATGACGTCCCGCACAAAATTCACTACACATCTACCTATCCATCCTAACCAGCATTTTTCGTTCATGAAAGTACTAGTGGAGAAGTTTTGAAAAGTGTTGATTGTGAGCAGCCTGTAGCTTGTTCTTTTCTTGAGTGTAAGTACTGAGAAAAAGTGCAATTTCATTTGTGAAATGTGTGCGTGGTCTGTCGCCGTGCGAACAGAACTTGCAGCACTTGTGCTGATGTATTGCAGGGATGAATGTATTGTCATATTTTCGCATAGCAGTTTCTGCTATACAAAATCACAATTGTGTAGCACTCTTTGATTTTGATTAGCATTTTTCTTTGAAGGTTGGGTGTTTACCACATTGTCCTTCTTGAGAGTGATGCCTGAAAGCCCATTTGCAAAAAAACCAACTGAATCATGCATGTGCACGCAGATTGAGTGCCTGCACCACATACACTTTGCAGCAAGGACCCCAGACACTTTGTCTACACTGTACTGGATGCATGTTACTTGACAGCGAAGGCTAGGCATGGACAGTCTGTATGTATCGCAGTTTTCTGTGAGTCATGGCGACTTTTGAGTAGCAGTAGATTGATTTTGCATCGCAAACTGCGATGCGATACAGGATAAATTCATCCCTGTATTGCCAAGTAGAAACCATACGGCACTCCTTTTTGCTTTGAGTGTGTGTGTATGTGTGTACATAAGTGTGTGTTTGTGTATGTATGCGTATGTGTGTGTCACATGTGTCACATATGTGTGTGTCTGTCTGTCTGTCTATCTGTCTGTCTGTGGTTGTATGTTTGTCTGTGTGTCACATGTGTGTGTGTGTGTGTGTGTGTGTGTGTGTGTGTGTGTGTGTGTGTGTGTGTGTGTGTGTGTGTGTGTAAAAATATTGTGTGTGAATATGGCGGTGTAGGCTGGTCCATCCTTCCAAGACTCCGCACAGTTGCTCTTCAAAGCTGTCAAGTACTCGGAGGTATGTTTGATTCATGGCAATGATTGTACGGTGCTATAGTATTTGTGGCCATATTGTGGTCTACACGGCTTAAAGCAAACCGCTATGTATGGGTATGGGTGGTAGTGTTGCTGTTGGTGTTGGCAGAGATACTGGTACCCCGTTGCTTGGCCAGGCCAGTCAGACTGTGTGTGTGTAGTCATTGCAAGTATAGTATACAACTTGTGTACTCTGTGCTAGTGTTCTTGTTGGGAATCATTCTTTGCATCTGTATTAGTCGCAAATCTTCTTCTAACACGTTTCACTCCGATTGCTTGGACCATCTGACAGCAACAAGGCAAGGCGGAGATATTGCAAGCTTTCCAGCGTTTACTGATCGGTTTGGCCGACGGCGCTAGTGCCATTCACAAGGACATCTACCGGTTGGCCAAGTCCAGTCTGACAGACAAGTCCATGTCCGTGCGCTGTGCAGCTGCTCGGGTATGTGCCGTTATGTGATGTGTCCACTGTCCAGTGTGTCCAGTGTGTCTCGTGTGTTACTTGAGCGTGGCCGGTTTGCTGACTGCAGTCAGCAGGTTGTAGGGAAAGCTGCCTTGTTCCTTTCCCTCGGGGAAGGGTAGGCTTTTGTGTTTGCGCGCGCGCGAGTGTGTGTGTGTGTGTGTGTGTGTGTGTGTGTGTGTGTGTCCCATATGGTGCAGTGGTATGTGCAGTCGATTTCCAATCGAGAGGTTGCGGGTTCAATTCCTGACGATTATGGTCGCACACATCTTTCTTCTTTTTCTCATTCTCCTAGCTCTTCTTTCATTCTCCTGGGTGGTTACCAACAGCCAGTGTATACCGGAGTATGTGGTGTGGTGTGTGTGTCAAAAAGAAAAAAGAAGAAGAAAAAAATGGAAACAAAGAAAAAAATAATATTAGGAATTCACTGGCCAGAAAAAAGCCACTTCAATCAGCTGTGTGGTGGATACCAGGCTAAAAAATAGTGGCGGTCAATTCATCAGCCTTGCAAGCTGTTGAATGGTGTAATCCCAGCACAAGTTGCTATGTCTAACATAGCTGTTCGCTATCTTCGCTTCCGCGATGGGCAGATCTGAGGTCTGAGGTGTGTGTGTGTGTTTGTAGTGTGGTCCTGGCTTCTTGCTTTTGTAAGGTGTCTCCTACTTGTGCTATTCTCTAATTCTCCTCTTGCCTGTTTTCACTTCACTGCAGTGCATGCTGGAGCTTCAGCAGTCTGCCTTCTTTGTGTACACTACGGAACTGGATGCAGTTGTGTCTGCCTGCGTCCGAGGACTGGATGGTGCTAGTACATACGAGGTAGGGGAAGAAGCTTTTGTTCTGCACTGCCACATATTAACGTTGACATTCGATGTGGATGCTTTAGTATCAATGTACATGGTACTAGTGCCCCCCCCCCCCCCCCCACACACACACACAAACAAAATTATTGTATTGGTCACACAGTCTCTTGTAGGCGTACTACAGTATGCACATTGGAAGTGCACATTGTACAGTAACTAGTGCATGTTTGAAGTAGGGTACTATTAAGTGCCGGAGAATAGGGGATCAGCGTTGTGGTGCACGTCCGTCTTATTTTTCATGTACCACAGTCTACAATGTACAATGTACGTGCAGTTGAGTCACCGCGTGTGCATATATCAATATGCTGTGCCTGGCGAAATCCCAGCCTGTCCATTGACACCCGGCAGAACTCTACTCCAACTCACAATACCAGTGGATTGTCTGCTGCTCTGTCTGCTGCTCTCTTGTGTTGACTGCTGCAGGCTCGCTGCACTATCGCTGCCTTGATGGGTGGTGTGCTTGCTACTACTCAGCAACCGCTACCATACCTGCCACCAGGCACCAAGGTTCCCAAGAGAGCAACCATCGGTGAAGTCCTCAGTATGCTGGTCAACGCGTTTGTACGCGGCAGCGGCGACCTGCTGAAGAGCTCTGTGAGCCGAGAGCTGCGAGTTGGTGTGACCCAGGTATGTGTGTTTGCCTTTGGTGTGTGTTTTGAGGCTGCATGTAGCTGGCCTTGTGTTTACCGTCTTGGGGCAAAGCAGTCTACTCTTCTGGCAGGCACGCTTGTGTGTGTATGTGTGTTTGAGGGGGGGGGGGGGGGGGGGGGCGCACGTGTGTGTGTGTGTGTGTGTGTGTGTGCGCATGTATGTGTGTGTGTGTGTGTGTGCGTGTGTGTGTGCATGTGTGTGTGGGTGTGGGTGCGCATGTATGTGTGTGTGTGTGTGCGTGTGTGTGCGTGTGTGTGTGCGTGTGTGTGTGCATGTGTGTGTGTGTGTGCATGTGTGTGTGTGTGTGTGTGTGCGCGCGTGCGTAGGCATGCGTGTGTGTGTGTGTGTGTGTGTGTGTGTGTGTGTGTGTGTGTGTGTGTGTGTGTGTGTGTGTGTGTACCTTTGCGCTGGTGTTAGAACAATGTCCTGTAGTTTCAGTTCTACAGTAGTAGTAGACTGTAGTAGATAAACAGACTCCTTCCTGTACTCACATTTTGTTGAGCTTGAGTAAAGCTATTTTGTCAAGTAGATAGACAGAGCATACAGAGTGTCACCGTGGCTGTGCGTGCTACAGGCGCTAGAATATTAATGTCCATACAAGTACACGTACAATTGTCTGATTGTGCTTATTGCTTAGCTGCTGGACACTTCTTGTTCTTTGGCTGCAGTTTTGTTAGGATCTAGGATGGTAACTCTATGCTCCCAGACTAATGACATGTATAACAAGTAGAAGAGGATGAGTAATTTGTTGTAACTCTGAGTTTCATGCACAAGACAATCGTGGGGCAACACATGTGTGAAACTCGGAGTTGCAGCGAATAATTCATCCTCCTCTACTTGTTGTAGGTAGCTCTGCCCTTGGGCATCGAGCACTCTACTGAACAGCTTGGAACCTTTCTGCTTTAATGACATGTACATGTACATTGTGTGTTGTACTGTACAGGCTTTCGTTGCCTTCTTGACTGGCCTGGGCATGAACGGTGTGGAGCGGCACATCAGCACTATACTTTCTCACCTGATGGACATGCTGTGCCAGCCGAAGGCGATGGGGAACACGCACGTGGAGGCCGTCTACACGCGTCGCTGTGTGGCCTTCATCCTGCGCCGTATCTTCGGCCGGCGGCTGGGCGAGCCGGCCCAGCTGCAAGCTGCCCGAATCATATGTCAGGTATGGTGTGCTAGCGTGTGCTGTATACAGTTCTGGCTAGAAGAATTTGATCTCGTGAATTAAATATAGCACCGTGTTCAAGTGCACGGACGGGTGTGTGTGTGTGGTGTCACGCCGTATAGGGCCTGGCATAATCCTGGGGTCAGAGCCGTACCGGGGTGTAAGATGCATCACCCTCCTGGAGGTAAAATGCCACACTCCAGTTAGTTTTTGGATGTACATGAATGTTCGAGCTCCGATTTGTGGCAAAAAACGTGCGGAATTGAAATGCGGTAGAAGTCTGCAATAGTTGTATGTTGCAATGTGTAAGTACACATTCTAGTAGCAGGCCAAACATGTAGTTCATGGTAGTTGGATCTCTTGCTTCCAATTTTCTTGTCATGACAGGAAGTCACGAAGCGACTCGGTGGCAAGGATGGCAATGGAGGTGGTGGTGACGATAGCGACACCAGTCAGTCACAGCATGCCGTTGCAGTGGCCATGCAAGAGCTCGGTGGACTTCTACTGGGTCTGAGTTCCCTGGCATCCACACTGTTCACAGAAGGTGAGCTGTGCACGACTGTGTAGCATTGGCCTTTCTCTGTACACTTACTACTGTAGTCTGCACATCCTTGACTTTAGAAGAGTCGACGAGGAGACAAAAGTTTTAAAATTGCAATGAATAAGATAAAGTGCACAGTTATTCTATGTTATCATGCATCTACTAGTACAAACATCATCAAGGAACGATTGTTGGTTGTCTCTAAGAACGTTTTCTTGTGATGGTCATCAGTTAGAGTACAGTTGATGATGTTTGTACTAGTAGATGCATGATAACATAGAATGACTGTGCACTTCATTTTATTCATTGCAATTTCTTTTAGAAATTAATGTTTGCTTGGCGATGAGTTGGACCTGTGCTTCTTTGCGTATGTGTGTGCGCGTGTGTGTGTTTGTGCGCGCGTGTGTGTGTGTGTGTGTTTTGGTGTTATTCGTTTCCTCACCCTGCCCCCAGGAACTGGCCAGTTTGGCATGCTTGGGACGGCTATCCACCTCGCTCTGCTGCACCCGAGCCGCGCCGCCAGCCTGGCCGGTGCATGGTGCATGCGCTGTGCAGCCATTGCCATGCCATCGCAGCTCACCTTGCTCGTGGAGCAGTGCCTGAAGCAGCTGTCCTCGCCCAAAGCCACTGCGGAGACCATGCAAGGCTACGGTCACGGCCTGGCCGCGCTGCTGGGCTGTGTGCGCCAGCACTGCCCGCTCGGCTTGCCGCAGAGCAAGAGCAAGGCTGTGTTCAGCCTGGCCGAGGAGATCCTGCGCTCTGCCTCGCAGAACACGCGCATGGCACTGGAGCGGACACGTGCTGCCTGGACCATTCTCAGCGCTCTCATGACATTGGGTTAGTAATGGGGGGGAGCTGGTGGCTCTTACATCTTACCTTTGTACCGTGATCATCATTCATGATTGCCTACTTTCGCAAAAGTAGGCCAGGATACATGCATGTGGGAGAGGGGGAGGGGGAGTGATCGTGAAGTGCTGGCATGATTATGTTTGACATCCCTAGCTATGGAGCATGTGGGTTGTCAAAACTCTATCATTCCTAAGGAATTGTTTGTTTTGTGCCTCCGGTATATCTGTGAACAAAGCCAACAGCTGCCAGCCAGCCGTGATACATCTGTCCGTTGTTGTTTTATCTCCAGGACCAGGAGTGGTGCGCCCCAACGTGCCACGGATGTTGCTGCTGTGGCGTAATGCCTTCCCACGATCTGCAAAGGAGGGCGATGCCGAAAAGGCCAAGTTTGACCAGTTCCAGTGGCAAGTGGCGCTAGTTAGTCGCTCCGGAGCACTTTGCGGTAAGTCAACCTGTACAGACATCTACTCTACATAATTGTATCATGTCGTTGGCTGTTTCTCGTACTATCTTTTAAAATAAGTTTGAATTAAGTTCGCATCACACTTCACGTTTGATAGGTTTGAATGCTGAGCATTTGCAAAGTGTTAGTATTTGTTCTGCATGTTCATTATTATCCTGTTTTTTTTGTGCCTGATTCCGTGTGCCCTGTAGCCATCAAGTACTTTGTGCAGTGCTGTCCAGACCTACTGACCGACGATGTGTCTCGACGTGTTGTGGCCGTGCTTGAGTGTGCGCTCAGCACATTGTCTGGGTATGTGCTTGTGTGTGTGTGTGTGTGTGTGTGTGTGCATGTGTGTGTGCATGTGTGTGTGCGTGTGTGCATGCGTGCGTGCGTGTGTGTCTGCTAAGTTGATGCTGGAATGTGTTTGTGTATTTGTGTGTGCATGCATACGTGCACATGTGTTAACAACTACATTGTATTGTTGCCTTTGTCAGAGTTACTGCTATTACATTGTGCTTTCTTTAAAATTCCGCTTAAGCGATCACTGCAATAAAACAACCCATGCTTTTATGCCTTGATGCATACGTCTGAGATAACTCCTGTCTTTCAATATCTCAGAGACCAAAGCATATATCAACATATATGCAGACTTGTGTTGAAACTGCTCGTATGTGTCGATATTTCGACTCGATAAGCATCCATTTTCTGAGATCTGTGGGGTGTTCATAAAAAATACAGGCTTCTCTCTACTCAATGTGTATGCTGGATTGCAGGTGACAGTAGATACAATAATCATGCTGCTGTTGTTTTGTTCGTGTGTGCTGTCTCGTGGCTTATAGCATGAGTGGGGTTTGCAAGCAGCATGGCGTACCGTTGAAAGCAGCGGCAACCATGGTGCGTTTACGCCTCTACCAGTCCTTGCTGCAGCTCAGCACGGCAACTTATGAGAGTAAGATTTCCGTATGACACGCCATTTCCGCTGCATATATCTCACCTTTATTACTTTAATTTTAATACGAATGTTTTTTTCCTGATGTGTTGGGGTATACTTTCGCCTCCCTTGAAACATTTTTTGTTTTTTACTTTGAGGTAATGATATCCACCACTGTTCATGGCTGCTTTTCTCTTCAGGTTTATTCGGTAGTCTCCTTCGGGAAATGGTGGCCGACTTTACTCTGACAGAGAATCCAGCCAGCATCAGTAGCTCTTTGCTGAGATCTTTCTGTCACATGGAGGACAGTGTCTTGCTGGGTTCCTGGAGCGAGGAGACTGACGACAAGCTGCTGGAGGACCAGGTGAGCCATGGCTTTCGTGTTTGTAGTGCAACACCTCTCTCTCTCTCTCTCTCTCTCTCTCTCTCTCTCTCTCTCTCTCTCTCTCTCTCTCTCTCTCTCTCTCTCTCTCTCTCTCTCTCTCTCTCTCTCTCTCTCTCTCTCTCTCTCTCTCTCTCTCTCTCTCTCTCTCTCTCTCTCTTTGCCTGAGTCTTCATGATTCCCTGCTGTCACTTTTCTCGTGAATGAAAGGGAGACAGTTTTAGCTTGCATGGTTGTTGCTGTTTTTGGTGGTAGCAGTGGTGGTGATGGTGTCATTGTCGTCACCACCGCCGTGTCCATTGCCACTAGTATTGTGCTTGTTTGCTGAGTGAGTCGTTATTTTCTTGTACTCTCGGTGTTGTTGGAGTGCAGCTGCAAGGCAACAGTGCCTCAGGATCAGGTGCTCTGGAGCATGACATGTCATGTCTCTACGCCCAGGACCAACCACTGGTATGTTGCTGCCTTTGTTCTGCTTATGAGCTGCTGCTGTTGCTGGTACTGGTGCTGTTGCTGGTACTGGTGCTGGTACTGGTACTGAAGCTATTTGATGCATTCTAATCAACATCGTCCATGGTGCTGTTCTGAGCATCTATAACTTTATGTAGGCATTGCTAGTACATGTATTTGCTACACACCATATCTTTGCTGTTTGGTTCAGTTTCAGCTTGATAATAGTCCCTGGAAATACTGGTACACTGTACTTACTCTGTATTCATGATGGCCACCGTTGTGTATGTGTGTGTTATAATGTACCTGAAATTTTATTTATTGCCGAACTTGTACAATTTGCTTTTGTTTGGTTTTGAATCAGGATGGCTCTATTCCGGGTCCTCTGCCACTGGGTGTTGCTGTCATTGACTCATCCGTGGCTTTGTTTGGACAAGTGTTCCCCCGCGTGGCCTCCAAACATCGCCTGCAGCTGCTCAGTCATTTTGGCGACTGCATTCGAACTGCCAAGGCTGCTCGTCAGCAGCAAATTCAGATCAACATCTTCACGGCTTTCCTGGCGGCTCTGAGGGTAAGCTGACACTTTTCAACTCCATAACTGCTTGAAGTCCTGCCTGGGAGCGGTTTTTTCCAGCCGTGCTGCTACCCACAGTCAACTGGGAGCTTGTGGCCAGGCACAAGGGATACATTAATGTGGCTAATGGGGCTTTCGGCACTTGTGTCAGTGGTTGTGGGACTTATCCCCTCACCCCCATCGCTATGCGCTGCATCTGTCACAATGTTGGGACTTTAACACTGGGTAAATGTTCGCTTTCTTGAACGTTGACGGGGATATACCTTCGCTGGTGAGATCCATATGATCGAAACACAACGGCTGTATGGGGAAAGCATGATTCACTATAATTTGGAGTCGTGTTGCTGGTGTGAAGAATGAGGTAGGCTGGAGAGCGCATGTGACGGGGGAGTTCTGTTGAAGTGCATTGTAATACTGTACGTCCAAGTAGCATGAGTGTTCCTGTTTGTCTCCTGTTTTCTGTTTGTCCTCTGTTTACAGGGCCTGGTGGACCATAAGAGTGGTCTCAAGGAAGCCGAGCTGATCTCTACTGCCAATCAACTCATCACCGTAAGGACGGCTGCCGCAATAGCAGGAGTACATGTATTATGATAGTGGTTATGTACTCTTGACACAATGAGCATGGCACGGCAGCAAGTTCTGGGCTTGTTGTGTTTGTCTGCTGTAAGTGTGTATATTATATTCATTTGAAGTTTGAAAAGTGTTCCCCGTGTGTGTGTGTGTGCGTGTGTGTGTGTGTGCGCGCGCGCGCTTTGCACAGGGTGCCCTGGCCAGCTCTGATGCCACACTACGCTGTGCGGCTGGTGAGGCGCTGGGTCGGATGGCGCAGGTTGTGGACGACGGCAAGTTCCTGGCCAACACAGTGCAGGCATGCTTCGAGACTCTGAAGACGGCACGTGACGCCGTATCGCGCACGGGTCACTCGCTGGTCCTGGGCTGCTTGCACCGGTACACTGGTGGCATGAGCTCTGGTCATCATCTCAGTGCCAGCGTTGGTATTCTGCAGGCGTTGGCACAGGATAACAGCTCGCCGGCTGTGCAAGTCTGGTCTCTGCATGCTCTCGCACTCATCGCCGATACCGGCGGCCCGCTGTTCCGTAGCTACGTGCAGCAGACCCTCTCGCTTGTTGTTAACCTATTGCTGACGGTATCATCCTCACAGGTATAGTTGGCCATCGACCCTGGCTAGATTACGAACCACTTGTATGTGTTCTATTGTGCCAATGCTATGTGATTGTGACGTGTTGTTGATTTGTGTTTCTGGGCTGTATTAAACTGTGCATGAAATGCTATAACAGTTGTGTTGCCAGCTACCTTCAGCCTTGCCATGTATTTCTGTTAAAACTTGACTTGGTTCATGCTTGCCCAATCTGCTGTGTACACCTGTTTCAGGTCGATGTTCACCAATGTCTTGGCCGTTGCCTGCAAGCCCTGGTCACTACGCTCGGTCCGGAGCTCGTCGGTGGTTCATCATCGGTGGCTGACATGCGCAGCTCATGCCTTGCCGGGTGTGCAGTGATGTTGGTAAGCAATGGGCCTGTGCAATCATATAGTTATCATCTCTTCCTTTTTGGCACGAGTGCCTATGATGTTTTACGTACAGCAAGATGATTTTCTCATGTGGCCAGAGTTGACAATGGGAGCTGATTTTACCACAAGGATTTAAGTTGTGGCTATTGCGTCGTGTATCTTAGGCAATTTTTGTTCTGTATCTTCTTTGAGCAGAACCTGAATGTATGTGGATTGCTTGTACAGTATCACTGTCTTGTTTGTGTCCTTTGCATTTGCAGAGCCATCCGGATGCTATCGTGCGCGTATCCGCCATCCAGTGCTTGCAGCAGATCCAGCTGTTTGCACCGTCGGCGGTCGCTCTCGTCCAGCTCGTCCCGTGCTTGTGCGAGTCCCTGTCCAACAAGCACCTGCTCCTTCGCCGTGCTGCTGCCGCTTGCCTCCGTCAGCTGGTGCAGCGACAGGCGCAGGAGGTGAGGCAATGCACGCGCGCGGGGCTCGGGCTGCGGGTCCCTCACAGACCAGCTTCTCCAGTTTCTGTGATTTCCTGATGCTGAGACGTTGTGGCCAAACTAGCTCTGCTGTTACACTTGTACGATAATATACTTATGGTGTTCACTACCTTTGCGTCATAGTACCAGTATGTGTGCGAATGTTTTATCTCTGATCCAGATGTGTACTGTAATTTCTGTTACTCTATCAATTGTGCGCAGGTTGTGGCTACTGCGAAGAAGTTTGGCGGTGGAGTAGTAGCATCTGCTCCGCCGTACGCACCCTCCAAGTGCTTGGAGTCTGCTCTCTTGGGTATGCTCGACGTGGAGATTGACACCCAGCTGCGGTCGGATATCTGCGACACGTTTACCAATCTGTTGTCGACGTGTGCTCCGGCGCAGCCCCGCCACTGGCTCATGCTGTGCTATGCTGTCCTGTCGGCTGCTGCGCAAGTCGATTCAGGTCAGTGGAACTTCAAATTTACACCTTGCACCAGTGGACGGCCTAGTGCTCACTGATCTAGGACTGCACAGCGCTTGGCGCGACATTGACTCGCATGAACTGTTCATAGTCTCTTTCGAAATGAATTGATGGGTCAGATCTGCATGGGAGTTACAGACCCGCAGTTACTAATTTAGCATACTGTAAAAGCAGCAATTTTCGGTGGTGTTTTTTTCGGTCACTTCGGTGCCGACAATTTTTACCGAAAATAAAACACACCGGAAATTTGGGTACATGTGCTTGTATGTACTACATGTACTAGAACACTTACCTGGAAAGCGGGTTTACCGAAAATTTCCCTCCGCCGGTTTTGGAGAATACCGAGAATTTCTGCTTTTACAGTACTCCTTACCCCTGAATCAAGCGTATACACTCTCCAACGCTTTCCAGGCATGGTTTACACTATGTGTATTGTGTACATGTACATCCAAGCCTATGTGCTCGAGCCCATGAACTGAAGCTTGGGAATGCAGCTCAAGTCCTAACAGGGGTTTTTTCAGCGAACAGGTAGAGTGTTTTCCATTCATCAAAACATCCACTGTTTTAGAAATCGAGCGACTGTAGTGAAGCTCAATGTATCATGCCTGTATGTGTTCTGTGTTCTGTGCCTCTCTTCTCTGTGTGTGTATGCATACAGGCGGTGGTGCCCCACAGGGTGGTGATGGCGATGAAAAGGTCGACGATGACGAGGACAATGAAGCCATGGTGACAACGGCGCCCGTCGAGGACAAGCAGAAAACAGAGACGATTGCGCCCTGCTGGCCGTCCAAGGTGTTCGCTGTGCAGTGCGTTGAGAAGATCATGAATGTCTGCCACAACCACACCAGCACCCATGTCAACTTCATGGAGGCCAGACAAAAGAAGGCAGCTGGCCAGGGTGAGGGTTGCTGCTCTGCCACGCTGTGCTGTACCAAGAGGCAGCTCTGTAGCTCTGTAGCTCTTCTCTTCTTTGAGAAGCAGGCGGGAATGTCCTTGGAAGAATTAGATTTGAGAGAGGCTTAGTACGACGTACGTGAAAAGTGCAGGGAAATGGAGATGACCGCGATAGTGTTATGATATGTGACTTTGCATGCATAGTATCAAGGTCAGATAATGCTCCATTATACAGTCATCGTGTAGTGCGAATTCTCTGTAGATGGTTTCTTGTTGGGGCAGTTGCTTTTCATGTACCAATATCCTGGACTACTGTTGTGCTCGGTGAAATCCGACCCAAAGTGCATGTTTGGCGGCCTCAACTTGCATGGCCCTTGACACCCTGGAAGTGGCACGAATGTGGCTGGACGTACACATGTACAAGTATAGTGATGCAATCGGAACTGGTCCAGGGCGTCAGTTTTGCTTAAACTGTCGTTTGATGCTTTCCATTTGCAGGTGATTATCTCGTTCTGCAGTTGCTGGAACTGGTTAGGACTGCCTTCATGGCGTCAACTGGAAATGTCAACTCGGTCAGAATTGCGGGTCTCAAGGCGCTCAAGGTGAGCGAGCACTGATTTAGTTTACTGCTGCAGCATGTGGGGTTCATGCGGTGTGTTTTGTTTTTGGACTGTGATGGTCAAGTAGTTGTGTCCGTATTGTGCAATGAGCCAGCGATGCTGCATTGGGTAGTAGCAAGAGGACATGAAACCTAGAGCGTGCGGCTTGTGACTTTTTGCATAGGTGTCTGTCAAGACGAAATTCCTGAATTATAATCATAGTTAATCCAGATAGGCGGCGGGAAGTGGCGTAGTGTGTACAACTGAGCTGCAGTTGTGAGATAGGCGGCGGGAAGTGGCGTAGTGTGTACAACTGAGCTGCAGTTGTGCAGCAGAAGATCTGGTTGAATCCTGCTTGCATACACTGCATGACTAAAATGATGTAATCCAGGAAATGCGCCGTGGCGGCAACCCATTCGAGCAGCGCCTGTTTACATGTACTCTCGATAGTAGTGATTTTGGTACCTGTTTTGTATGTGTGTGCCTTCCTTCTTCTCCTTTTTTTGCCCTGCGTTATCTCATTCCCTGTGTGCGTGCGTGTCCTTGACGTGACTATGCTTGCTGGTGACGTGTTCCTGTGTCCTTGCAGCACGTTATTGAAATGTTTGCACATGTACCGGATGCAGACTATGCTGGCCATGCTCTGCTGGAACAGTACCAGGCTCAGGTATGTGCATGGGGCTACGCCATGTATATGAACTACGAATGTAGGTTCTTCTACTGCTTCTGAGTGTCTGATGTCATCACTTGCATGGTGTGCACAGAATTACCACTGACGGTATCCTGGACATTAACTGCTGCTGCTGCTGCTGTCAGTAGTGCAGTCCACTTATACAAGTAGTTTTCTTGCATTAGTGGTTACATGTATGGGCATGTAGACATTGAAGTGAATATGACTCTGCTGTCTGTATGTTGCCTGTAGATTGCAGCTGCTCTGCGGCCAGCGTTTGCTGCTGATACACCACCGGATGTCACTGCAGCCGCCTGCCAGGTACATGCTTTGATTGATTTTGTAATTGTGTGTGGCCTTGAAAATGTAGCGTAACTCAGTATTCCAGCTCTTGCTCAAACTTCTGAGCTGGGTTTTTATTCGCATACTTGTCAGCTTTACCTAAGAGAATAAGTATGGCAAGGGCACATGTGTCCTTCCAATTAAACCCGTTCTATCGTTACTATAATTATGCCCTTTTCCGCTGGATTTACCGGATGTTAGCGGCCGTCGTGAGTTCCCTCGGGGAACGTACACGATAATTAAATTTTAGTATTTTACTTTTATTATATGCCTTTTTGGTGAAGGTCTGCAGTACCTGGATCAGCAGTGGTGTGTCCCGTGAGTTATCGGATTTGAGGGCAGTGCAGACGTTGATGGTGTCCTCACTCAGCAAAGTACGCACTAGAAAGGAAGAGCTGGAGTCCGGCACTAGCTCGGGCGAAGCCAAAGGTCAGTTGATATGATCTTCTGTTTTGTGCATCGTACACATCTCATTCCAAGTATTCCAGCTCAGTGATTTCCCTTTCTCGTTTGCAACATATTAGTTTTTTATTTTAATGCATTCTGTTGTAAAATGTTACTTGACAGGCTCAGTTGTGCCGGTCAATCTTGCAAATCTCCTGGGTTTGGCGCCTTGTTAACGATAGTAGTTTGCACCTCTCTGTCTGCTTGCAGATGGTGACAACAGCATGGAGACAACAAGTGGCCGCTACAACGAAAGCACAGCCACCATGGAGAAACTGGCTGTGCTGACCGCGTGGGCTGAGGTAGGTATCAGCAGTGCAATGTTGCAGGTCTTTGCCGAAGAAGCAATGTTGCAATGGCGGCTGGGATGGAGTTTCTTCTATGCACAGGTCGTGTTCTTTCTCCCTTTATGGCCGCCAGTACTGTGAGATCACTGGCATGTGACCACTCTAGTGTGCAGAGGATGCTATGCTATCTATACACAGATTACACACAACTCATACCTGTAGACTAGCAAACCGAAGAAGCTGTGTTCTACAGTGCAGATATCCTATGAAGTTTTAGCGGGGTTAGCTGCTTGCCGGATATTCTGTGACATTTCGGCGTGGCTGGCCGCTTGCCAGCTTTGGGTGCTTTGGGTGCTTTGTCACTTACCTGCCTTGTTTTAGCATCTGATCTTTGCAATTTATTTGTGTGTTATCCCTGTATACATGTACATTCTTACAGGTGTTCATCAAGGCTCGGCAGTCAGCAAACAGCAAGTCGGACACGCCGGCCGCCATCGATGAGTTTGGCGACCCGGTTGCGTCCACGGCACCCGACCTGCTGCAGCTGGTGTTGCCGGAGCTGCAGCG
Organism: Sycon ciliatum; assembly: GCF_964019385.1. Lineage (NCBI taxonomy): Eukaryota > Metazoa > Porifera > Calcarea > Leucosolenida > Sycettidae > Sycon > Sycon ciliatum. The sequence goes on along the minus strand of NC_088643.1, from coordinate 72,637,729 downwards.
GCTGCGTCGCTTCTGGCTGCTGTGCCTGCGCGACCACGCCATGCTGGAGCTGCCGGCCCAGTTTGCACCGCAGCTGCCGCCCGACGGCGGTGCGTTCTACAGCAGCGCCACGGCCGAGACGGCCGCCGGCTACTACACGCACAGCTGGCCACCGCTGCTGCTGGCTGCCGCCTACTGGATGAACAGCGATGATATGCAGTCTTCGACCACTCAGAGGTATGCTGCTGCTGGTCGTGTCACAGCCAGCCATGTGTATCTAGAGCGTGTGTACTTCTCTGGCAGTTGTTCATGTTCAGATTGGACAAACTGTGTGGATGCTATTGTGTTTGTGCACACGTGCATGTGTTCCTGGCATAATACTTCCCCTGGGGTAATACTGTCCCTTGGATAATACTGCCCCTGGGTAATACTATCCCTGGCATAATACTGCCTCTAGAGTGATACTGTCCATTTTCCCTTTGGTTGTTACAGCTCATCAAATGGCCGTTCATCTAGTCCTGCGCAGGCATTGTCGTCCGGTAGCAGTGATCAGGATCGGTTGGACCGCTATCGTCTGGTCATGGGACTGGCTGTCAAGTCACTGTGTGGCTCACAGTCCGACCAGCCCAAGAACAGCCAATGCCTCTGTGTGCGGGTAAGGGGAGAACAATTGTTTCGGATACGTGTGTACATGTGTACTGCAGCCAACAAAAGGAAACTGGCTGATTGCACAGGATCGAAATGAACGGTGGCTGGTGAAAGTGCACAGACCCACAGTTTAACTTGTACACGGTATGTATAGTGTATATACATTGCCAAACCGCTCACATACCGTAGTAGCTACATGTACATGTAGTAGAAAGCGCTAGACAAACATTGTGTATTGGTTCTGAGCGCTCGGAGTCTTTTGACAACTTCAACTGCTGCTTCTCGATTTTTCCTGGACGTTTTTTGGGGGCTGTGTGTTTCTGTCTGTTTGTACAGAGTCTCCTGCAACTGTTCAGTTGTGCTTGGCCATGTGAACAGCTGGCTCAAGACAAGACAATGCTGGTGGAGCTGCTAAGTGTGCTGCACCGTGTGCTGCTTACTGCTGACCTAGAAACACAGCAGGACGCCATACAGGTAAGCTGCAGCCGCAGCATGGAGCGGTACAGTTTTTTCTCTCCACGTGTGCATGTGTTTGTAGAAGCGGAGAATTGAACATCTCTCTGCCCTGTAATATACGGTATGATGATTTACCCTTACTATTTATTTAAATAAGCGACGAGGCCACAATAGTTTTAGAATTGCAATAAACAGAACGAGCTGAACAGTCATTTCACAAAGGCTTTATTAGTATTTATTGAAAGAATTTAAAATCGTCATACTGATTGTCCGATGCAAGCACTTAAAAATATACTGCTCTTTGACTGATTCTCGTTGTTTCTTTGGTCTTGTTACTCATGCCCACTATCCACACTACCCAGGTTGTCAGTCTTGTTCTGACTGCGTACAAGAGTCAGCTAGCCAAGGAGCGTAGCAGTGCTGACTGTGATGCCAGCCGCGGCAAGGTGGGCGAAGGTGGCCAGGACGGTGATCTACAGCCCGGTCATAGTGTGGTGTTCGTCACGCTGGAGGTGTGCCTGAGCGCCATCGTGCGCACTTTCCCCATGCTGTCGCCGCAGCATGTCAACACGTCGCTGGCCGGCGTCGACCAGGCGCACACGCGCCAGCTGCAGCGCTCCACCAACGTGTCGGCGCTGGAGGCCAGCCTGGCGGCATCGGCTGCCAACATCTTGACCAGCCTGCCGGACCTGTGCACGGCCAGTGGTGCTCTGGCCGTGCTTCCCACACTACTCTTCCTGCTCACCGGCATGCTCTGCGAAGCTAGTGTTCTGGACGCTAAGGGCGAGCAGCGCTTGCCCACCATCTCGGCCAGCTGCCTCGTGGCACTGAAGACGTTGGCATCGTCGAGTGTGGCCTCTCAGAGCGAAGGGCCTAGCGGTGCTCGCTGGCAGTCGTTGCTGGCCTCGGCTATGCTTAGCATTGTGGAAGCAGCCGAGCAGCGGGATGCACAGCGGGATACGTCCGTCATGTTACTGGCCATCGCTGTCTTCACACAGTCGGCGCCAGCTGTGGTAGCTGCGCATCCACAGGTCCAGGCACGCTCTGTTGACATCTTTCAGAGCGCGTTCAAGACCGGAAAAGTTGCGGTACGTCAAGTCACATGCACGCACAAGCGTTGTTATCATGTAGTGTCGATGTGCTTGTGTGTGTGTGTGTACTCGTCCATGCCTTTGTATTTGTGTGTATGGGTGTGTGTGTGTGTGTGTGTGTGTGTGTGTGTGTGTGTGTGTGTGTGTGTGTGTGCGCGCACGAGCGCGTGCGTGCGTGTCTGAGTCTGCGTTCTTTTGTTGCATGTTCCTGATCAGGGACAGGTCAATTTTTCTTTTAGTCAAGTATTCACCACGAATCACCAGTGATATATCATCACTCCTCCTTCTCACAGCATGTACTGTACTTGGAGTGAAAGTGATTTACTACTGAACATTAGCACTTCTTTTTTTTAATGCAAGACTGTTGAACAACTGATATTGATATCCTTGGCAAGCAGGCCGCCATGTTTGGGATGTGTTGCATGTTAGTACCGATACCCATGTAGATCTACAATGTGACATTGCAGGAGACCACACTGCATCCTTGGCGCCCAGTGACGATTCCAGATGGAAGCAGGCCAGCTAGTAACATGCATGCGCGTGCAACGTGTGCCCAATGTGTACTTTAGGCAAGATGTGAAGTTCTTCTGTTTTCATCCTGATGATGGGCGAAAATTTGTTGAACAGTTAAAATGACGTGTGCAGCAAAGAGACGGTATTTTGAGTGTTTGAGTTGGGGGACCCTGATGTGTACATGGCTGCAGTGGAGTCTGCGAGTGCTTGGAAAAGATGTGAAGTAATAAGTTCAAGTAAAAGAAGAAATTGAAATCTAGCTGTGTATTGTCTCCTGTGTCTTATTGTTGTCGTGCTTGTGTGCAACCCCAGGTGCAGCGCAAGTGTGTCCACGCCCTGATCTCTATCTTCCAGTGCCCGGATGCGTCAGTCTCACGCCCGTTCATCCATGCACTGGGCACCAGCATCGTGGAGCGCCTGCAATCTTCAGTGTCCGCTCGGCCAGCCACCGACGAAGAGAGCAACCTGCTGGTTGACTGTGTCCGTGCTGTGGAAGTTCTGCTGGCGACGGCAGAAGAAGCACACCGTGAGTGAACAACTCTTTCTTTTTCTTCTGAGAACTATTCAACTTGCCAATCAGGTTATGTATGCTAGTACTACAATACTATGGCATGGCAGTCATCATGGAATAGAGTAGACATGTGTGTGTGTGTGCATTCCGTGTTGTTGTGACCCTTTCTACATCAACCTTGAATCCCTCTTCAACTGGTCCTGAGACTCTTGGTGCGTGGGCCCCTGATCCATGTGCCAGTCGTATGTGTGTACACACTTTGTAAATCAACTTTGTGCTCCGGTGATATTTTCCAGGTACGTCGATGATGGGATTGCTGGTACCTCTGCTCATTGACCTACTCGCCGATAGTCCCTCCAGCAGTACGCTCAAAATCTTGCATAATTTTGCCCTGGAGCGCGTCAAGGCCATTGGGCCGAAGTTCCCGGCGGCGTTCAAGGCCGTCATCGCCGCCAATCCAGCGCTGAAACAGCGCCTTGAAGCGGCTCTGCGCGGCGCTGCCTCAGCCCAGGCAGCCGCCGCGAGCAAGACAGTGGCTCGCAGTGCTCAGCCAGAGCAGCCCACAATCAAACTGAAGATGAACTTTGGCAAATTCTAATTATTTATTCTGCCGTTCACCGTGTACACGCTACGTACATGTAGTACCTGTGCGTGTGTTCATTCTCGCCTACCTGTGAGATAGTATTTCTAGTGGACAGAGATGAACACGCTGTTTACGAAAGCCGTTCTAGTGCTGTATATATTCTACCCATCCCTATTTTGTGCTTCAGGCTAGCCCTGGAAAATGTGTGTCATTAGCAGCAGGTCTGGTAGTCGGCCTTTGCTCATTGCCCCCTTTCACCTTTTCCTTAGTACATTTAACAATTACCTTCTCAACATCTGCCTTGTTCTTTCAGGACAAGGGCCGTTACTGAGTACGTGAATGCCAATCCCCCTCTTCTCTCGTCAAGGCTAACAGATTTTATGCTTTAGATCTCTCTTTTTAAATGCTATACTTTCTCTTTGTGCAGCCCGTTGTTTCGTTTACAATTATTGCACCTGACCTATCTCTTTGACTGTGTACATAGTTATCATGGTTCTTATACTCTGTAATTTTCTTGCTGAGAAGTATGACACATATAATACGGACTTTCCACGACACTGCACAAAAATCTATGCTGACAAGTAGGATCTCAAAATTGCTGGACAGACTCCGGATGACTGCTTCATGATAACAATTCGTATGTGGGCTGTCTCTTCCCTATTCTTCTGTTTGTGGAAATACACGTATTTACTTCAAGTGAAATAATAATTATTATGATGAAGGCGTGCGTTGCTGTTGGTATCCTGTATCCAGCATGTTTCCACAAGGGTGCTGCTGGCATCCTGTAGCAAGTTCACTGATGGTATTCTGTACCAGGCTCACTGCTGGTATCCAGTACTCGTACAGGCTCACTGCTGGTATTCCGTACCCAGCGTGAATATTTTCACTAGGCTCAATTAATATTTCGCTGACTCAGCATCGGCTAGTTTTTAGCTGACCAAAGTGCAGCGTGGTCCTGCCCAACCCTGTCGTAATGTAACCATGGTAACCTTCGTCCCTGTTCAACTGTCACTGCTCAATTTGGACTGTGGTGATCTGCTGGACTGCACTGGATGGACATTCTGCTTTTTGGGAGCAAGGTGACTGCATGGCCGACGATATGCACACAATGACATCATCTGTTAGCATGTCCTGGGTGTGGCTAGGTCAATGCACTCGGCGCGAGGTCATGAGAAACGAGTCAACAATTCGCTGATTGGCTTACACTTGCAAACTGGGGAAATAAGCATAGAGCAGGTGCAACAAGATTCTCCCCTTGTGCTCTTCTGTGCACATGTCAAAAGTGCTTACACACCCGCTCCTCACAGGTAGCAAGACTTGAGTTTATCATCAACCGAGCCTATCTGCACATGGCCACCGCGGTTGACTGGCCATGACGCTTTGGCCACATACTCTGCCCCTGTTTTCACATCGGACGGCTGGCGGTGCGTCCGTGAGAAGATCGAACCTGCAGTATAGGAATTTCCACCACTGGCAAGTGGCTCATGGTACTGGGCCGAGGCTTTGTCGGTGATCAGTGGCATCCACAAGCGAAGGCGATCGAGCATGAATCCCGGCCAGAACGGACTCATCTTGTCCGTCACTGTAGCGTCCACCTTGCTTTCAGCCGGCCTCCGGAAGCGTGTTTTCATGCCACTGCAGCAAGAACAACAGAAATTACACCGGAGACAACGACAATGACAGCAACAAAATGTAGATAATAGACGTAGCAAAGTAGATTTACATCTGACATGAACACATGCACACAAGCACGTAATACGCAGTGTACTGGTGCAAGTCGATTATCATTACGAGCGCAGATCTACAAGAGCTGCACACAATACATGTGTACTAGTATGCACTTTTCGACCAGACCCCCCAATGAATTTTGTTTGTTTCAGGGACTTGTGCAAACATTTGCGTTGGCCGCTAAGCAGGCAAGTATCCCCCATACGAGTATCATTTCTTGGGTGTAAGCAGGCTGGAGAACAACTTTGAACAGAGAAAATAGAACAGCACTCCTTCTGTAACAGTTTTGATATTCTCACATAGGAGTAGACACATGACTGTGTGCAAGCACTGCAGAGACAGTACTCAGTAGGCTTGAAGGCGTTGCATTCGCGGCATCAATATGCGATCAGGCATATAACCTACAACAAGTACAGTACTTACTTGGCAAAGTTTGTATATTCCTCTAAGGTCATCCAGCAGTCAACCTTTGGTCCGACAACTGCTTTCCCAGTGGACAACCTCATTAACTTTGGCGGCAGTTTCTGATGATCGTCGTCGTATGCATCACGAGAATCAAAGACGTCCTTGCGCTTCTGCACCACCTTCTTTGTTGTCAGCAAACCCAAACTGCGCAGGTGATCGTTGACCTTCTGCTTGAGTGCATCGCGTGACAAGAGATCCTGCGTGCCACCAGGTTGTCTCAGCGACTGGATACATTCCATCACAGGCCTGTCACCAAACGGAACGAGCACTGTCAAGAACAAGCAGAGCAAGTCACAATGGCCATTAGTTACACACTGAAGTTGGCAGCTGCGATCATGACTTTCACTATAAAAAGATATTCCAACCAAATATGAATAATTATTGTAATAAGTAGTGATTCTGCTAGTGAACTCATTCCTATTTTAAATCTCGCCGGCCGCAAAATTGTACATCTCTGAAACCCAAGTCACTGGTGTTTGGCTTGTGGCTTTTAGAGTTCACAGTAGGACTGCCAGGAGGTTGTTGCTTACAGAGTTTCAGTAGGTCTTCATTCAGCGTGAGCCCGTTGTGCCGACACACTTCGACAACCTTCTCGTACTCCTGCCTGACTTGCTCCTGGTATGCGTTGCGCAACCGCTGGACCTCCGCCGGTGCCCTGGGTGCTGCTTCCACCCTTGCCTGGAGTTTAGCTTCCTCGATGACTGACAGTGGCACTTGCTTGGAGGGTAGCAGGGTACGTTTGCCAAATACAGTCTCACCGGAGCCGGGCTTTGAAGACGGGCTGCTTCCCCACAGCGGCCGTGGGTTGCGCAAGTCACTGGGACTCAACAGGGCATGTGTTGACGGGCTCAAGAAGTCGGGCCAGTGCTCGGCAAGTGGAATGTCTTGCCATGGCGTGTCGTCCAACGGCACAATCTCACCGTAGCGTATCCAGCCACTACCGTCCTTGTCGAGCTGGTCCAGGAACAAGTCGACGGCCTCCGGATCCACTCGGAACGCCCGGAAGCCGAACAGCCGCTTGATGTCATTGCGGTGCAGCCGCCCTTTCTGGTGCTCGTCCATGCGTTTGAACAGCGCGACGATGCGGTACTTGTGACGACACAGCTGCTCGTTGATAGCTTCCATGCTCCGCAGGATGGCCCTGCCCTGGCGTCTCTTCTTTCCCCTCCTCTCCTGCTCCAACGCATCTTCATCCATCTCTTCCCACGTGGCATCAAGGGCCTGGAGCTGCAGTAACAGCACCCATGATGACAGACATGACACACAAGAGAATAATGATATCAGTGCTACTGGCCACCAAGTGTTTGACGCAACCAAATTAAAGAAATTGACGAAACCGCCGCCAGGACCCCAATCTTGTCCTGTGCATGTGATGCACAATGTAATACATAATAGCACTGTCCAAAACACAATGCGCTTACTCTTCCATATACTGCTGTGCTGTTCAACGCGTGGTATCTATTTTCCTCCCATTCCCCTTATCAATTCGAGTCCAAGTCTCTCTCTCTCTCTCTCTCTCCCTCCCTCCCTGCACGACGAGAGTAAGCTACTCTGCATACCGCCCTAGATGCAAATTTAGCTTACACTATCTACTCAAGTCAAGTAAGATAAGTTTGGTCCTGTCCTACCTTCGTATCAACACGGTCCGGCTGCCCGGCTGGTAGCCTCCTCGTCGCTGACGACCTCCTTCTGTGAAGATTTTCCAGAACACGTCCGTCTAGCGGCGTGCGGTACTCCGGAGGATTGGACTCAATGAACGTTGCGGTGTTGGCAAACGTGTCAAGTTGATGATTCAGTTCTTTTCTCTTTGCCAACCACGCTGTCAACTCCTCGCAATTCTTTTCGCGCTCTGCTCGCTCAGTAGCATGTAGGTCAAATTCCACGGCTTGAGGCTGGCGACCGTAGTTTGCGAACATAGGCAAAGCATCAATGTCATGCTTTTTGTTAGTTCTGTTGATACCAGCAGAGGGTTTTTTCCATGTATCCATACCAGGAGAGGGGGTTTCCCATGGTGGAGCTGCATGGCTAGCGAGTCGCTTATGCCTTCCCTGACGTTGGATTTCTATCTCGTGCGTTTCGCCGTCTGGAAGTGGCACTGTCTGGCTCGGTGCTACTATTTTACCCCCACTGTCACGCGTGAACGTGCAATCGTGTCTGCGCACTCGCACGGGATGCTCGTCGTTTGGCGGTCCGATCCCCTCAGCTTGGTGGCGGTTTCTCTCCGCTTGGCGTTTCCTCTCAATCTTGTTCCTCTGCAGTCGATCCTGGCACTGTCTGCTAGCAGTGCTGCGCGTTTCTGCTGGCGATGCCTGTGATGCAGGTTCACCAGCAGTCCTCCGACTCCGGGACCATGTAGCCGCTTTGCCACGGTCGGATCTCGCCTCCATATTCCTGCCGGTCAGTGCTACGTGACTGGGCTAACTGTTTTAAAACACAATCACGGCAGTTCACATTCCACTGTTACTGCTTATACAAGCAGAGGCAAGCCACTAGCTGCTTCCAGCTTGCACTACACTGTAGTCTCTGAGCGCCCGCGTGTCACACCAGTGTACTAACGTTAGTAGACTCAGAATCTCATCGCGGACCACTGGAGAATTGTTGCGTTGCGTTGACCCAGTGATGAGATAGCCCCGGTCTCACTGCTGCATTGCTGGGCTACACACCGCGAATCACGAATCGATGCTCAAGTAATTTATTCAAGTACTCAGCGATATCGAGGGTTAATTCTGGAACTCAGCTGCTATTGAAGATATTGCACGACATTCACATTGCCATTGACCTGGGCTTGAAGTACACCAGACAGCAAATGGGCCACGGTTGCCTGATTAGGAGTTCGAACTGTCGTGACCATCCAAGTGCATGTGCCAGCAGAAGCAGCGATTGCACCCTCGCTACAGACTACGGTTACACCCAGGGCTAGGGAGTACTAGCACTCCCCGGTAACAACATGGATGTGTTGTTGCGGGTGGAATCACAGCAGACTTCGCTCTGCCTCATGACATGATACTGCAGTACTTGGTAGAGCGTCTTGGTGTGGATATGCCCTACGATGCACCAGCATCACGTTACTTGTTACCAAAGGAAGAAAGACTCCGTGATTCTACGAGTACGAGATCCCAGTTCTCTGGATTCTGCTGTGTCCGTCGCCAGGGACAGTACGAGTACTCAGTGCAGTGCGCATTAGTCTACTAGTACTACTACTAGTGTGAATAGTCACTGCAACAACCAGATGAATACGCGTGATGGGACCAGAGAGCCCCCTAGAACAGCAGCCCTGGACAGGACCCCGCGGCATCACCCGATCACAAGAACAAGGCACAGTTTTCGTTCCACGACACCTGGCTGGAGCTGGAGTAGACTGTACGAGTAGGGTAGACCTACAGAAAGTCAGAAACTCTTCGGAAACACAGGATATCCCGGATATCGCTATGGTTTCTTGGCTGCTGTTGCCGTTAGCAGCGACTGATACATTTTTTGTTTTATTTATTTTTTACTGAAAATCGTGTTTCTTCTCCGATCGAATTGATTTGAGACTGTCCATTTTTAAAGCTTCTTGCAGCTTGACCGTCTTGTTTCAGCGTTTGCCTTTGTACTGTTTTCTAGTGCAGGCTGAACAATATTGCTCTTGAGAAAAGATCATGGCAGACGCGGAACTGAAGAGAGCGTTTGCTGAGCTTCAGCAGAAAATGGTGGAGACCGAGCAGAGAATGCGAATGGCTGACGCTCAAATCGACGGACTGAAGCGAAGTGTAAAGCGCACAATTCTCACTAAGCAGGAAATCTCTGGTCTGCCCGAGGGAACTAGAACCTATGATTCTGTTGGCCGTTGCTTCATCCTGCGACCTGCTGATGACATCTCAAAAATGTTAGATGATCGTGTGAAGACGAGTGAGGAGAGAATCAAGACATTGGACGAGCAGAAAGGGTATATGGAGAAAAATGTGAAGGAGAGTCAGGAATCCCTGCGGGAGTTGGTCAGACAGAAACAGTCGAGGGCATAGGCTGTACTGTGCGTCATGCAGCTGCTGTCATTTGCAGAGGCAGTGCTGTTGCGTTGCGGGCACGATACCTGTGCTTTAGTGTATAGCAGTGAGGAAAGCACGGAATCGCAGGCAGGTGTGCACAGAATCATATTCGTTATGCGGTGTACTGTATCATGAGTCGTCCATATTCTCAGCCGTACCGTTAGCGTCTTCACTCAGACATGGACAGTCACTTGACTTCAACTAACCCCGCAGACATGCCATTGTTCTGTGGGTTTTGGTAAATATTTTGATTCCAATGTCTCTGCGAACAATTACACATGCTCGCTTGTACATATGAAATTATCATTCCTACCGTTGCCTTGCTCGGACATGGACAGTCCCAGTACCTCAGTTAACCCCATCTGTAAGCACATCATCGTTATGAGGGGCTTAGCACATCTTTTTTTAATTTCTATTTCATGTCACGCATTTGCCTAGCCTGTACATATGAACATATCATTGTACAATAATTTTAGTGATAAAATGTGGTGTTGCCCACTTGCCACTTTGGTATCTTCAGCCCAGAAATCGGTGCCTATTTGTAACTGTTTTCTGGCACGTATGTGTGTGTGGGGGGGGGGGGGGATGTTTGTGTGTTTTGCACCCACTTTGTCTGTGCTCGTTCGATTTTGTTGTTACGCCTGTCCCAGTGGAAAATCATAGCAGAATTTCTCAGAAAAGGCGCGGTGAAATCAAGGAAATTGCGGTGAATTGCGGTGAAACCCAACCAAACTTGTGGCAGTCGACATACAGAGAACAATGCCGATTTTCATATCACAACACTCATATAGTCTTTGTCAGATACAGTCAACTTTGCTAATAACGACTGCGGATATAACGGCAATTCGCGAATAACGACAGCATTTCCATGCCCAGAGCAAAGTCCCATCTAACTGTAATACATAATTATAGTGAGACTTCGGGCATAAGGACACTTCGGGAATAAGAACACTTTTCTGATGCCCCGCCGAGATGGCGAGTGTCGTTATTCGCAAAGTTGACTGTACATGATTGTATAGTCATGACCTGACATCATGCATGATCACTTCAGAAGTTCAGCACTGCTGCACATCTGTCTCTGAATACGTCATGGTTTCAGTGCCCCAATCGTGGATTTCAGCTTAATTTCTGGGAATTTAGTCTTAAAAGAACGGTGAAATTGCAGATTTTCGCATGGCCATGTTATCTCGACTTTCCACGAGAACAGTGGAGCTACCATGAATGCGGTCTGTGTCAACTAGCAATTGAGTAGTGGGGAGGGTGCAGGTGCTGTACAGGTCATGTGACTATACAGCATCACACAACAGACGTGCTTTTAGTTTTTCGACATCTCCGCCATTTATTGCAAATCCACCAGGTCTCATTTTTTCAGGCGCCGAAACTTACGGCAAGATCAGGGAGCCCTACACATACCGTATATGTAGGGCTCCCTGGGCAAGATAGATCATGAATGACAAACATATAACGCTGGGAAAAATGTGTTCCAAATGTATCTGAAAAATATGAATTCATGATGCACCGTATTAAAAATTGCCCAAAAGGCAAAAATAAAAGATTTCTACAGAAAGCTTCCAATTTCATCATCGGCACAGTGTAGATAGAGACAAATATTGTACAGAGGGACACGGAACAATTACAAGAGCAGAGAGATATTTTAGGTGCTAGAAAAGAACAGGCTCGGACTGAGCTGTGCTATGTACATGCAGGCCTATTTTCAGCAGTCGTAAGGGAAATAGTGTCGATTCGCATGCGTACTAGCAAGCAAGAGTTTGAATAATGAACCAATATCAACAAAGACGTAAACAAGAATTGCCATCGGGAATATTTACAACACACCATTGGTAGAGCAGCAGCAGCAACATGTGAGAAATAAAGACTTGAAACTTATAAGCTGATAGATCACAATATTCACACAAGCCTCAATGACTAATCTGTTAGATCAGGAGAGCAGTCCACCACAACTCGGATCATGTCATGTGTGGATATGTCTCAGCGTTGTGCCGTAAATTAGTTGTGACCGGACCGTAGAAGTCGATGTAGTAGTCTGAACCGTCGGCTGGGCCCACAACCTGTGCTGCTATAAGCACCATATCCACCAGCTGGCCAAGCATAAAGAATCCAAATGTGCACATCTTCAGGAGGCCAAGTGCTGGATAGCCGAGGTACATCCGGTCCACGCCAAACATACCCAGGAATGTCAGGCCCACTGCGGTCTTGTAGCTTTTACCGCCGACATGTCGGCACGAAACATTGCGGAAGAAGCCGGCTTCTTCTCTCGTTTCATTGCCGTCAAACAAGCGACCATTACAATAGGTCCTGGGTGATGGAAAGCATGGTACTAGCACATTACGCTCCTTAGTGCAGCCTTCAGCAGCTTGAGTTTTAGAGTCAATCATGGGCGGCAAGCACTGAAACTGCCCAGGCAGCAGATCCTCGCAGCTCACATTGTGTTGGTCATTTTGAGCAGCTACGAGAGACACATTTAAAGCTACGAAAACACACAGCAACGAGCAGATCGCTGCCACATCCATAAGTCTTCACTCAGCACTTGTGAAACACAAATTCCACGACCACAGTACTGTGCAGCTGTTGACTACAGTTATTGTGATAGTCTGACCAGTAGCACTTCTACTGTTCTAGTGTTGCAAAAGCTGAATTTGATCTTATCCGAAATATATTGTGGCGAGGAGCAAACGCCAGAAAGATGACTAAGAAACAGTACCAGCCTGCTGACCAAGTCAAGTGTTCTTGCAACGACTACGTAGACTTGGTCAGGGTTTCCAGCAGCTCCTCCACGAAGGACTTCTTTGTGATTGGCAGTACTGCCACAACTCAGGTGAGAAAGAAGAAGAGGATGCAACGAAATCGCTGACGTCATGACGAACATGAAATAGAAAAGGGCATTCCCCTTGCAAGCTTCACGTTCACGCGTGGTCTCAGTGTACACGTCTTCTGTGTTCCACGTTTTAATTTTTGAAAAGTACTAACATTACAAGTAATAGTAGAGAGGTTAAGATGCACGTTATTTCTGACGTGACGCGAAAGTTCAGTTCGCGTTATTTGCTCGCACGTCGAAAATCAACGCGAGTGACCTGCTGCTCACGTCGAAATTTGGAGTTTTACGCCAAATTTGACGTGAAATTGCGCGTCACGTCGGAAATAACGTGCATCTGAACCTCTCTAGTAACTGTTAGTTGCCTGAACGTGAACCCCGCGAAAGGACTTGGATTATGAATCCTTGTGCACGTCAGAACATGTTTCAGAAGCATTTGCAGACTACAAATTAGTTTGAGAATGAAAGCTACTCAGATGGTCTCTACATAATCAGAAAATAATTGTACTAGTAATAACTATGCGAGCTGCATTGAGGCATAATATGTTGCAGTAACCTGGGTCAAATCAGAATGAGCTGAATGAAACTGAATTTTTGTAGTCGACAATTCTGTCAAGTCACCATGCATATGGGCAGGGTCAACAGAATCATGTTTGATTAATTTCACCAGGCCTGAGTTGACTGTATGCAAGTAATTAGTTGAAGTCTGAAAGCTGCAGTGAGTGTGTAGTATATTGAAAGAGTGAATTAGCAGGCACTAGCACTCAGTAGTAGTAGTTACTTTGTGCTAAATGGACGACTTTGAAGCTGAAGAGGATGAGGAGTTTTGGGCAGCCACTTTGGAACAGCTGGTGGATGGAGCAAATGTTCCTTGTGAGCAGATTGAAATCAGAACTGATGATGATGCTGCTGGTTCTCATATGCAGAAATCAACAATAACATGCTCCACACTGTCGACACAAACGGATGGCCCGCAAGCGACGAAAAGCACAGCTAGTACGGGTGTTGGCGTGGGTAGCTGCACCAGTGGCAGTAGTGGCAGTGGTGGCAGTAGTACGTTGCAGCATAGTGGGACAACTGCCAATCAAGAGGAAGCCGCTGCAGGCACCGAAGGCGATGACTCATCACGCTGGCGCACGGCCCTGAACACGCATAAAGCAGGAATGCAAGGTCTGGACAAGGAGCACGTTAATCAGATCATTTACGAGGCGTCGAAGAATTCACTTTATTACCAGAATGAAATGAAGAAGGAGAAGGTTGTGGAGGAGCGTGTCGCAAGGCAGCAGCAGGAGCTGGCAGCCGTAACAGTGTCAGATCGTAAGCTAGCCACCCAGCAGGCTGACGCGTACACAGCTCATGTGGAGGCTAGCCGTGACCTCACGCGACACGTGGTGCACATTGACATGGATGCATTCTATGCTGCTGTGGAGATTCTGGATCAGCCAGAGCTGGCCGACAAGCCAATGGCTGTGGGTGGCATGGGCATGCTTGTGAGTAGATCTCCTCTGTTTCTTCACACACACACACACGCACGTGCACACACGTACACATACACATACACACACACACACACACACACACACACACACACACACACACACACACACACACACACACATTTGACCATTTGACGCCCATCGCCGGAGGCGATGATAGCGATGCTACAGCAGAAGTCATAGGAACTTGTACTGGGATTGCATCATTCAATAGCTTGCAAGGTTGAAGAATTGACCGCCACTATTTAGCCTGGTCGACACCACACAACTATGAAGTGGCTTTTTCTGGCCAGCGAATCCCTACTTCTTTGTCATATTTCATTTTTTTCCCCCACACACATCACACCACATACTCATGCCCTGGCTGTTGGTAACCACCCAGGAGAATGAAAGAAAAGTCAGGAGGAGTCTGAGAAACAGAAGAAAGACGTATGTGATCATAATCGTCGGGAATCGAACCCACAACCTCTGGAAATCACTGCACATACCACTGCACCGTATGGACACACACCACCACACACCACACACACGCACACACACACACACACACACACACACACACACACACACACACACACACACACACACACACACACACACACACACACACACACACACACACTCTCTCTCTCTCTCTCTCTCTCTCTCTCTCTCTTTCTCTTTCTCTCTCTACGCACACATGTACAGGTGAGAGCTATGAATGTTCCATGTGACCTGGCCTACATCCAATCAAATGCGAATACAATGAAAAGGCGTGCTACTCTTATTTCACAAGCAGAACAACAGCACCGGACAGCACAACACAGCAAAGAAAATAGACAAAGTTGTGAATGAGTAACTGCATGCATGCCGTTGCCACAAGTCATGCACCTGTCACATGTGCTAATGGGCTGTCGTAATAAATTAATACAAGTAGCGGTTCATTGTTGTCTGGTGATTGGCCGAATAGCCATGGAACTCATGAGTAACAACGAACATAGTATAACCTTGTGCCATTGCAAGCTTGTGTAAGTCACATGTTCTTGTTGTTTTGCTGTTGATTATTGGACCGCAGTCGACCTCCAATTACGTGGCTCGCAAGTACGGTGTGCGCGCAGGCATGCCGGGGTTCATTGGCAAGAAGCTGTGTCCAGATCTGGTGCTCGTCAAGTCACACTTTGATCGCTACCGGAC
Organism: Sycon ciliatum; assembly: GCF_964019385.1. Classification (NCBI taxonomy): domain Eukaryota; kingdom Metazoa; phylum Porifera; class Calcarea; order Leucosolenida; family Sycettidae; genus Sycon; species Sycon ciliatum. The sequence continues at coordinate 72,622,228 of NC_088643.1, read as the reverse complement.
TGCAAGTCAGGAGGTGAGCAAGACTGTGCTTGTTATGTTGTCATGTGTGTGTGTGTGGGATGCATTATGCTGTCTGTTGTAGATTTGGCAGCAACACCTTTTAGTTATGGTTAGGCTAAATTCACTAAGCCCATTGCGCATTGGGAGGTATGAGTAATGCCTGTGAGTACGCTGGGACCAGGAATACACTGTTCAACACCCCACACGACCATGCCCGGGTGGCTGTATGGGGGTGTTTATGGTGCGAATTACGTCATTGCACAATGGGCTTATTATGCTGCACTGCTGCAGCTGGTAGCAAGTCGATGCTTTGATTTTGTTTGCTTTATGAGTCCTCCGTGGTGGTGGACGTTGGTTTATAGTTTACCTAACTACTCCATGCACAAACATGGCCCGATGTTGGCAGTGCTGTGGCTGTGGTGTGCTAGGGGAATTTTTGTCAAATAGTTGGCAGCAAACAGAGCAGACCTTCTAGTACAAGCATGTTTCCCTGTATCTTTGCTTTCATGCTGTCCGTATCTGTCAGGTGCGAGCTATTCTGGCAATGTATGATCCTGACTTTGAAGCAGTCGGTTTGGACGAGTCCTTCTTGGACGTGACAGAGTTTGTCGAGCAGCGGCAAAGAGAAGGTAAAATCCACTCGTACCCGATAGAGCGTCCGGAGCCCGACAAATGCTCAGGCGTGAAGCAGTATATCATGGACGGTGATGCCTTTGCCGGTGGTCACGATCAACTCGTGTCTAGCGGAGCATCTTGTAGTCAAGGTGATCCTGCCGTGCACCAGCCTAGTGACATAGCAACAACAAGCTCCGTGACAACAGCAAGCTCCATGGCAACAACAAGCTCCATGGCAACAACAAGCTCCGTGACAACAGCAAGCTCCATGGCAACAACAGGCTGCATGGCAACAGCAAGCTCCACCAGTGCCACTGCTACCTACTGTAGCCGGTCGCCTGAAGTAGATCAATGCTCTGCTGATCCCGGTAATGTAGCATGTGATTTACCTGCTGGTGCTGGTGGTGGTGGTGCTGCTGCTTCTGCTAGTGAGAATGCAACGGAAACACATGGTGCCTCGTCCGTGGAGGCTTGCGTCGGCGGAAATAGCCGCTGCCAACCCGTTGCCGGAGCGCAGCGGAAGCGATCGTTCGGCAATAGCCTCGCCGATGTGCTGCAAGAGATCATATTTCGTGTTCACCAGCACACGGGACTGACGGCCAGCGCCGGCGTTGCTGCCAATCGGCGTTTGGCCAAGATAGGGTCTGACCGGAACAAGCCCAACGGCGTGTACATACTCCCGAATGACCGCGACGCCATCTTATCCTTCATGAGAGAACTTCCCATTCGCAAGGTCAGTGTACTATCCCCTCCCCTGTTAGCTGACTGAATGAGTGTTAGTGTCCGCTTGCTTAGGTACGCTTACTTACTATACAGCTCCATCGGGCATGTACTGTTGCGCTAGATGAAATCCGACCCAAAGTACGAAACCTGCGCCCTGGACCAGTTCCGATTTCATTACATGTGTTCGTCCAGCAGCATTCACACCACTTCCAGGGCGTCATGGGCCTTTCACTTTGGGTCGGATCATTTCACCCGGCAAAACTGTTGTTCCGGTAGATCGTTGCGCAAATCTGAACACTGCGGTGTATTTTAATACCGCAGTGTTCAGAGTTACACAGATATACTGCAACTGCAAAGTAGGTGTGCCATTTGACGCGTCGCGCTCTCTGCGTTCTACCTGTCATGACCGGACCACCATTCTACAGTGGGAATTGTCCTTAGTATGTCCTGCAGGGTTGACTCCTCTGTGCACGCGGGGAGTTCAATGGCTATCACTGACTGCAGTTTCCAGTCATGACAGCTTCTGCTTTTGTCCATGTTCTTTCAAGTGCACACAAGAGCTAGCCATTATTCCACTGGTGCATGCACATGTACATGTACAGGCCATGTGTTAGGCAGGACTGAAACCAGGGGAGATGTAACCAACATTTGGTGGAGATGGGTGAAAATGCTTATTGAGAATCCTTGATCTCAAATTGCCCCGCAGCACCAGTGCCTTGTGTGTATTGTACATGTGTGTACGTGTACTGCCTGCGTTGTGTACATGTATTGTGCACGTGTGGTCATGTGCTGTCTGCTTTCTGTACATGATGACTATGTGTATGGCAGGTGAACGGCATTGGCAAGGTGTCGGAGCGGCTCCTGAAGGCGCTCGGCGTGAACACGTGCGGCGAGCTGTACGAGAAGCGTGACCTGCTGTGGTTGCTGCATTCGCCCGGCACAGCGCAGTACTACATACACATTTCCCTGGGACTGGGCAGCAGCAGTGTGTCGTCGGCCGACGACTACCAGAGCAAGAGTGTCAGTGTGGAGCGCACCTTCCGCGAACTCAGCAAGCCACAAGATCTGCTTGCCAAGTGCCGAGAGCTGTGCGAGAATCTTGCCGAGGATGTTGAGAAGGAGAAGATGGAAGTGAGTAGGGGTAGTGGCACAATAGCTATACACCACTGCCGTGTCGTTCTAGCTATACACATGTGCTGTTGATTTACATCATTTGTTCTATTCTTCCTGACCTATCTTTCCTGACCGAAGTACGGGGTGCATTCACGATGATAGTTCGCCTATGTTGGTTCTGTAGTGGACATTCTGCATATCATTAGTGAAATTGAGGGTTTGATTTTATTGTGTTTTCGTCAGCCACTGGCAGTGTGACCTCATTACGCTTGTACTTGTGTCATACCTTGTGTACTGTTCTGTGTAGGGCAAGACTGTGACTCTCAAGTTGAAAGAAGTGACGTTTCAGGTGCGCAGCCGAGCCGTATCCTTTCCTTTGCCAGTGTCGTCGGTCGAGGCACTCTTCTCTGCAGCGTCGTCGAGCTTACGCTCTGAGATCGCCGCCACTAAAGGACCACTTCGCCTGCGCTTGATGGGTGAGTTATGTGCAGAGATGCCTTGCATGTTCGTTTTTGTTTGTTTGTTTGTTTGTTGTGGCTGGTGACCAGGGAGACATAGCACCAACGATGTGCATTTCAAGATCATCCCTGGAGCTGATCCCATTGATGGCTACTGGGACCAGAGTTCACCTGTGTGTAGAGTTGAGTCATGTTAATTGTTGTACTGTCATTGCTGGTGTAATGTACAGTGCTCTACCTGTATACATACTAGTATGATGTCGGCGCTCATGTACATGTCATGTACATGTATCTGCATTCTGGGCACTTGTCAACGGTGCCTTTTTCTCAGGTGTTCGCCTCTCCGGTCTGCAGCGTGTCGAGAAGAAGCAGCAGATGAGCTTGACAAGCTTTGTTCGGCGCCCAGCAGCTACGTCTAACAAAGGTCCGTCTCAACCCGTGAGTACCGATGCTATACTCTTGTCGGATGCAACTGATGCCCCACTTGACGATGGTATGGACGACAGTGTCAGGCAGCAGCCGAAGCCAGAGCAGCGGCCAGAGCCAGAGCCATCCTCACTAGATTCTGGCATTGGCTTGTTGGATTCAGCAGCGATGTCTCCCCTTTCGGCGATGGTTGATGAGACAGAGTTTAGCTTGGAGTCTGATGTTCCCTCTGAATGGGCGCCGGGGATGGAGCCTATGTCTGAGGCCAGAGATGTCACTAATTCAGCGGCAACTGCGGAAGCTGGAGCGGTTAGTGGTGTGTATTCTGAATCCAACTGTTGTTGTTGACTGCATGACTGCACCCTTCCAGTATGTACTCTGGCTTAGCGGTCGTTGAAAAACTTGTTGTCATCCCTGAAACGGGCGTTGTTCATTTCATGCTCTGACACCTCTCCTCTCCGGAATGAAAATCCTATGCATGTACAGTGTTGGTTGATTTGCCCCCTGCCTACCCCCCCCCCCCCCCTGCCTGCCCCCCCCCCCCCTGCCTGCCTACCCCCCCCCCTGCCTGCCCCCCCCCTCCAATGAATGATGTTCGTTTCAGGGACTACAACAACTTTTACGACGACCCCCCCCCCCTTAGCTTTGTGCCATTGGTGTTGAATATACTACAGTATCCCTTCCAGCAGCTACTCAGTAACTCTGGCTTAGCTTTGTGCCGTTGGTGTTGACTGTATCCCTTCCAGCAGCCAATCTGGCTTAGCTTTATGCTGTTGATGTGATGATGTGCATCACTGCGTACTGTGCATAGGCTTGACTGACCCAGGCATGCGTGAACTTGATTATCATACTTCAAGTACTTTCAGCAACTTGCCAATAACCACACTTTTCTCATGCACGATTGAGGGTCGTTATTCGCACGGTTGACCGTACTAGAGTAAGGAGATGATGGTGGTGAAACCAGCCAGCTAACATTGCGCGCACAACTGTGTCTTGTGTGTGTTGATCTTTTTCAGAAACCTGCGTCCAATGTGCAATGCCCAGTTTGCCAGAAGTTCGTCCATGCCCTCAGCAATGATCAGCTGAACGAGCACATTGACTCCTGCCTGAACCGCTCCACTATACAGAGCATGGTTGCCGAGCAGTCACAGACTTCCAAGGGAGGTGCGTTATTTCTTGCCCGCTGCATCACTGGATGTTTTATTTCGGACAGTTCAGTGCTGCCTTGACTCTGGCATACTTTTTTATCTCAAGTTGCCATGGTTATTGCAGCTGATGGTATCTGGGAGTGTTCACCTACCGTAGGTTGTTTGTGAGGATATCTGTTTACGAAAAGCTTACCACTGGAGCAAGTAGAGGACTTAGTCTACCGAACCAGTGGTTCTCAGTCTGATCAATAGGTTGCTTACACAATACAGTAATTGCTAGAATCCCGGGCTTGTTCTACTAGTAATTCTCCTAGGCAGGAGCAGTCTGGTCAAACAAAGCTGTGTTGAGCTGTCTTGCTCTGGGTCACTCTGGCTTGTTCTGAATGCACATGCCTCCTGCATGGGTTTGTGGTGTGTGCATGGTTCATTGGATGTCTGTATGGTCTCTCTCTCTCTCTCTCTCTCTCTCTCTCTCTCTCTCTCTCTCTCTCTCTCTCTCTCTCCCTCTCTCTCTCTCTCTCTCTCTCTCTCCAGCTGTTCGGTCATCAACACTTTCATCCTCTGGGCCCATGAAAGCAGCCAGTAGACCTCAAAAGCGGTAAGCAGAGTCTCATTGGGACTGCTTTTTGGGACAGTTTTGATAATGACTGTTGTAACACGGGTGTTTCCATCATAATACGTTTACTGGCAGGGAAATGTTCACTTGAAAAGATACTTCAGAACTAAATATACTAAATAAAGATACTGCCTATCATTGATTTTCCGCTTGGTCCTTTCAGCACACGCAAAAAAGCTAGTGTGAGTAAAACCTGCTAAAATACCCTTTAATATGGCCTCACTCTAGCAGTTTTGCCAGAAATTACTTTGGTAAGGTACAGTAAACCCGCCCTAATCCCTTGGTGCAACGGAAACTGTCCCGATATGACAGGATTCAGCTTGATCCAGGGATGCAAGTTGATCCACAGGACGTCGGTGCATGAAAAGTTGTTCGGTCAATGCAGGATTCTGCTTGGTACAGGGTCCGGCAAACACAGGTTTTACTGTACTTCGAAGTTACAAGTATTTGTCACCGGAGTGCCTCTTACATTCTGGTGAGTACTGTTTCTCGTGCTCTCGTGTTAAAATTATTTCGTAGAGCATCAAGAGAGCAAGACCGGTCGCTGGTCACCGAGTGAGCGTTGTTTTATACGGGCAGCACCTGTTGAGTGGCCTAGATGGACGCCAGCTTGATACAGTACTGTACTCACTAACTGCATGGATGGAGAACACCCAGTACTGGCAGCAGTACACCCAGCACTGGCAGCAGTACACCCAGTGCAGTTTTGTTTTCTCAAAGTAATAGTTAGTAAAAGTTCCAGCTCAGAAAGCGAAACAAAAAGAAAGAGAAAAAGCAATATAAAATTGAGGAGGAAAAGAACTATGAAAGAAACGAAACAATAAAAATCAACGCCGGGCAGCAGTATCTCAGGCCAACACTCAACAGGTAGCTGTCTTAGCGCAGTTTTAGGGGGCTAGGTGACAGTCATTGGCCACTAGAGCCAACGATTCCGCCACTGCTGCATGTCAAGCCCGTTCATCCACAGATCGAACTCAATGTCCTCGGAGGCTGGCATTAGATGAAGTCACTGATGAGCGTATCATTGTGAAAGAAATCTTGGAGCAGATCTAGGCCATCGTTGTAGAGCAGGGCTCCTTCTGCTTGTCTGAAAGCAGGACTACAACCCGTTTCAGAAACTATGATAGCCTCCGGTTGCACTGAACATGAGAGGCAAGAAGGCGGCCTGCTCAACTACTCGCACCCTCTCCTCGTTTGCCCGCCTCTTCTCTTGCTCATGCCTGGAGAAGGTCAACGCCGAGGGATGAGGCTTGGTTCAAACGAGCATGTGGGTTGAAAACCCGGACGTGACAGAGGAACTGTCACTTGGTTTGCCAGCCATGTGTGACGGCTGAGTACACACGCTTTGCAAGCGGCCATGTCACATTATAGCAACATGCAAAGAAGTGAAGGGTGGGAGAGCAGGGACACTGATGAGACTCGAAAACTGACTGAGGAAACAAGAAAAAGAAACGACAATAAAGAAAAATATCATGCTATATTTGCAACTGAGAAATGTTGCGAGAAATAGAACCCTTTTCTCAAAACGTACTACGAAGTATAATTATAAAGTACACGTAACTGATGTCATATCACAGACACAAGGAACTTCCGAAAAGAACGAACCACTGCACGAAGAGAGCTGCCAGGAGTTCAGCCTGCCATGTGATCAATGAGTTGCCATTGTCATGGTTGTATATGGCCTGACATCTGGTGTGTGTGTGTGTGTGTGTTTGCGTGTGTGTGTGTGCATGTGTTTGCGTGTGTGTGTGTGCATGTGTTTGCGTGTGTGTGTGTGTGCATGTGTGTGCATATCTGTGCGTGTGTGTGCATGTCATTGGGCATGCTTTCCTGTTCATGTACATGAATAATTCAGACGGGCCCCGGGCACATCTCAGTCTGCTAAGCGGAAAGCCACCAGTCCTGCGACTCCCACCCTGCACTCCCTATGGTCTGCACGTTCTAAACCAACTTGATAACTGGTACGCAGATGATGATTTCACACAGCTAATTACAACACTTTTTATTGTAGGAATAGCCTAGAATTTATTCTCCTTTTTAGAATGGTGCCTGACCACCTACGGCTTATTGTTCTAGTTGGGTTCTTCCACCGTTCTATCTGCACATCTATGATGTGTACGTTGTAGATCAGACTTGAACTACTGTTACACTTGAGAAAATTCCCCCTCTGTCTGTCTGTCTGTCTCTCCCTCCCACTCTCAATTACTATTCCCAGCTGGCTGGCCAGTGCAGTAGTGAGCTGACTTAGAAATCGTCCACCATCATAGTTCTCGAATCTATTCTAGCAGATGGCAGACAGGAGTTCTCGCCGTGCATGCATGCCACCAATGGTTCATCAGCACTACAATCCCCCTCCCCCAGAGCGTACAACTCCGCCATCAGTGCTGTCCCGACGCAGTCGCCTGTGAACGGCATTTTTCAGATGCCCTCGTACGCTGGCAGTGGGCACTGCTCAATCTGATCCCGTATAGATGTGTTCGATCAGAGACGTGTACGGATAAGAAGCATTGGATTTTCTGTATCACATGCATGGCCGATCAGCTTGGGACAGCACACTGCATGTCAGAGCTACACACTCCTTCTGTAGGGGTTGTGTGCTCTACTGTTTGCAGTTGCCATGGTACTTTCCACTGCTGCAGTGTCGCCACTTTCAAGAGCATGTGTGACTGGGGCTTTTGCAATGCAGTTCATGAAAATGAATTCTTTGTTGTTTTTTTCTTGCCTGAATGTGCTGGGAGCACAATACAACTGAAGCTACAAGTACATGTACATGTATCACCAGTAACTGCTCATACATCCACTCACATTGTACATGCATCACCAGTAACTGCTCACACATCCACTCACATTGTACATGTATCACCAGTAACTGCTCATACATCCACTCACATTGTACACGTATCACCAGTAACTGCTCATACATCCACTCTCATGTAACTGACGCCATGTGAAGAATATGATTGTATACACAGACAGTAGTAGTACATCACCATGAAAAGTCATTACGTAATACTTGATGTAATAGCATGGTTGAGTGGTACCTAGGCATGATGAACAGCTTCGTAATCATAATCAGGTATTGCACAGTGATTCTGTGAGTGGTACGTGGGATATGTTCTTTTCTAAAGAGTTTTTTTTTAAGCAACACACCACCGTGGGCCTGTAGTCCTTAATTAACCCACGTTCCACTGCGGGACAACTACATGCTACACGGCTTGTGTTGCGTTGTCCGCCACCTTAGATGTGGCGTATTCGATATAAAGCTGCGCCGGAGCCGGACATCGAGCCTGCGTTTTGTCCAATGAGCAACGCTGTGTGTCTACAATAAATACAGACTGGGGTACTAGTGGCCATGAAGCTGATCAGAAACATGCCGTAACTATGACAGATAAACTGGGAGGGAAAAGGGAGTGGCGGCGGGGGCTAGCTAGCTCATTTTCAGCACCGACACTGCCAGAGCAGGCTAGTTGCCAGTGTGAGAAATTCCTGCTGGTTGATTCAAGTACTACATTCCAAAGGAAAAAAGTGCATGGTGTGTGCACTAGCTCTGACGCAGCGCAATCTTCCGCCGACCCTCTCTTTCACCGTGTATTGCGAGTACACCACAATGTTGTTTGAAGCAAAGTAGCAGAGGGCTCTTTTTCTTCATCGGAATGGTTGCAGCTCAGCTCTTTTTCTTCAGTTTGGCATACATCTCCTGAATGACCGGGGCAAACTTCTCGGTGACATCCTTGCGACGCACCTTGAGCGTTGGCGTGACCAGGCCAGGGGTGTCTCGGAACGGCGTCGGGCTGAGGAAGATGGCGTGCGGCATCTCCTGGCTGCTGAGGCCGTGCGCGCTGCAGTGCTCCTTAATGCTGCGCATGATCACCTGGTGAACGACGGTGTTCTGGCAGAGATCGACCAGGTCCATGTTGCTGAACGCCTCGCTGTGCTTGTACCCCATGCCCGTCGTCAGCCAGGTCTTCAGACCCTTTTCGGACGGCACCACGATAGCCACGCACATTGCGCGCGACGACGAGCCGTAGATGAAGATGTCCGTGATGTAGGGCACTTCCTGCAGGATGGCTTCGATCTTCTCCGGTGCTATGCTGACGCCGTTTGTCAGCCGGAAGACGTTGCCGATACGATCAACGATCTCCAGGGTGCCGTTGGGACGCCATCGGCCGATGTCACCGGAGTGATGCCAGCCGTTCTCATCACGCACACCGTCGTAGTGAGGTCCGTCCTTCTGCCATAATCCCATGCACACACTCGGACCCTTGATGCACACCTCCCCTTTGCCGTAGAAGGCGTCGTAGCCCATGTCGGGTACAGACGTGAGCTTGATGTGTGTGCAGAGCATGGGCCTGCCCACATGGCCGTGGGATGTATCTGCAGCCAGGGAAAGCGTGCCCGCCGATGCAGTCTCGGTTTTGCCGTACGCTTCGATGACGTCACACGCCATGAACACACGCAGCAGCTGAGCGGTCTTGGCCGACAAGGCGGCCGAACCTACAACAATGACCTCGATGCGTCCGCCCATTCTTTCACGTATGGGTCGCAGCAAGAGCCAGTCGACTAGCGTTCCCTTTGAGCTGTAGCCCTGCTTGACGTACCCCAGCTGCCAGCGCACTGCCCAATTCAGGAGCATTGCAATCGGCTGCCATCGCCTGCCAATGGTACCGTGGATGCTGTCGACCATACCGTGCAGAACAGACGGCACTGTCACGATGGTGGTAGGGCGTAGCTGCTGCATGGACAGAAGCAGGTCCTTCATAGTCGACTTGCCTGCGTAGTACCCGATGCTGCCGCCTAGCTCCATAGCGTACAGCACCACGACCCTTGGCATGATGTGCGCTACGCCGCCGAAGAACATGAGCACTGGCGGCTGGATGGCGTAGGAGCTGAGAGGCTTGCCGACGATGTCTGCACTGGCCGTGGCGATAAGGTTGCGATGGCTGAGCAGGACCCCTTTGGGCATGGAGCCCTTTCCGCTGGTGTAAGATATGGACGCAATGTCGTCTGGTGTGGCGGGGGACACAGCGCACGGGTTCTTCTTGCCAGCCTCCTCAACTTCATGCAATAGTCGAATATCAATCTGCAGCTCTCGGGCCTCCTCAAGTGTTTCTTGTGGTAACGAATCAAAGGAGACAATCGTGGTGGTGCCTATTGATTTATCTTTGCATATTTGCAGGAGAGCTGCAATCTTATCACCGCTGGACAGTATGAGCATTGGCTGTACTTCATCTAGAATGTGCTCCAGGACACGATGCGACGCTTTGTACATTATCGGCACGGTGATCATGTTGAGACGAAACGCTGCATACTCGCTGATCGTCGTGATTGGCCGTGTCGACCCCAGTATGGCAATGCGCTGCTTTTCCTTGCATCCCAGCTCAGCCAGACCAGCACTGATAGTCTTGACTCTGTCGCCCACTTCTCTATAGGTCAGCCAATCGTAGCATTCTGTACAACACATACACACACATCAAAGATCATAGTAAAACAACGAAAATAAAGGACAGGTGGGTACAGAGACAACAGCATGTCTGCACATTGGGCGCTTTCGATTACGCATTCTGGATCCAGGTTTTATAAATCTCGAATGAACAGAATGAACGGATTGCGGCTAATATACGAACGGCTACACGTAAAAATTGTAAAAGGAGATCACTTGGGATCATGTACGATCCCGTAAACCCTCGCACGCATGTGGACATAGCATGGCGTGTACGTCAAGTGCGTCAATTCTGGCGGGGGAATTAGCAATTCCGCCCTCTCTTCAGAATTGCCTTCGGTCGATTCTGATGACGAAATTTGTGTAATCGAACAGAGCATCCACAACTAATTTTAGAACTGACCGAATTGTGTGTTATAAAACGTGCCCAATGACCAATGCTAAATCCGGTCGGAATACTCAAAACCCGGCCGAAACTAATGGTCCATCTTTTGGAGAAATAGACACCAAAAACAGAATTGGAAGAGCATTCCATACTGCATGGCAAAAATTATTTCTTGGAAAAGATCAACCGTTGACCCATTCATGGCCAAAAGCAAGATTATCATCTTCTTCTGAATAGACTGTAGTGTAGTGTGCTACGCTACTTGTACATGTACGTGCCACTAGCTGTACTTGTGATTAGACTGCACACAAGTTTGTGCTACATGCTGATCTACGTGCTGATCTACGTGCAGTGATCTACATGCTGATCTACGCGCAGTGATCTACGTGCTGATCTACGTGCAGTGATCTACGCGCAGTGATCTACGTGCTGATCTACGTGCAGTGATCTACGTGCTATTCTACGTGCTGATCTACGTGCTGATCTACGTGCAGTGATCTACGTGCAGTGATCTACGTGCAGTGATCTACGTGCAGTGATCTACGTGCAGTGATCTACGTGCAGTGATCTACGCGCAGTGATCTACGTGCTGATCTACGTTCTGATCTACTTGCTGATTTTGTCCAAATCACGCTTGAAAATAGGTCGCCTTTGAAAGTTCACCCACAGGTGCTCATCGTCGCCGAACAATAATATTTGATGCCTGGCCAGCTATAGGATTGGCACTGGCTTGTACCAATGGGAGTTCGCCATATCAGTGTTCGTCCTAAAGAGGTTTGACTACAGACTACAGTGCTAATAATAATAATATCTTTATTAGGATGGCTCATAATGATGCCATGGCGGTGAGTCAGCGGAACCACTTATGGGCGATATGTATGCAGCGCGAGTCGCTAGTGCAGCGCTGTGCCGCGACTTTGTTGCCAAAGCCTCTCAACTGATGATGCACTCACATAACCTATACTTGGCATTCACTGGCTGGCGTTCATAAGCAAATCCGCTGACTCACCGCCATGACATCATCTCGATTCATTTGCATAGCCTCTGGGCAGTCTGGGGCTCTGTGTTTACTTGAACAAGTTGAAGTGGTTGACTGATGCCGTGATGGTATGTATCATGCGTTGGCATGCTTCCATACTTCCATTGCCAGTCTTTCACTCACAAATTTAAAGTTTTTTTAGTATTCGTCTAACGTTTACCAGGTTACCTTCTCCGTTCGGACATTTTTGCTGGCCAAGCATCCGCTTATCCCCATTTGTGCGAACAGCCCGCTCGAACCAGCTAAACACTGTCCTGGCATCCTCGTGCAAATACTCCAGGAACTGCCTTCCGCCAACACGTCTCCGCCTGCTGCTGTCGCTCTGTGACTGCCTGCTAGCGTGCCCCGGTGCTGCTGCTGCACCGTCCGTAACCGGGTCACGGTCTTGGTGAGGCGTTTCCGTCTCGACCTGGTCTACATCGATGGTTGTTGGTGCCGCTGCTCGCGCTGGATTGTCATCAGGATCAGGGGCATCAGGCGTAGCTTTACCCGTTAGCACCACGCTTTGCTTGTCCAGCGGGATGCCTGCAGCGACAAGCTTCCTGGGCCGCCAGCGGCGAATGAATGACATAAACGCCACCACTAGGATGGCCAGAGCGGTGTAAGAAACTGTGGGAAACTCCATTGCAAGCAGCAAAGCCGTCTTCTGCGTGCCAATGCACGACGAATTCTGCGCTGCACTCGCACTGTACTACAACCACTAGGCACTAGGCCTGCCCGCCTTCAAAAATTCTAGCAAAACTACTGCATTCTGCACGCCGAATCCGTGGAAACAAAAATACATACTTCTCGCTAGAAGATATCAGTGCCAAAGAAACGTATTTCTCCGGAGATGTAGATCTACAACACAGTACTACTACTATTGTACTACTGGCGGGCACTCCGTTGCAGCCAGTGATACAATAATATCTAAATATTTCTGTTTCAGTAGATAGCAAAATGAAATTCTACCCAAGGAGTCGCCAAAATTATTTTTATACTACAGACAGTCTAGTATTTGACGACGTCCGGGTCCTGATACTACCGAGTACCGGTACCCTACTGTAGGCGCTAGGCAGTGTAGGCCTTTAGGGCCATAGCCTAGGGCCGAGCCTAGCCCATCATGTCATTGTGTCATCGACACAGCTAACGAGTTACATAACGTCGTTACGTATTACGTGTACAATTATGTACTTACAGTCATAACAATACAATCTTCACTGATAGAAACTGAACAGACTACAAAATGTACAATCATAATACTAGTAATCAGGTCTACAGTACTCAGTGGATCCACGTGGCTGTTGTTGTGTTGAAGAGTGTTTGTTGACACTTGATCAAGTGTAACGACGTTCCGTTGATGGTTAGTGTAGGTGACGTGTGTGTCTTCAAAGCGATCTCATCATCAGCTCTTCGCGGCCAAGTACTTGTAAGTACTGATACTGATAACTTACTTGCCAGTCTTGGCTAGAACTCAGTGACTACAGACAGTCATACATACGTAGTCTAGTCCACAGTACTTTGTAGTAACCAGGTAACGTGGGTGTGTAAATGACATTGCACCCGGCTGTACAGAATGTCTAAAGTATATTTTTATAGTGTAAAAAGGCGACGTGGAGACAATAATCTTAATAATAATGCAATGAATATAACTAAATGCGCACTCATATCACAACCATGGGGACGAATCATGTATTCCAGAACGTTTTCTTGTCACAATTATCAATGGAATTCGTCACTAAAGAGAATGATGAAACTACAATAGGATCATTATACACTTGCAGTGGAACAGCGAGGATACAAGCATAGTAAGAAAAATAGCACAAACCTAGGAACAATTTGCACAGGTAATAAACTATAGGTGAGGTGAGAAATGATAGGAAATTCAGCAAGTGCAGTGTGACAATGGACATGCATGTGCAAGTGTGTGTGAGTGCGAATTTACTGGAATAGCGTAAGTGAGGTGACATTTTCTTTTTGTTTACAAAGATGTGGATCACGAATGCGAATGTAGACTGCTTCTAGAACTTTCAACTGCTTGAAACTACTTGCAGAACGAACAACACTGAACCAAGAATCATCATAACTTTCACGACACACGGGGTTAGACAACAAATGCATTTTTATAGTGTATTAAAATTTTTGTCTCCTCTCCGTCCCAGACACACTTGGTTGTGATTGCATCATGGATTCATGATACATCAATAAGTAACATCATACTATCAAAAGTATCTCTGTCACCAGCACATCCTATAATATAATAGGAATTGGTTTCTGGCTAAAGAATTTCGCTAAACAACCTATGCAAAATGATGAAAATGGGTTTCATGAGGTGTTAGGAACTGTTTCCATACACTTCCGTACGAATAATCCAAATTTCAAGCCGATCGGCCAATTTTCCGGGTGAAACTTCCGCTGTAGTACGGTTCCTCAACCAATCAGACATCTATTCATGATCATCATCTGCATCCGGCATTACAACCCTCTGGATAATGCAGAACACTCAAATCCTATGTACAATAAAAAAAAAGAGAGGAATCAAAGGCGTTTCTGCTGTATGTATGTAATAGTGTATGTATAGTCCATAGCCATTCTGGCCGTAGGGGCGCCATGTGTGTCATAAGGCAGCAGCATCAAACAACTAGCTACACTGGTAAACAAGCCGCAGTGCCTATACCTGTCACGATCAGTAGCAACGAAAGAGAGAGAGAGAGAGACAGAGAGAGAGAGAGAGAGAGAGAGAGAGAGAGAGAGAGAGAGAGAGAGAGAGAGAGAGAGAGAGAGAGAGAGAGAATTGTAAGATTCATTGGTCCAGTCTTTGATGTTGGTGAACCAATTGTAAGCCCGGAATTATTTTTCTCATGTAAACGGCCCCTAAGACACTTTTTAGAGTGGCTTCACAATCTTTTTGCCATGTGACTATATTTGTGTAGATACTAGTACTAGAAAGTGATCACGGTATGTACATGTGTCAGTGCAACCAATATGGCCGACATCATGCCTGAGACCCATAGGCATAGATGCCCCTGCATGGAGTTGGAGCCAGCAATATGGCTAGCCTGGCCTGTATTTAGGCTGTAGGGCTGTATGGCCATGTGATAGACGTGCAACAGATCTATTAATGGTTACGGATCGCAGTCAGTGTGTCATGTCGTGGCTCTGTGCCACTGCACAGTGTTGTGATTGCATCATGGATGGTATGCATTTGGGTAGCCCGACTGTCACCGCCCCACCACCACGCTGCGCGATGTCGCACTACAATTATTATGAATAGAAACGTATTAATTTTTTTTAATTGTTATCTCAGTTTATCAAAAGTTCTACTGCTGCTCAAAGAGCGCAAATTGTACTAGAATTAAATAATTCTGCAAGAATAGATAACGGCGCAACGAGGTTATACTCATACGAGAAAGCTTTTTAAAATAGAAAAGAGCAACTCCATCAGCTGATTGCCATCATGCAATGATGAGTATTGGCATTGTCTTGACTCCTTGCGTAGCCTCCTGGCGGAGAGGCCAGCAATCAAGCGCAAGGAGAAGGGTTAGGCTGAGGTCACATACACACGGGGGAGGGAGGGGGGGGGGGGCAGAAATAGAGATTTCAGGAAACTGTACACACTTTACAACAGTGGTGTCAACAAACTGTGGTGTGGTGCCAGTTCCTAAAATTGAGACTCAAGCATCAGTTCAACCGGTGCAGATCAAAGAGAGAATTTGTGTGAAGACGATATCTGCATAGTGATGATGGAGATAACGATCTTGTGAACAGATTGAATGAGGGTTGAGTTGCAGCAAGTGATCAGAGTACGGATGTTTGTGGCACAATAGTACCCGGTAATCAATGTTCAAATGAGGAGAGTGCAGTTGCATCAATTTGCTCAGAACCTGTATACTGAGAAGATACCTTCCCGGGGCAGTAGCTGGTGGCATTTAGCACAATCCCGCCGGCTGGGACTGGGACTGGTCAGCTACTGCTTCGAGAGGCGTGACAGATGCATGCGGATCGGGGCTGGGTCCAGAGAGACCTAGTTACTCAATCCATTTTGCTACTTGATCCAGCACCATGACCCACCTCAGTTGTCCTTCACTCGCGGCGTCAAATCGACTAGGCTGTTCATCCTGCGGAACCAGCTATGCATTCGTCTGACTCATTGCCAGTGACCAGAGGGCAGTGGTCATCGCAGGGGATTTTTCAGAATGCTAATAGCGAATCATCACTGTCAGACAGACATTGTATAACTTCTTTGAAAGATGGCCGATTCTTCTGCTCTGCTTGCCTGCGGGAAAAAAACAACAGATCAACTTATCCACTGTGGCCAGGGTGTGATGTACTGCTATCACACTACATGTATAATTATGCAGATCATGAATCATGTACCATGCTATGGGAGCTCCAGATCCGTCAAGCATTGCTACGATCTATGACTCTATGTGAGGCCATCCAGGAATATTTGTGAATTGGTTGGTGCCCCCCCCCCCCCCACACATGCACACCTTGACTGAGGAGGCACGGCAAGAGTGGGTACTGGCCCGGGTACTTTGGACACACACACGCGCACGCACGCACACACACACACACACACGCACACACACACACACACACACGCACACGCACACGCACACACACACACACACAGACGGTGCCACTGTACATACCAGCATTGTAGCATCAGGTAGTAGACAGTGTGTGGACATTTGCGTGGTGATGGTAGCCGATAGCCACCCTTGACCTGTTTGAATACCTGTGTTGGTTAGAACACAATGCAAGCACGCAACCAAGATACTCAGCAGTCAGTCAAGAATACAACATGATGCTATTTGATTGCAAACTTTTAATATTTATCACTATAGTGTTGGTCGGGCCAGCGATAGCAAAGTCAGGAAGTGTCACCATACTAGCTTATACCGGTAAACAGCACAAACACGTCTGTTCTATTGCAGCCTGCCTATTGTCTCTTTCTCTCTCTCTCTCTCATTGCTTCGGCCACAATCAAGGATATGGTGTGAGTGTTGTTGCTGACTTCACTAGTTGCTTCCTCACCGTACCAAGGGTTCTCACAGACAGAAGACTGGATATGGATGCATGCTTTGAATATTGCCTGTGATCCACATTACATCATCCACTACTTCTCTGTGGCCCGCATTACATCATCCACTACTTCCCCCGCGAACCACATTACATCATCCACTACTTCTCTGTGACCCACATTACATCATGCACTACTAAAGCCCTACCTCCTCGTTGGCCCAGGCACCGTACGGCTTCTCTCCGAGTGACCAGATTTCGTAGAGAGTGACACCGTAGCTCCAGCAATCGCTTGCACTTGTAAACTGAATGAACTCGATTGCCTGCAGTGATGTCAAGGGGCACACCGACACATAGACAGACAGACACCATTGACCATTTGACGCCCATCGCCGGAGGCGATGATAGCGATGCTACACAGAAGCCATAGCAGCTTGTGCTGGGATTGCACCATTCAACAGCTTGCAAGGCTGAAGAATTGACCGCAACTATTCAGCCTGGTCTACACCACACAGCTATGACATGGCTTTTTCTGGCCAGTGAATCCCTTCTTTTTGGTCTTTTTCATATATTTTCATATATTTTTTCCGCACACACATCACACCACATACTCCGGCATGCACTGGCTGTTGGTAACCACCCAGGAGAATGAAAGAAAAGTCAGGAGGAGACTGAGAAAGAGAAGAAAGACGTGTGTGACCATAATCGTCGGGAATCGAACCCGCAACCTCTCGATTGGAAATCGCTGCACATACCACTGCACCATATGGGACACACACACACATACACATACACATACACACACGTTTCATCGACTCGGAATGCATTCCATGTCAAATGTTCAAGGAACAGCATGAATAGCATGTGACGTTTGACTCTGGCTACCTGAAATCTTCACCAAATTTATAGCTGAGCTTGCAAGAGCACAATAATCACGATGGGCGGTCACAACTTGTCCACTCGACATGGTGGGTGTTGATGGGGGAGGAAGAGCCGGAAGCAAATAACGGCATTCTACTTTCCAGAAATTGCTCATGCAATTGTCATAACAACTGCAGCGGAGGACATACCTCTGGGGCTGTCCATTTGATTGGGAAGACACGTTCATTGCCGGATACGTAGATCTGATCCGCGGAGATGTCCCTGGCCATGCCAAAGTCACCAATCTTGCACACAGAGTTCGGGTCCAGCATCACATTGCGTGCCGCCAGGTCCTGCAAGTTTCAGGTAAGCAAATTCCCACCGGCACAACCATGAATAAATGCGGAGGATGATAGCCAAAAGACATACAGTCAACTTCGCTAATAACGACTGCGGATATAACGACAATTTGCGAATAACGACAGAATTTCCATGCCCAGAGCAAAGTCCCATCCAACTGTAATACATAATGAGACTTCGGGTATAACGACACTTCGCGAATAAGGACACTTTTCTGATGCCCCGCCGAGTGTCGTTATAAGCGAAGTTGACTGTAGCTTGAATGATCATAATATCTGCACTGTACTTGCAAACATGTGCAAACCTTGCCACACCAGTCAACCTTACATATTATGAATTTATGATGACTTCGGGTATAAGAACAAACCGTTAATAATGGCACAATCTAGGAGACCAAACTGCCTACTCTGAGATCACATGCGTTCAATCAGGGATACTGTAGTGGCAGTACTTCATGCATACCAGTACCGTTGTACTTCTTCTGGCATCCTGCCACATATGGCTAACTTACTCTCAAGTAGTGTGTTTAAAATGTATGCTCACAGATTTTTCTATTAGATCTATTAGAACAGCCGAAAACGAATAGCATGCCCTGCCCCTGCATTCCATGTTAATTCCCGGCGCTTTCATGCTTACTTCAAGTCTTGTCAGACATTGATGCACACACATTTGAACAGCTTGCTGCATCTAACAATAGCTAGTCATCATCAGAGTCCTGTTCATTGCGGACTTACCCGGTGTACAAATAACCGGCTTTCCAGGTACTCCATGCCAAACGCTATCTGTCTACACAAGGACAGGAGGTGACCCTGCAACTTCTTGTTATATTGACTGGACAGCACAAGCAAAACAAATATTCCAAAGACAGGCAGATTGTCAGGGTAGTATAGGCCAATGACTTACACAGCGTGCACATGTTTACTAGGCAGTGAATATGAAATTACAGGTCAACAATTTGAATGAAAACTTAAATCCAATGCAAGCTGTCAGGATCCATTCGATACTGCTCACAACAGCATCAGCTACAAGATCACAAGAAACATACATAAGTATTATATTGGCAGGGATCTTTCACGGTGATACACAACTTACCTTTCTCGTAACGATTGTAAATGTTGCTGAAGATTACACGTCATCAATTCTAGAACGAGCATCATCTATACACATGGAAGATACGAGCAAAATTAACCTTATATTTAAAAGTAACAAATGCATTCAAACACCCCATGAATACACTTGCACATGCTACCTGGATGCAGAATTACGCTGCTCATCTAACAGATCATGCAACAGAAATGAGACGAAACCAGGTGGATGTGGGGAATTCCCGTTGTTTGTAAGAGCAACGAGTGCGAAGCCACGGCACTTCACTATCCACAGTGCATTGGGTCACAAACAATATCATTAGCTTGTGCCGGCCTGTAGCTATATTAAAGTTGGAGTTGGAAGAAAACACAATTCATGAATTGTCCCGCACGTCGGCACTCACCGGCTCGCCCTGTACGACTACACCGTACAGTCTGACAATGTGTTGATGATTGAACTGCGCCATTATGGCAGATTCGCGGAGGAAACGTGTCGTCGTCTCCGCAGAAGCACCTGATTTGAGTTTCTTGACGGCAACGTGTCTGACTTCATCACCCTGAAAATGCAACAACGTACAGGTATAGAATCATGGTTTTTTTTGTTTGTTTTCAGGCTACTGATCTCCTATTTAGAGGCTGACATAATGTCTGTGCTTGGCATTTTATTCAAGAGACGCAAACCATAGTCAGACCAGTCAATTAATTATCCACCGCATTCCTGGGCTCAAAGCCACACTGTTGTGTAAGCCCCGCCCTCTTCTCCTGGACGAAAACATGACACTCCAGTTTGTATTTGCTTGAAAATACAATATACCGTGACGCAGAGCCTTGCATAAATCAGGATTTGATATACAGGTACCATCACAGTGTGCTGGAGAGCAGTGAACATGCATTGGATATGTAACATTCCATCAGGAAATTCAAGTTGATTTCTCATTTCTCATGTGTTTCTTCTCTCTTTCACATTTTATCATTTAAGTAATATATGTGTAGAGTCCATCTAGCCCCGATTCTTGCCTACCAAACAGATTGTTTGATTACATGATCATTCGAGTTGTTTCTATGGAATGGCAATACAAACATGAGTTTGTCACTCCATACAAGGCATACGCGATGACATCACTCGCATTACTAGTAATACTAATAGCTAGTACATCGTCTGACGCCATGCTGTTTGTTGCTTACCACATTCCATTCGCCTTTGTAGACGTGGGCAAAGTGGCCCTGCCCAATGCGCTCCTTGAGGTGAATGGTGTCGTGATCCAGCCGCAGGTACTCACGCTCCGCCAGGTGGGAGTATAGGTCTCCGGCGGTGCACGGTGGCTGCACGAACGGCTGAGAATAGTCTGCATTCTCCACGGTCAGGTCCTGTGGACAACGTGCAAACACAGGATGATTTTCTACATACCATGCCGGTTATTAAAACCAGGCTGCTTACACATGTACCTATGGTGCATAATAACTGATTACTATTATTACTACTATTCCGCATGATATCCGCCGGATGAGTACACGTGGCCTATGCAATATAGGCAACCATGGATGCAGACCATCAGGTGTTGCCTCAGTAATACATGCAAGCAAAGAGAATAGCAATATAATTATTCATGAAGTTGAGGGAGTTGAAACGGGAACAGTCGGAAGACATAATCGACTTCAACCAGCAGGACTTGAACCGGGGACCCTCGCTTATGGCCAGTGATGCTCTACCTTGCACTAAGCCTAAGCCCTATGGTGTAGTCAAAAAATTTGAGATACGGTTTTCAAAACAGTGTTGTAGGAGACTTACCAGTCTATGATAGAAGTGGTCCCCTGCAGACTGCGGTGTTCCTGCAAGTGCACCACTACTACCAGCTCCACTACCACTACCACCACCAACAGCAGTAGCAGCCGTACCATTACCCCTGCCGAGTGGTAGAGTCTCGCCCGAGTGCTGCACAAGATAGTATTTTTTTCCCAGAGCACATGAACAAGATAGCCAACAGCGACTCAGTCCAGCAAAATGGCACCACTGTGAAGACACTAGCAGTGGATTTTTGCATTTTTTCAGATGATGATACCCGCGTACCCACCACGCGGAGCTACCATCAGAGACAACAGAACACATGGCAACACCTTTGCCTGCACGGAATCAGTTGCTGTAGCAAGGCGACGGGCAGCCCATGATGCAAGGTGAGATACACTCGGAAATAGCAATTCAGTACAGGACATGTACCGTGTATCCTGTTGTAAATGACAAAGGACATGCACGTCGCAGTAACCTACGCCGGAGAAACTTCTGATTCTCCGGAAATTCTAATTATCCAAACATGTACACATATGTACACATGACACAATAACTATGTACGTGAAAATGATCACATTCTCACACAGAGTCACTAAATGCACCAAGACCCGGCTTTCAGGGTACTCAAGTTCGAATTGTCAGACACTGTTATCATTGGGAATCATATTCGCTGAAGCCGTATTGAAAAAAACTCGGATGTTGAGCCAATAGTAAAATCAATATGAAAGAGAAAAGGACCTATAAGTTACTAGTTATGACTAACAGTCCACCAAGGTATTGAGATAATATACAGTCAGACAGTGCGATGTGTGGGAAGTAGGGAACTAGGTGTCAGGTCGTCGAATGTCTCAATATCCTTGTCAGTTGTGTGCCTTGTTGTCGCACTATCTGACTGTATATTATCTCGTTACCTTGGTGGACGGTTAGTCATAACTAGTAACTTATAGGCGGTCCATATTGAAATGCTCAGGTACTAGGACTAGGTCAGTTCAGTTGAAGATAGCTCACCTGGCTGACAGGATTGGAATTCTCATAGCCTGCTGAGCGATGGATCTACAGAGCAAAGACAAAAGCCATCAACCATAGCCGACTGCAGACAATACAATGTCCATGCACAACACAGACCATCATGTGCGTTATTCCTACTACTCCAAGTACTGCATATTCAATCATACAAAATACATCAGTTTGTGTAACCATCGGAATCATGCCAGGTCAGGCGCGTAGCACCGCCGTTGGAGGTGGTCCGGTTGGAGGGGGGTTTGGGGGTGTCCCCCGGGAAAATTTTGAAATTAGGGTGCAAAATCCTGCATTCCGGACACTTCTGGGCGAAAAAGTGGTCCGGCCCAAGCTAAACTGGCCGGACCGGCTGCTACGCCCCTGCAGGTACTAGTA
Organism: Sycon ciliatum; assembly: GCF_964019385.1. Taxonomy (NCBI): domain Eukaryota; kingdom Metazoa; phylum Porifera; class Calcarea; order Leucosolenida; family Sycettidae; genus Sycon; species Sycon ciliatum. Next base: position 72,599,774 of record NC_088643.1, on the reverse strand, counting down.
ACGGAACACTGAGGTGTATAACTCCAGCCACTGTAGACACAATGTTCTTCATACATGCACATACCCCCGGGACCCCTTGCACACCTAGAAGAGGTCTGAACATACAGTACGGACTAAGAACTGACCTGTGCCTTGCCATTATTATTGGCAAGTGATGTATTCTCATATGGTTTGCGCTTTTGCTGCTGCTGCTCGCCGACCGGGTTCTCCTATGAACAGGTACACATGTGTAGTACGGTAATACAATCAGCTACCAAACTACCAGCATAGTCAGAAGCCGCATTTAACCAAAGTCAAATCTAACCAATACTATAATATCTCTCAGTACTTGCGTCATCTGCCTCCACCATGCATCACTCTGCCTCCACCATGCATCATCTGCCTCCACCATGCATCACTCTGCCTCCACCATGCATCATTTGCCTCCACGATGCGTCATCTGCCTCCACCATGCATCATCTGCCTCCACCATGCATCACTCTGCCTCCACCATGCATCACTCTGCCTCCACCATGCATCACGCATAGCAGATTTAGGCGCACGATGAGCAAATAAGGAGTTGATTAGATTATTCTCGCGATTCGCGACAACTCTGCCTCCACCATGCATCACTCTGCTCTCTATTTACCAATGGATAATGCGTCCACGTCGTAGCAATGGCACTTGATATTCGAGCCACGTCTTGACTTCCCCGGCTTCTGGCATTCTATTTCTAAAGTTGCCCGTATTCATTCCAGCACCTTTCTAGAAGCTTTCTCATATTCTAAGCACCAACGGGCAGCATGATCGTCACCATTATAACCCTCATCACCATACATGCATAGTCATACATACATAGTCATACATGCATGTATGCACTCATCACCATACACGCATCATCATGCATGCACTCATCACCATACACGCATCACCATGCATGCACTCATCACCATACACGCATCACCATGCATGTATCACCTCGGCTCACCTCTATCGTTTGCCGGACTTGCAGGGTGTTGTTTTCATAGGAGTGTGGCTGGAGAACATCGTTCTGTGCAGGACGCAGTCCACAGGCGAGCATGCGAAGAACATGAACAAAAGGATATAAAATCAATGTTGACAACAACGCCTCTTGAATTCTTTTTTTCCACCGTGGCCACCTCCTCGTGGGACTTGAATGCAATGTTCACATTTCAGCTTTTGCCACTCTGCAAATTGTTTTCGCAAGTTTGAGTCAGTCGGATTAGCTATATACTTTAAGACCAACGCTTACCGAAGATGTCTTTCCAGACAATGCATCGCTGCTCTGTCGTGATACACGCTGTAGAACAGGGATTGTCTCTGTACGTGCAGTACACAAAATCAAAGGGGATCACAGAATAAAAATAAGGACATGTGTGGCTTATTTCGTTTGTGTATAACCACTATGTAGTATTGTTTATTTCTTCAGTCCAAAACGACAAGAGTCCAGACTCCACTCATGCACCACAACTAAAAGCCGCGAGGTCCGTTTCCCGCGCGCGTGCGGGAAACGGCACATGCTACATGCACGATAACATATCACGATGTACTACTACTACATGCATCATGAATGTCTGGAGTGGCCAAGGAATGCCACAGCGCGTAGGTACACGTGAACACTACACACTAAAAGGTGCTTAACAAACTAAGGATAATTCGTCCGTATGACTTATATTGAAGAGACAAACTGTGACAGAAATTTCAGGAAAACCCCTCTCGCCTACCCCCTAGCATCAATTCTGTCAGTAACATAGGCTCACCTTCATATCCTGGGTTGTTCATGCTGGCCTGGAACGGGCGACGTAGACCGGCATCTGAGTTGCTACTTCCATTGGAGGATGGCGTCGCCTGCTGCTTCTTGCAGCAGAACACAGCAATGACGGTGACCAGGATGAACGCCACGCAGCCCATGGGTATCATGACGGCCTTGATGTGCCTGCTGTCGTAGTCGGGCTTGCTCTGATCTTTCTCCTTCAGCGATGTGTCCTCCCTCGTACTGCTTACTATGTTGTCCTGCATGTACGTTGTCTGCTGCGGGCTATCCAGTGTTGGAGTGATCAGGTCCCAGGGAGAGCCATCCCTCTTTCCACCTGGGCCCTCTGTAGCAAAGGCGTCTGCAGTAACTGTCGAAAATGGTTCGTTAGGATCACCAAGTGAATTCGCTGAAAGGTGAGCAGCACGCAGATACACATGCATGCACACACACACACACACACACACACACACACACGCACGCGCGCGCAAACACACATGCACACACACACACGTACATACAAACAAACATACGCATACACACAAATACATACAAACACACACACACACACACACAAACACACATACAGACACACACAAACACAAACATAGACACAGACGCAAACACACATAGCACCTCATATCAGTACAGTACATTGGTGCTGTTACCAACGCCTAGTGATGCATGATCTTGCGGACGATGGATGCCTGATACTCGGCTACATCTTTTCCTCCATGTGCAGGGTGGATATCCCAAACAACACCAGAGTCAAAGCCATGCACAACAAGACGTCTATCGACTATTGCATAACGGCACAAATGGAACTGGCAGTTATGCAACAATAGAAATATAAGAGCGTGCATGTCTTGGCAGAAAATTTAAGGATTTTTGCGAAACACAGTACTGAATTCCCTGGATTTTTGGATGCAGGCCAAGGTGTGTCGTGGATTATTTTCTATTGCTGGGACAGTTGCAACACAGCTAATACAACTTGTGCCATCAGATTTCCCGTTACTCAACTACATGTACAAGATGACGCAGAAAGCCAAAGCTCCAAATTTGGTCCACACCGTGTTTGCTAAATCACCCTCCATTTCAAGCAGGAGCCCCCCCCCCCCCCTCACTCACTCTCATTGTCTCAGGTCATCTGTGATCTGTGCAAGTTTCATAACTGCAGGACTTACCTGGACAGCAATGCACGGAGAACCCCTCGACAGTGATAGCCACATTGGGATGCTGTGCCGACGCATTGATCAACAACTGGAATGGCCCGGTCGTGGCGAGCGAGAAGAACTGCTGGCGATGACGCGAGCGAAACGAAACTCCGCTAAAGCGCGAGTACCAGAGGACTTCATTCAGTCCGTACACAGAGAGTTCCAGGCGGCCGGGATTGCGAGGCAGCGCTAAGTTGCTCCGTTTCCGCGGCCACTGGATGGGCTGGGACTGGAATTGCACCACACACTGTGCGGGTCGCGACGCATGCCACCAGTAGAGCGGTGATACCATGGACGCATGCTCACCCGCAGGGCTACTGAACTGCAGCAGACCTGAAGCAAGAGCGTGGCACAGTCACACAGTGGAAACAGTACAGAAATCAGGCACTGCCCGCATTCTCTGTAGCATGTGCACAATGGAGTACTCAGACCAATAGGAGTTGCCATGAACTCATTTATGGCAACCATCCTCTCCAGCATTAGATGATGCTCTCTTAGGTGAAGATGATCAGTTCTACCCTGCAGCATCTTTTCAACTTTTCATTACCTTGCAAATGGTTCCGCTCCCAGGATACCTCCGGTGATGACCGTACTTTGGAAAGGCTCTTGAAGCCAGCCATCCCGCAATGGAAGTCCGGTGATGGATAGTAAATGCAGCCTGCGAATCACACAGCATGGCAGACATACAGCCGGAGAGATACATTTTAGTATTGCAAACATCTGGAATTCTCTTCATCAAGGCACTTTCGGATATTGCGTGTCTGGATGAGTAAGAACAACCCTCAATCTACATTCAGCTGCCTCTCAGTGCAAGCTATCAAGAAGGCAAAAAGGAAAGTCACATACTAGCAAACCACCAGTACCTAACAACTATATTTTAACGGAAATACATGTAACAGTTTTGCTCTCCTTAGGATTGCTTGTACTGAATATCTTCCCATGTTCTATGGCACCACTGCCTTTCAGCACTACCAGTGCCAGCAGTCCTTGTACCGTTCAGCTTGGTGTGGTGGAATGTCATGCATATTATTATGCAGCATCCGAGGCTGTCAGTGTTGGTTAGTGTGCTAAGCACCAATAGCTAACATGTCAGCCATCTTTAGGCATTGTTGGCACCTGTCACAGCAGGTACGTTGTACCATGTTCCAGCCTAAAGCCCTGCTTCTTCCATCCCATCATGCCGACTAGCCGTGCAGTCGCAGTACATGTGGTGGTCAGTAAACAGTGTGTCCGATGAATACATGTACTCTGATGAGTATGTGCAAGGCCATTCTGCAAGTGAAGAACCTACCTTCAGCTGCTCGCTGCTTTCAAATGTTCTACACAAGCTATCCCTGTACTACGTCCACGCAGTGAATGTTACAACTTCATAAGTCTACATTAAACTGCATTTACCACTGCATGTAAAATGTATAAGCACCGAGGGACGCCCAGCAATGTCCCTGGATGAATGCACACTGCGCGTCCCAACAATTAATACCTAAAATGCCAATAAGAGTCAAGAATCTGTCTTCCAAAAAAGTGTCATGATCTAACTAAAGCACAAGTTTTGAATTATTTTGTGCTGCCTTTTTTTTAAAGAGCTATCGAACAGAAGGATATGTATATGGTATTTGTCGGGGAGCCCCTCTAAACATGCTGCCCAGCAATTCAGGCTGGCGTCTTGTGACCATGCGGTAGCCATAATACCATGAATTGCGTCACACCTACCCGACACATCCCGGCAACATTGAATGGCTATGTTCGCTAGGCTTGCGTTGAGAGACGTCGACGCCTTGAGCGGTGAGACATTGAAAAAGACCTGAAGAACGAATAAGAAGCAACCACGGCGGATCAGACGCATGTCAATATGACAACTAGCAGATACTAGTAGCCCGAGCAGCAGAGAGATGAGGTGATGAGCAGGTAGGTAGACTGCAGCTTGATGATTGACATTCCATTAGAAGGTCCCAATTAGTAAGCAAGACCTGGGAACACCAGTTGCAGGTCAATGGTGCATCCTGATCCATTATAGTACTTCTTTCCAGGCACACAATCCTAAGGGTTTTCCTGTAATGAGTGCATTGCAGAGCACCATCACATTTAACCATTTCTTCACGGTGTCACACAGACACCACACGGCAACAATACAGTGAAGTTTCCGCACGGCACGGCACGGCACGGCACGGCACGGCACGGCGTGAAGTAACTTACTCGTAATCTTCCTGTGTAGTGTAGGCGGAAGTGAACTGTTCTCCAGGCTGGATGCTCAACCGTCTCACACCACATCTCCATGAACTTGCCACCGACTAGCTGCTTCACGGACATGTGTCCACCAGAAACCTTGTAGCTGAATGACGCTGAGCATGTGGTGTGCTGCGAATCAGCGCGGATCGGCGTGGACACCAGGGTGGCATAATCGCTTGGCCTCAGCCTGGTACCTTGCAGCTCCAGCGAGAGCTCTGGGATGCCGGATGATTTTGCTGTACAGCCAATGACGCAAGACAAACGAACAATGCTGTAGAGTCATGCTTCACCATGGAGCTGATATAGATGCAGGAAGAGAGAGAGAGAGAGAGAGAGAGAGAGAGAGAGAGAGAGAGGGAGAGAGAGAGAGAGAGAGAGAGAGAGAGAGAGAGAGAGAGAGAGAGAGAGAGAGAGAGAGAGAGAGAGAGAGAGAGAGAGAGAGAGAGAGAGAGAGGAGAGAGAGAAGGAGGGAGGGAGAGAGAGAGAGAGAATCAGATCACTTTGGTGCACTTCACTTACCAACTCTTCTTGTTGTCAGTTTCCAGTGAAACTCTCGGTGTGATGAAAGATTGAAGAAGCCATTCAGGTTGCCCTTCTCGGGCGTAACCGCAGCGACACAGTCTGAACATTCAAAACAGGAGAGTGATTTGCATAAATTGGAAGTTTTGCCAAAAATATAATTATGGTGATCAATCTCTGCCATGGAAATATTGTATAGCCATCTTTAATGCATTCCTTTCCTACGCCGTACTAGCAAAGTTCCATGCAGAAACCTTGCAGACCACTAGGCAGTTTCCGTTGCACTACGACACGTATATCTCACGTGCCATGTTGTTTTCTCGCTCGAATAGCTTTCAGAAATGGTAGCGGATCAGTTCAACCTACCATCACATTGTACACCCTCAAGCCTGAATGATACTTCTACACAAGTTTGCAACGAAACAATGCTAACATTTGTTGCTTGTCTGGGGTTTCATGGCTATTATTCCAATCATCAGACACCAAATGAATGATATTTCTATATTATCTGGCAGGTACGAGTAATAACAACAACGATTACTTCCTGGCTGCACTGGCAAAGGAAAATATGTCATGTTTTCCAGCTGGTCTACAGTCTACACGCATGTGAACTGTAGTGATGTCATTAGATTGCCGGGTTTTGTATTTGATACTTGGAACAAATCGCACAACCTAGTTATGGGAAAGAATTCTTATGGGAAAGAATTCTAGTGTCATTGACATGATGCAGTGACATCATCGCTGAGCAGCATTATAGCCATGTCTGTATTTGCAAGAAATTTGCTCTTCCCATGCTACTGTTGGCCCTGGCCCAGGGCGACAGGACAACCTTAATTAAGTTGTCCCCGCTGCAAACTAGCAAGCACAGGAGACAGTACATGGCCATATGTCAGAGAGCTCTGACTTTCACTGCTGTGGTAGTCCCTGGTGATTATCACTGTGTGATGTAGGTGACACCAGAACCCAGTGCACTCTACAGCATTATAATAGTACTTGTAGCAATAAATGAGATCACCATGTGACCATGCCGCTTTGCTAGCTCATGCCCATGCCACTTCACTAGCTCCATCAAGATACCAGTTCACCGAACAGTGCACCGCTAGTTTTCAACAGAATATTCAAGTGCATGCACATTATTATCCCAAGTGGTGATGATGCCCTGAAGTTTCCTAAAACATTATGTGTTTCAAGGCTCCAGCCAGTCCAGGTGGTCAAGGACTAATGATCAATGTGCACTTGAACTGGAGCTGCAAACACTCTGCAAGATTCTGTGTAGCTGTCACGAAGGGCCTGGGTTATTTGGCCCACCAAGACACACATCAGTCCCTGTATCATGCTACATGTTTCAAAGAGGGTCACAGAAGAGGCTCTAAAACAAACGATAACCTAGTACCTCTCAACAAAGTCCAAGGCCACTCCAGTCTTGTGATTGCAGAGAAAATGTCTTGCATCAGTGTGAATTGCAGCCTCTTCATTTTAATCAATGCAGTTGTTTAATTTTATCATCGCCCCATACAACTGAGCCAGGCCAGACGGAGGAATCTGTATTGAATCTTTGCCTTCATTGGGGGACCATCACTGAATGAGGAGTGAGTGTGTGGCCTATTTTTAGGACTGCTATTCAAAGTAAAGAGTATCATATTTTACTCGGATGGTGAGCCAATTAAATAATTGTGAAAAGAAGATCTGGTTACGGTGGTGGACAGTTAGTCATAACTCGTAACATTTTGTCCTTCTTTTTTTCACAAGTATCATATTTTGTTCATATTGAATGATCATGTTATGTGTGTGCGTGTGTGTGTGTGTGTGTGTGTGTTTCTCTCAGAACCAATGGAAATGTATCCTGGCAATCTGTTCCGCAATTATTATTTTTCCGAGGGCAGCGGATGTAGAGGCGACAACCTCAGTCTCAGAGTTAGCTGTGTCAGTGCGCGTTCCCAACGAACAGTTACATGTTATCGTAGTGCATGAAAAATAAACCATTAATTTTAGACGCAACAGCCATGCGATCGCAGTGCACTGTCCCTTCGTTGTGCAGCGCACCTTTCGCTTCAACGGGAGGCCTGGCCTCTCTACCGCGCGTACCGAGCTAGTAAGACCTAGTCAAGATGAAACGGACTCGAACTAATAAGCCACAGAGAAATAGCTAAAAATGGTACTAGTAGTCATTGTATTGTGGCAAAACAAAGGAACGGAATCACCCGCGGCTAGTCAACTAGCATTGGAACGCACTTGAAAAAGAACAGGAAACAATCGCTGACTGCAAGCGGAAACATTCCATAGGTTTTCCGTCGTGTTTGCGGCCAGTAACAATGTTACCAGCGTGTACGCGACCACTGACTACTGGCATTGCAGTGTGAGTGAGATGTACACGCGCACTTACCAGATGCTACGGTCCCTTGCGCCGTGACGACTAGAAAACTCGCAATCCAAATCCAACAGGAGCTGACAAGAGGTTGCGCTGCATGCCTCTGCTTGCCACAACTCCCCATACTGCAAGTGAAAACAGCGCTAGCTGCATTAGGTAACGATCCACACTGCTTTCTCCACCGCCTCTGTGTTCCTCAGCAATGCAAGTGAGGAAATAACAAGTCACGGTCGCTCTGCACTTTCCACCGATTTTACCACCAGCACCACGGCACTACTAGTACTCAGTAGTGGCGCTGTCTTCGCGCTTCCACAAATCTCAGGTAGTACGAAGTCACATATCTTCAGAGCCCCGCCGTCATAGTCTAGCCATAGAGTGGTCCTTCGCTAGACTGCATCAGCACCGAACCATTAGAGCATGCGGCCAAACCTTCCTGGTTTCTCTTTTCCTCAAATCGTTGAGAGCTCGCTGTTTCAAGCGTTCCAAACCTGCCAAAACGGTTGCGCTCGTGGCACGAACAATGCATGAAGATCTACAGTTGGAGGCTAGAGATCTGATCAGAGCGATAGTTTTGGGAGAACACCAGTGGATGGTGCATGCAGAGCTCTGCGCTGCATATGCATGCAGACCAAGCAAGTCCGTTGACAGCCAGCACGTGCCGTATTTCCGCAGCACAGACAGCGCTAGCGTGACCTCGAACCACACTGTCCTGCCTGCTAATCTGGCACACACTCTGCAGACTCAGTCAACACTGTCAGTACAAATGCGAACGAAGACAGACGGCATAAACACTTGCAAAGGACTATGTCGAGTACGAGTGTGCGTTCAAGGACCTGGGAGAGATGTTCAACCCTGCGAGTCGCTGTCCCATTTGCACCGTGCCCCTCGCACTAGCGTAGCGTAGGTAGCAATGTCGAACTGGGCAAAACAAGCATGTAACGGAAGCGCATTGGCGCGGCTGAAGCAAGCAGGCAAATTTCATTACCAGCTAGGGCATTTTTCAAGGGCCGATACAGCTTCAGATGAAAAGAAGATTGCATACGTTTTGACAGGCTAAATGGGACAGGTGACTCGTTGGCCAAACGGCCCACCGGGACCATTGCATGTCCTTGGCAGTGACGAACCGCGCGTGCTACCGTTGCTCGCCAAGCCGGCATAACGCTATCAGCAAATTTCTCACCCCACTCTGCCGCCCGGTCACCGGGCAATGCACCAGGTCAACCACTACATGCACGACACGAGCATACAACACAAGACAAAGACCAAGACCAAGACCTTAGCCAGGCGCTGCATTGGCTTCAAGGCTTGTTCTTGAACTTTAAGTTGAAGGCTTGATTAGGATCGACCCTGACTTCTGCCTCTGGAGAATGTAGTGAACCTAAGTCCTTGTGTATGTGTGTGTGTGTGTGTGTGCGCGCGTGCGTGCGCGCGTGCGTGCGTATGTGGTGTGTGCGTGCGTACACTGCTGCACTTCAACACAAAACGTTTTATTGGGGAATGCGATCGTAGATCTACGATGAAAATAAGGAACATTGAAAAAATTTCACTCGACAGCGATGGTCCGACCGCGTACCCGGGGTAGACAACCAGGCCTGCACTGGCTGCAGGGTACTGAGATCTACAGCCAGGTGAACCAGGACTTCAGCCAGGAGCGCGCCAGGCACCAGGTCTGGCATGGCAGTGCACTGGTGAGCCGACCTGGAACTGTGGAGGTGAGCTAGCATTCGAGCTGAGGCAGGGACCACACCGACATGGTGCCCAGGGTCTGGTAAACTAGTGCCCGCCCGGCCGTGCATGATCCAGACCAGGAGGTGGGTCTACGAGCACCTCTACATGTACAATACGTCAATAGCTCTGCAGAGCTCTAGTACATGTAGTTACTTGTAAGTCTAGGCCTAGGCTATGCCTCAGCCTATGGGCCTGGTGCTGTGAGCAGCAGTGGCCATGGTGGCCGCATTCCCTGGTTAGTCGGGCACGAGTCGGTGGCACAAAGGAAGCGTCCTGACTCCACCCTGCTGGCAGTGCTGCGAGGAAGGTGAGTCAGCCAGGGCCGCGACACGAAGATTTGATCTGCTTTCTTCTCAGTGACCACACCACACTGTCAGTAGATTCTACGACGTGAAGCAGCGCACCGCGTAGCCATATCGGCTCTCCAGACGACACCACCGACAGTTCTGCGATCGCTCACCCGATCCTGTCGCTCCTTCTCGCGCTTATTTCCCTATGCACGGCTAGAAACATGCCATTGCCGTAACTTCACTTGCAAGTAGTTGCATGTGTCCGGTCGTACGTAGCTAGCTAGTAGTAGTAACATACAATTGGACAATGCGAGTACATGGAGACAACAAGACGTGTAGTACAACCAACACTTTGTGGCCTACACTATCACGATCAAAATGTTCATCTAGATGTAGGTACTGTGCCACATTTAGCATACATGTATCTCTCAAGGTATCGACTCTAGTCTGCAGTGTAATACTAGATACAACGGCTAACTTACTTCACGCTGAACGCAATTAATTGTATTCTGCGGTTACGAGGCGGCTAGCTGATACATGTATCTCGAGATATGACGAGTACAAAGGGCAGCGAAAAACGCTCGCTGCTCCGACGGGCGTTACTTCCGTGCCAGTGAATTCAGCAATTACTCTGAGTCATGTATGTTTTCCTTTCTAAGACTGCTTGCGTTAGAAAGATGCGTGTTAGAAAGATGCGTTCCAGTTCAAAACTCCTTCGAGGCTTGATCGTGTGATATGATTGCTAGAATTCGCTACGCTTCACTTATGTAAATTTATGTATTGAAGCGCCAGCGCACGTACTCGGCCATTCGTCTGAGATGAGGCATACCCTAGCATGTACAGTACATACACGGAATAACAGTTACAAGTGCACAGCATACGGCTAATCAATATCAGTTATCACGCTTGCGAGCACTAAAATAGCTAACACGCAGGGGGTGAGGAAGAGACGTCCCAAGCGCTATGACTGGTATGGACTTGCGACTTGCGATGACCGACAAGATCGGTGTCAAAACTGAAAGTAAGTGCTCGTCGACTTTGAGTTTGCTCTAGACGAGTTAACTGTTGTAGCGCGCGCCGCGGACAGATGGGCTACCTCTACTCCGACGAGGTCGTTGGCAGTGCACTTGCATGATTGTACACTAGATCAGTGCACTTGCATGATTGTACACTACAAAATCAGTGTACTTGCATTTTAGTTTGTTGTCTTTCGGTGAAATACTTTCTTCCGTTGGAATGTTTCTGAGCTACAGTGTACACGGTACTGTGTAGGACAACACTAGTGCCGAAGCCTAGGAACGATCTGCTGTCCACTCGCTGTGCTGCTTGCATGCCGAGCGTCAAAGCGATACGTTTGCATTCTACACTCGTTGCTACCTGCTGCCTAATGGCACTCATCGAGTGGCGTGTGATCCATGGGCCCAGTCTCTTTTGCCAATAACGGCTCTGCAGTTGGTAACACAATGTACATGTATTATGTATGCACTGACTGGATAGCTTGGAAGCATACATGTACATGTATGCTAATGTCACACATTCACAGTACAATGACTATGTACCAATCTGGGTGGCCTCATAAGCACAACACAACCCCAGAAGATTATTATTATTATTATTATTATTATTATGAAATGGCCCAAAGGCAATGTGCCTATCGAGGGGTTCATTTGATTGAAAGAACAGTAGATGTAGATGTATGTACAAAGACAAGAAGGGATCGATGAGGAGAGAAATGGGGAAAATCAACTGCAAGGTGGCGGAATTCCGTTGATTGCATAAGCATGGTCAGCTGTAAATTTCCTGAGGGCAGCTTTGAACTTATAGAGCGAGGCTTCCGATGTTAGACTGGGGGGTAAGATGAAGTCGATGTCTGTGCTGGGTGTACCTACACCCCCCCCCCCCCCCCCTCTAGAGGCTAGCTATACAGATAGTGCAAGGATTGGTCCTCGGAAGAATATTTTTCTCCTCGTCCGATCCGTGCACTATCCTATACATAGTGAACGTTCAGGCAATTCATGAACACGTACCAGGTACGTACAGGTACACTGCACTGCATTCCCTCCTTCTCCGGGTCTCCGGGTCTCCGGGGTAATCATGGCACTTGTACATGATTGTATAATGCACGGTATCAGTCCTGAGCTGAGCAGGAGCTGAGCAGGAGGTTGTTGTCAAAGTCGTTTACTTTTGTTTGCTTCACGGGCATTGTTGCCTTCTCTTACCGTCACATACATGTACACGTGTACATGTAGGTCTGGTTCTCACCGAGAAAGATGAAGGCAGTCTGACAAGTGACAACAGGGCATGTGACATGTGGTGACCGAGCAGAGGAACTGCCTTCCCCTAGACGAGAGCCTGGCTTGCCTCTGCCCTGCTGCTTGTAATACGGACCCGACTCGCGATCATGCTATTTCCCGTATTAGTAGTCAGTGTGCAAACGCCTAGCCGCAAAGTTCTCAGCTATAGCTTCTCAGTCCTTGCCTTGGCTGAGTAACGATAAGTTATAATAATTTCCATGCAATGAAATCAATTACATCAGTTTTGGTGAGTGGCCACCATCATAGCATATCCCCCGACTCTTCAGTAACAGTTGTTTCTCCTCGAGCGTCTTTGGTACGCCCAGATACTGGATTCAACGTCAAGACTTCCAGCATGTGGACGGTTGAACCTCAATGTCATAATGTCGTTGATGATAAAGGAGCCGCAAAGCATGTAGGACATGCTTGATTGCCCTGCGTTCTTGCGATACGAGCGAGTCAGCTCGAGCGAAGCCCTGTTGCATTCATTATCGAGATTGCAAGCAACTAGGTAAGTAGCTAGCAACTAGGTAATAGTTAGTTACTCGACGGTGTGAGTACTGATGTGCGTGTGTGTGTGCGTGTGCGTGTGCGTGCGTGTGTATCACAAATCCATCATTTCTTCTCCTTTCTTCTTCAAACTGCACTTGATCAAGTCCACCGACACGTATTGAGCTTTTTTTGTTGCTTTGCAGTAGAGGTAAATGCTGCAGATCATACTGAATGCATGTACATGTACAAGGGAGTGTACGACGACGCATTGTGCGGGTTTGATGAAGTAAGTTGTGAACTGTGCTGAGCGCACGATCGTGTTTTTCTTTTATACTGAAGTGCAGAGTCCAGCAGAGAACGGAATGGGAAGACAGAACCGAGGGAATACATGATAATACAGCGTGTTGCCCGCTCTCTCTCTCTCTCTCTCTCTCTCTCTCTCTCTCTCTCTCTCTCTCTCTCTCTCTCTCTCTCTCTCTCTCTCTCTCTCTCTCTCTCTCTCTCTCTCTCTCTCTCTCTCTCTCTCTCTCTCTCTCTCTCTCTCTCTCTCTCTCTCTCTCTCTCTCTCTCTCTCTCTCTCTCTCTCTCTCTCTCTCTCTCTCTCTCTCTCTCTCTCTCTCTCTCTCTCTCTCTCTCTCTCTCTCTTTCTTTATTCACCGGCTACAGCTCGTGTAGGATGAGACGGCATCGCGACGGTTTGTGTTGGTACACGGTAAATGTACCTATATGTACATGTACCTCGTGCAGTGTAGTTTTACAACATCAGCATTGCCTACTCGAGCAAGAACCGCCAAGGAGCATTCGGGCGGGCTACAATAGTCACATCACTTGTCTTCGTTGCTTGCGCTGTGTACTCTTATTGGTTAGATGATCGGGCAGCCAACCGGGCGTCACCAGATAGTGCAGGCACGCCCAAGAGAAAATGTACCATGAATCGACAGGATGCGCTCTTCACTCTTTATACATGTACATGTATATCACCAGGAGTAGGTAGATCTACATCAAATCTCACCCATACCTATAGCATCGGAGATACTGGCGAGTGGCTGCTGGAACCTCAAGCAAATACATACCGGTACATGTACATTGCACATGACATTGATTGTATCATCCGATCTATGCCTATGGAATTATGCCTGGACTGAATAGTCACAACGTGTCACTGTCGGCCAGTGTTTAACTTTGAGCTCCGCTGACGAGATCGAAACAGCCGCGCCCGGAGTATTACGCGCCCTCGCCTCAGCTTGGTTGAGCACGCTTTCTGGTTAGCGTCAAAGTGATCTGCCCTGGTGCAAAGCTCGCTGTCTTTATCGCAGTTAGAGCGCTTTGACCGTGATGCTTTGAGCCGGTTTAAACATGCTTGGTCTAGCGATCTGTTCGGCCGTCTGAGCTCCTCTGACGAGATCTAATATTAATAAGATGGAAACGGTTAGCTGTCTGAGCTCCTCTGACGAGATCTAATATTAATAAGATGGAAACGGTTAGCTGTCTGAGCTCCTCTGACGAGATCTAATATTAATAAGATGGAAACGGTTAGCTGTCCTGAGATTGAGCACATGTAGTCACAATGTGTGTATTATTAAACAGTGCTGCTGGGCTTGCATTTCAAGGTGCCTTTGGACGCTTCCTGTAGGGTCATTTAGTATTTTGACCGGAAATGGAGGCATGCTCACCCGTCCGGTGTCATTGCGTTATGCCCTACACTAGTAGAGTGACATCACGGTAACCATGGTAACAGCCTAACATTTCGACACTTCCTGTTCATACTACTACTATTATACTACATGTACACGTACATGTAGCTGTCCTGCAAGGGCACGGGAAGAATCGATGGTTAGTTGTTAGGAGGGGAGAGGAAAGTGTGTGTGTAGCGCGGGGGGGGGGGGGAGGCTGCGGGAGAGGGGAGGAAAAGATGGATGCTTGAACATCATGCTTCCGATGACCAGGCCGGGGGAAGAGTACAGCGCATTGTGGTGATAAATGCACAAAAGCGTTTAGGAAAAGAAGCCCAAGACTCTTGCATGACCAGCAGTGGCCCTATCTAAGGCTCGAGGGTTGATAAGGGACTTTACAAAATAATGTAGTAGTAGTAGTAGTTATTTGATTTGATTTTCCTATCTACAATATACTTGATTGGATTTGTCACCATTGCCTTCTTTGCTTCCGCTTTTTGAATTCTTCATTCCGACACCCAGTTTGTTATCAAAATAAAGTCAACGTTCTCAGTAGTAGTAGTAGTAGTAGAATTTATTATTTTACCAGGGAACTCCCAACAGGCGTTACCTTTTTATTGAAATGAGGCCTCCATGTACAGGTGGTCCTCCGATCCAGGCCGGGTCGTTTGACTGGAAATAACCTCCCATGGTCCTGTCAAAACGGGTTTATTCAAACAATACGACATGGAAAGAAGGACACCAAAGATACAAGGGATGAAACTCGGCAATGAAATCAAAATGATAAATTGAAGTAGTCGAATCCAAAGAAACTCTAGGCAGATGTATCAAGCCCCCCCCCCCCCCCCATAGGGTCCAGCGGATTCTGCCGGCAGAAAAATTGGCAGAATTCGGTACTTTTTCTGGTAAGTTTCATGCATGTTTGGTATGTGGATAAAGAAATGGAGCAGAATTTGAGGAATTGCCCGCCATAACTTCATAAGGTTTGTATGGTTCTGCCAATTTTTCTGCTTTTCGAGCAGCATCCGCCGGTCCCTACCCCCCCCCCCCCCCCTGGTCCTAGTTGTAGTACTCGTCTGGGGACAGGTGGTGACAGGTCGCCTTATAAGAGTGGTCGCATTGACAGGTTTCACTATACATGTACGTACATTCAGGATTCTTGAAGTCGAAGGATGTGTAACTGCTAGTGCTAGCCCAGCACAGTCTCACTACACAATCATTACACTGGAAGTATGATCAATTTCATGGTCCGATCTAGGCCTCGCACAAGTCTAGGAGAAACAATGCGCTAATGCTATCCTCCGCACGTACCATGTATGATGACTCTCACAGTCTCAGGCAACTACATCATGTACATACTACAGTTGCAGGAAAAGGCCTACCAGCTGCCAAGACAAGAGTCCATAGCTCCGTGCACTTTTGATATAAATGTATTTATGATACTCCATTTAAAAAAAAGAGGACCATTTAAATTTTACAAGGTATCCGTTTTGTCCAACACTAACGGTTATAAGCAGGATACTGTTGAGTCAAAATGTGCAACAATTAGCACAAACCTGACTGATGTGATACTGACATTCAACGACCTGATGCTTAGCTGCATCACGTCTGGAATGCGCAAACCAACAGCCTTCCAACTTGGAAGGTTCTAAGTAACAGTTAGTTATGAAGTAACATAAGAAAGGGGAAGGGGAGCGCACTCTAGACGAAAACAAGCTAAACATCACAGCGAACTAAGAATGTTAGGTATGATAAGATGATGGCGAAACGGATAACTAACGTTTGTTACTTGTAAACGTATGGTCCTCTTTTTTTTAAATTGTAATCCTTGGCTCTCCATCCGAGTTACTCCATTTGAACGTCATTACAATCATGCCCTGTCACTGTACACTCCACTATTAACAACAGCCAGAGCCTAGACTACAATGTAGGCTGAAGGTTCATACAGCAGGGAGAGCATAACGTGTTTACAAGAAAACCTTCGGCTTGCGACCAGCGCAGGTTGCTGAATTTTATGTGGTTTACCCGGAGTACGTATATTATGACCAGTACAGTTCATGGTCACGGCACGGGAATACTGTGTTTCAGAAATACTTGTCGATGTGGAGTCGTATTACGAGATCCACAACGTCCCGCACAGTCGAGTTTCAAACGCTGCGCTCACTCAGTCACTGCCTTTTTATCATGGTGGCCTACCAGGTCTACCGCATGCACTACTACCATGGATGGTACCGTTGGACAATGTCAAAGACAGCAGCCATTCCACTCTGGAAGTCTCGATGCTGTATTAGTAGATGTGTGACCAGGTGACCAGGTGACCATGATGACTGCAGTGCAGGCCAAGGCAAAGGCACAGGACTGTCATCGTGTTTATGTGCATGACTGTACATGACTGTACTCAACTCAAGCCTTTTGTACCGGGGCAAAAATGCCATCTTGAAATGCAACTAAAACCCGGACCGACCCGGTCCGACCGTGCCGACCTGAGGGTGAAGGGATTCCGGATCGATAGCCGCAACGCATTTTTGATACAAGGGTGTTTTATCCCCAAGCGTCAAGCTATCGGTCCAAGTCTCTCCCCTCCCTCTACCGAAGGTTCGAAGGAGAGAAGAAGCGTGCTTACGGCGAACGTGTCAATGAAGTCGAGCATGGCTCCTGTCTTCTCTTCCTGTGGTGGGATGGGCTCTGAAGCAGCCGTAGTAGTCAAGAGGCTGGCGCATGGCTTGGCCGCCAAACACAATGCTGCCTATAGCCGGGTTGTAGCTTGGCTGCGGTGCTGCTTGGCATTTTCTCTTGCCAGATCTGCCATCCGTTGCGTCCGTGGATCACGCTCTGTTCGCCGTCGTCGCTTCGACCTTGCGCCTGTCGTCGCTGTCGACCTTGTCCAGGCTGAGGCGCGTCTGGCTCGACAATTTATGACATCAGACTGTATTTACATTAATTTTTATCTCCTTTCTTCCTGTTGTTTAATTACTGTCCGGCGTGTATTTACCGCCAGATTGCCAGGTGCGTGTTTACCACTGCAATTATGAATAAAGTTACTGAGGACGGGACTAAAACCCGGACCCAAAGCGGCAAAGGCCAAGGCAAAGCCTCAAAGGCAAAACTATTTACTTGTAGATCAACATCAGTAGTACAGTACATGGCTGTACTGCATTTCTACGTGACTGTCTCAGTGCTTGGTTGCCAAGGACATCCGCTTCCCAGCACAACGCATCGTAGCAACTGCATCGGCGCATTTCGACGACGCTGTTCAAAAAGCGAAAAAGTGGGAACAGTCACTGCCACTGGTACATGGTAGATATCCATGCATGGCAGCTAGGAGCGATCACAATGAATCATCCGTTGACACATAAAACACAGCGACACTCGACAGGCGTAGTACGTGTACAGCAGCTGGGTGTAGGTTTCCATGATATCCCACCATACCGAGCAAAGGGCTCATCGCGTTTTGACATAATTATCAAGCTGTAGTACAGGTAGTGATAGTGATTAGTGTAGACACTTCTTTCAGTCTTCTTATTGATTTGTTCTGTCAGACAGGCGAACACAGGCGAAGTTTAGTTGAATCAGTAACTGTTCATGGCACCTATGTTGCGAAAGGCGCCCCACCTCATCGAATGAAGGCTAAAAACGCGAGGAGAGAAAGAGAGAGAGAGAAACCTATCCCTAGGTGCAGGACTGTTCGAACTAGAAAGTGGGGGCACATTACGACCGGTTACGTTTAGTGACGGTTCAGCAACGCTCCTCACAATAGCCATTCTGACTTTACCGACAACACTGAATGGTGTTTGGCTAGAAGACTTGAAGTGATCGCCTATGCCCAGCCCCGGCAGGCAGAGTTCAATACAGACAGTCAGTAGTACTAGTAGTAGCTGGTCTAGTCAGTCCCGGACGACATAGCAGAGCGCAGTGCAGTGCAGAGACCACCTGGATAGCGTTTTACCGACAATAGCCGCACAATGTCGGACAAAGACGATGACAGCAGTCTGAATAAAAGCGGTGAGTTGCATACCAGTTACTGTCTTTACATAACTGGCAAACATAATCCTTGCACAGTGGAATAGTTATTATTCCCCTGCTCAAAAGATTTGTTAAAAGGTACTAGGTCGAAACATCTATCCGTATTTCACTAGTTATGCAAGCGCTACCCTGGTCATCAGTCTCCCCCTCCCCCATTATTTGAACCTCAATACAGTTTCCAAATCTGTAATGAATAAATGATATCGACGCAGCCACACCATGGTTTTTGACACACACACATACACACACACACACACACACACACACACACACACACACACACACACACACACACACACACACACACACAGAGTATAATATACAGGTTCAGTAGGCGCCGCATTGAAGGACATTTCCACACCTTCTGACTAGTGTACAAGGACCTTCAATACTCCAACCTTGGCAGTGTCTGCTCCAGAGCCGGGTCAGCGACCCGGTTGGGGGGCACTTGGACCTGTTTGGAAAAAGAACACCGGGTCACCTGTTACCCGGTTGGAAATACATCAGAGAGCTCCAAAATATTTACAACTCCCTGATGTACAATTACAACTCCCTGATGTACAATCATGTACATGCAGTAGCCGCACTAGAACGTACCCGGCTCTGACCCGGCTCTGACCCGGCTCTGACCCGGCTCTGACCCGGCTCTGACCCGGCTCTGACCCGGCTCTGACCTGGCTCTGACCCGGTAGCAATGGTTGTGCCAGGCACACGTGTACCCGGTTGGTTTGAAATCCTGGAGCAGACACTGCTTGGCTGTCCACATGGAATCATACGGGTGCTGCAAGACCTGTGATGGCATTCTCATAGTACAGTTGGCTACTCTCTGAAAGCTGGTGTTGCATTGAGCATTAGAGCTGTTGTTGACAGAAAATGGTTTGACTAAAAACACATTAGCAGGCCGAAATGCTGCTAAGCTGCAGCAAGCAATGCAGTTTCAACGTGCTCAGCCGGTCTGGGGCCTGGTGATCATCACTGATTATGCACGTGCTCCAAATATGTGTGCACGGCCGTGCGATGTAGCCACGCATATTATACATTCTAGTATATGAACCGATGAAGTTTCCTTTGTGTGTGTGTGCGTGTGTGTGCGTGCGTGTGTGTGCGTGTGTGTGTGTGTGTGTGTGTGTGTGTGTGTGTGTGTGTGTGTGTGTGTGTGTGTGCGTACGTGGATACGGTGCGGGCTTGCAAATTTCCTCTATCCTGATTGTGTGCTCCCGCTGGCAGACGATGACATGGCCAACTACTTGGATGACTTTGAAGACGACGATGACTTCAATGCTGACGATGGTGGCGCCAACGATACCCAGGACAGTGACACAGAGGACAAGGAGCTTGAGAAGATGCTCGAAGCTGACGATGCCATGAATGTAGAATTCGAGAAGAGCCTGGCCATGCTCCCTACCAGGTCTGAGGATGAGGGCGTGAGCAAAGTCGCACTGCCACCAACACCACAGGCTGCAGGCAGCCACGCTTCTCCTCGAGCCACGCCAGAAGAGAAGCACAAAGAAGAGACCGCCACCGTGGTATCAAAGACGACCATTAAGGCCTGGGAGTCGGCTGAAAATGCCGATGGCCTTGGGGGGTCTGCACAGGATGTTGTCGTATTGGAGATCGATGGCCGGCTGGAACTGGTCCACAACGATGACATCCGGGCGCAGGACATGATTGGATTGGCACCGGAGGCAGAAGAGAAGGAAGCCGAACAGTTGCAAAGGGAGCGGGAGAAGAATGCACAGCAAGAGTTGGAACAAAAGGAGAACAAGAGGAGAGAAAAGCAATCAACAAGTCAAACTAGTTTGTCCAATCAGTCGAGTATTCAATCCACTGGTGGTACTAGCAGTACTAAGCGGCCAGAAAAACCTGGTAGCAAAGAGGCCTGGGCAGCCCCTGGCCAGTCTACAAAGCCATCCACCAGCACTGCAGCTGCCAGCAAGAAAGCCTTAACTGCCCAGTCACAACTATACTCAACACAGTCCATGCCAAGCTTCGGCACTTCACGGTCTACCTCCAAAGGAGCATCACATCTCAAGTCGATGCAAAGCTCGACCGATGACGGTGCCTTCAATGCCTGGCTTTCACGGAAGAAGAAAAAAGATAGGGCAAAATCAGCGTCAAGACAACCGTCTACCTTATCAAAAGCGGAAATAGAAAAGCAGAAGCGAGAAAGTGGCGAGGCAGCTTTTGCTGGTTGGCTTGAGCAGAAGAAGGAGAGGCAACGCAAGGAACTACAAATGAAGAAGCGGCTTGAGGCTAAACAAAAAGAGGAGGAGAAAGAAAGAGAATCTCGTCAGAAAATGAGTGAGGGCTTGTACGAGGGATGGTGCTCAGAGAAGTCGAAGCAGAAGCGCCTCGAAGCGGAGCTTGCACAGCTTGCAAAGGAGCACGAAGAGGCCAGGATAAAGACAATAACTGAGGAGGAGAACCATGAGGCATATCAACGGTGAGTTCAAATACTTTCCATTGTACAGGTGCCACAATAAAGCCCACCCAACCACTCTACACTGTGTGCACACGGTATTGCCCTCTACACTGTGTGCACACAGTATTGGCCGTTGTTACGGTCACGGGTCATGTGGCTTGACCAAAAGGCAAAGGCATAGTGTGCATGGGGTTTAGTGAGCTGTGTCTGTGTCTGCGTCTGCAATTTCCTGTTACTTTACTAGTGCAATTAATGGTTTGTAGAACACAATCACACTTCACAGCTGTCTTCCTCGTACACCCCGGCTCCATCACACTTTATGGCTGTGCTCCGAGCTCTCGCATGTACCATGTGTACATGTAATGCTATTGAATTGTGACCATTGTAAACATGCACGATGTACATGACAACACCTCCTCATCCACAGCCAAACACTGGTAGTATAGTGAAGCACGACAAACTATAGATCGCACATCCTGTGTGTGTGTGTGTGTGTGTGTGTGTGTGTGTGTGTGTGTGCACGTGTGTGTGTGTGTATGTGTGTGTGTGTGTGTGTGTGCATGTGTGTGTATGCGTGCGAGCGTGTGTACATGTGTGTGTGCACGTGTGTGTGTGTGTGTGTTTGTGTATGTGTGACATGTGTAAGTGAAGAGATGTATTGTACACAAGTAGCAGCGGTGCATTGTGTGCTGTGATGACATGTCACTGAACTCGGCACTGGTGAAGTTACGAAGCGAGCTTGAGTAAGTGAAACCTACTTTGTTCTTAAACTGCCGCTTTGTTTGTAGGTGGATCCAGAGAAAGGAAACGGAGGCGCTTAAAACGCAAGAACTAATGGCACTAAAGCGACAAAAACAGGTTGAAGAGGCGCGGCGAATCAAGAGGTCCCTTGAGTTACGGTATGTACATGACTGTAGTACAGTCTCCAGTCCAGTGGCCGCCGCCGCCGCTGATTTCCTATTCATCTATTCTAACTTTAGCGCCTTCCCTCGCACAAGCAAGTTAAAATAAGCGAGGCATCTTTGGACTTAAGAGTGCTAGCTTCGGAAACACCTGGTTGAAGCTCAGAGTAGAGCAAAATCACTGTGACCAGTTGTGAGAGTGTGGACCCGATCAACTTGTACAACTATAATGATAGTGTTAATGAGGTGGATAGGGAGGGGTGATGGGAAAGACATACTGCAGTGAAGCAAGATCCATTGTCCGGAAAGACGCAGCTGGACAAGAAATATCTGTCTATTTTCTTTCCAGCAAAATAGGCCGGGCACCACTTCAAGTGTGATTTAAAAGAATGAAAGCATAATGATGTCAGTCTTGGGTGCAGTGCAAAGCAATGCAGTGCAGCGTGTGCACTATTGTAGTTCGGATTGCTGTTAACGAGTGCTTCGAGTATTAGCACAGCTAGTGCCCAAAGAAACTTCAAGAAAGCCTTGACGTCACAGTGGTCAACGTGCACTGTATAATTGTCCAAATCCAGAAATGTCAGTCTCGGTCACGGTCTATGCAATACTACCGTATTTTACCGGTTGTAAGCCGTCGACCCCGGTTATAGGTCGACCCCCGTATCCCGGGAGGTCTCATTTCTGCGTTTTAAAGTTTTCACCCAACGAAGCACTACCAACCACTCCCTGCTACTAACACCTCAACAAATCATGTAAACATTCCTTATTGGAGGGTATAACGTCCCAATCCTTGAAAAAGGCCAATAAACTGGCAAACATGTGTACACATGGTGCACTCATGCATGCAGGGCAAGTTATTTTTTGTAAGATTCTGATAGTTCCCGGTTATAAGTCGAATCCCGGTTGTAAGTCGACCCCCACCCTTTCTCCTTCTATTTTTAGTCGTAAAAGGTCGACTTACAACCGGAAAAATACGGTATGTGTTTAGGTGCCACACTGTATAACACACCGTTGGTGACTCCGGAGGTATAAGTGATATTATCCAGTTAAGGAATTAGAACAATCTTGATGATCTCATAACATGTATACGCTGTATAACATGTATACGCTGTAAAGGAAAATACTTGGGTGGACACCAGGGCACACCCATTCCTGCAGCACTGCAAATCGGAGCCAGTTCCATTAGAATACAACAATTTGGCACTTGGCCAACGTCAGCTAAACGAAACAATGGTCATTTACCTGATGTTGGCCAAGTGCCAAAACGTTTAGGAATAGTTCCGGACAAGCACTTAATTAAGAGATGAAGCCTCAAGAAGCCTGATTCTCTGATTGTAGCATTTTCAAGGCAAAGCGTATAGACATGGGCAAGTCTTCCATCATTGAAGGAATAGGTTCAAAACAGGGGCGTCAGAACCGATGCGGCCAAAGCTTTGGCCGCACCAATAATTTTAATGTGAGTTTGGAAACAATGAAATATGGGCTATTTGGGCCCAATTTTCCAAAACATTTCCCGGGGATGGGCCCCCGGACCCATGTCACCCCTCCTCTCGCCTTTCATAGCCGCAATAATGTGGAATACCTTCTGACACTCCTGCTAAGCAAGCAAGTAGCCTTTTCATCCAGTGTTCTTCTAAAAGAATGCTGTATTCTCTTTCCCAGTCATTTCATCTTGAATACAGACGACACCTTGGCAATAAAACGTACCGATTGTTATGTTCCTGGAAGAACATTTTCAACTCATATTACGCTCCCTTGCCTCAGCTTGGTTGAGCGCTCTTTCCGGTTAGTGTCAAAGTTCCCTTCACTCGTGCAAAGCTTGCTGGCTTTCTCGCAGTCAGAGCACTCTGACCCTGATGCTTTGAGCCCATTTAGAAATACCGAGTCTGTTGTTCATTATTGGACTTCATTGCGATTACAGTTTGGCCAGTCCCTTCGAGTTACGCTGACGCCAGGAGACCTAACAAGGTCGAAACGGCTAGCTGTCCGGAGATGGAGAGGTAAATTGTACTGAAGTAAAGTTTGCTTCTCCTGTCTGGTGTGCTTCTTCAATTGTGTATTCTCTTCAGCTACCACCCTCGGTACTAACACTGCACTGCGTGTTGACAGCAGAGGAAAGAAGACTGTTTTCTCGCTCTCAGCCATAGTCATGCAGGCGTCCAATCCAGACCTTGATCCAACATTAGTCAAGTCCTCAGACACTGGAAAGAGTGTGGTCTGATCTGGCTGCTGAATTTGATGACACGTGTCGCTAGGTATGCCATTGTCCAAGCCCGTCAGGTTTTCCGCAACGAGAGCTCCACGTGTGTGTGTGTGTGTGTGTGTGTGTGTGTGTGTACGTGCGTGTGTCAAGTACGGTGCACATATTTCCAGAAACTTGAGTTCACAACAAGATGCTACGACTATGTCTAGCTCTGTGGTGCTGCTGCTTGAGATGTCAGCTGTATGTTGGCGATCTTCTTGTACATCCCAGTTAATGCAGTCACCCCATGCACTAACTTCCCGGCCTTCTCAAGACAAGTCCGCTTTATACTCTATGAGCTTGCACTGCAGCAGCTTTACCAATACCTATAATAACAAAGTGATGTACAGTTGGTACATAGGAGCTACCACATCACACTGACTGTATAATTATAACACTATCGACCCGCACTGTTGGCTTGCCTAGCTACATGTCAGTGGAGCACTGCCGTCCTGTCTCAGTGCTACCTTGGCATCACCTTGGAGGATTATCACGAGCTGCCTTGTTCTTTGCCGTGACTGTCTCGCCGGTATACTGTACACGTGTTAGCCACTCTCGTCTGGTGTTGAGACTGCATATCGGACCAATCACTAACTAGGGAATGACCCCATGTGATAAGTATTTCAAAGCCAAACCTGGCACACTGAGGACAGTGAGGTGCTAGTGATTATAGTTAGTATTACAGTCATTGACCAGTGAAACATACGCCATTGACCAGTGAAACATACGCCATTGACCAGTGAAAGGTCCTGTCACGGTGTTGCCAGTGTTCCAGTGAAGAGTCTTTTCTGTTTCAATTTGTGAAGAACAGGATCTGTACGAGATGAAGTACATGTACACGTCCCGTTATCGGGTGCTGTCTGGCAATCGCTTGTGGGTGAAACTCGGAGTTGTAGCTGAACAGTTTTCATCCTTCTTGGTATGCCTATGTATGTCTCATTGGTGTACAAATAAATGCTTTGCTGGACCAGGCTTGAGTAACATACCCCTAAGTAAAGTAATCATCCCTGAATTCCCCAGTTTGTGTGAGCTCATATGATTTTCACCAGAGCCAACACATCACCACATTTCAGGTTACATGCTGTCGGCTTTCCAAAGGCTTGATCTCCCTGTCACTGAGTCGTTTATAATTATGTGAATTCTTCACTGCTTGTGTGCCGGGTGGCACCAGCACTACAGTATTCATGATCTGATACGCTGTACAAGTACATACATCCATCCAGAGTGGCATACCAGATACACTGTACATACATCCAGAGTGGCATACCAGATACACTGTACATACATCCAGAGTGGCATACCAGATACACTGTACATACATCCAGAGTGGCATACTAATGCACCATTCAGCTACAACCACTTCCAGAAGTCACAAATACAAGTTTGGAACAAATACACATAATATTAAATTTTATATGTACCTGTGCCTGGTGTACTTCGAAGTACATGTACATGTACATAATAATACTACTTTATTATACTGAGCATAGTTTGTAGCAAGCCCGGCCACTGTTACATCTGTCCCCGGGGAAAATCGTGATTCCGCGGACGCGTTTCCCCCCCCCCCGCGCTTTTTGCGATTTTTAAGACCACGTTTTCCGCGATTTTCCCGCGTTTTTTGAACTTTTTTGTTGCACTAGTAGTACATGTACATGTAGTAGTAAAATTTATTATTTTGATAGGGAACTACACGTACACACAGTGCACTGTTCGGTCAGCAACGTCTCATCGTGGCGGTTTTGTACTCAAATATGACGAGTGCTTACACCAGAGACTTGTAACTGATTGATTTCACTACATACTCAATGAAAATTGCCTCATATCAACTGCAAACTTGCCGCATATCAATAATATTCACCGCAAATTATGCCATATTATGCCGCGTTTTTTTGCGATTTTTCCGCGATTTTCCCTGGGGATAGTTACATGCACCATGCATGCTGATCTGTTGAGGAAGACCTAAGCTGCTAGCTGGTACTTCGAAGTATCATGGACCTGGCATGGCACACCGGGCCTGGGCAAGGGCTGCGAGTCACACAGCAGTCTGTCAGCAGCAGCAGCAGACTTGCGGGGTGGGGAATTTGACGCACCCGCAAGAACCCCACTGGCCACGGGTCAAAAGCAAAGCCCAGCGGCCAGATAGCACAGGCCACCCAGCACAGACTCCACTATCATCTCCGAGTCACTCCACACACACAATACAATATCAAACAGCTGAACCACTGCTGCTAGCCTCTGACTTGAGGTCAAGCTGCACGAAAACACAAATTACACATCGCCCAAGACAGCACAACAGACCAGCAGCACAAGTAGTGCACGTTCTACGTGTACACAACCACATTCAGGCAAGCAATCGTCGAGTTTACACTCCAGCCTCCACGCACACACGGAAAAGGACCGTGGCTTGGCTCCCGTCAAAATAAATTCTGGATTAGGGAGAAGAGGAACGCGGCGGCCCTATAAAATGACTGCCAGTGCCTGGTGACCCGGCAACAAAACTATTTGGTAGACCTACTGACCTACTGAGTGTGGCAAACAGGGAGCCGCACCCAAACCACCTGGGGTTGGGAACGACTCCCAGGTGGTATAGGAGCAGGAAGGGTGGGAATGATATCAACACCTACTTGAAGTAAAAAATAAATATCTCAATCAAACATTATTGTGATAAATAGAAAAGCTAGAGTGGAAATACAGAAATTGGTAATGTGGCATAACAGCCTGCAGAAAACAATTGGAAATGAATTCTAAAATAAATGCCTCAAGCCACGATCATCCGTGCATTGTTAGCTATGTCCGTCGATTGTACCATGAGCAGATAGCATGGCCAGAATAATACGTTGGTGAGCAATTTTCAGCAAAGTCTTGAACAATAAACAGCTGGTGAAGTAGTAGGCATCAGCCAAGTAGCTACATAGATAAAGTTGGACAAAACATCACAAAGACCACTACCATGTGCGTTATCCTAAAGTGTCCCTATTTTTGTGCAAAGGACCTGCTGCACCGACAAAGGCACAACATACATGTGTCATACGGCTACAGCAGCTCATCCTCCTCAGATCTGTGTTTCGTCACAGACTGTTCACTGATCCAGTAGGTGCAGCTCCACGGCAGGCAGAGGCAGCAGGACACACTAGCACTGTTCTGTCATATGACATCATCGCCAAATATATGACGTCATTGCACAATAAGTATTTTGAAGTAGTCAAACAGCAGCGTGTCTACAGAGAGCTTCTCTTTTCAAGCAGTGTAGCGTGATTGGGCAAGCCGGAGGAGCCGTAGTGCATAAGAAGACAGTCAAAATCTGGAACGCGGTTGAACGCAATACTTGCTACAGTTATGAGCAACTGGGCAGTGAATCCCCAGATGCGAAACGCCCTATTCCCATGCTCAGGATCAACGTAGTTAAAGGAGTGCATAAGGAACCTGTTCGCATGGAAGTCAATGTACTTTGACGAGTGGTTCTCAGAACTAAGAAACATCTCCAACGGCGCGCGAAACACAGCATCCACTTCTGCCTCCTGAATCCTTGGCGGGAAGTTCTCCGGTATGAAGCCCACCACGGGCACTACGGAACTCTGGTTGCGTGCGAAATGCGGCGGTAACTCTGTGCAAACTTCAACCTGGTGTTTCTGCAGGCCCACCTCCTCACTCGACTCTCTGAGTGCAGTAGCCATGGCACTCTCATCACCCTCATCATACCGCCCACCAGGCAGAGCCACTTCTCCACTGTGGTGCTTCAGCATAGCTGAGCGTTGCGTGAGCAGCACACTCAGCTTATCATCGGCATGGTTGAGAAACAATGGCACTAATACTGCAGCTGGCTGGTGTGGCCTTATGCGATCCTCAGATAGACGACAACGCTCGTGGTCCTCGAATCGGCGTCTCGCCAAAGAAGTTATTGATCCAGTGGTAGCTACACTGGCAGCAGAGGCAGCTGTACACATCGTCCTCTCCACCGATTTTACTAGCATTATAATCCTATTAATTTTTGCTTCGAAGTGAGGATAATGTTTTGGTCTTTTTGTAGCAAATTTCCAGGTAAGGCAATGACTGGGGAGGTAACTAGCTGAACTTGAAGTGAAGGATCGTGAACGGATTGGACAAGGACGTGACGTCTCTACGACAGCTAGCCAACGATGTGGCCAGAGCTACAACTACAAAAGTAAAACCTACAAAACAAAACAAAAAAGCAAGACTCTTATCAAAAAGACTCGAAAAATCTGCATACTGTACATAAAACTTGTGCACGTGTGAATCAAACAGATCTGATCTGTCTGCAATCTGATGCATTGTCATTGATGCAGTTGAGTATCATTCGGGGAAATCCCCATGGAATACTATTGCAGTAACCAGGTAACCACTGGTAACTGTTATCATCAGGCATTCATGGCGTAAGGGGTCGTCCGTATTTTTCGAAAAATTAAAAAATCCGTCCTCAGGCAGAAAGGGCTAGGGGGGGTGGGTGGTCAAGAGCGCTGGCGGAATTTTATTTATTTATTTTTTCTTCAGTGACTTCCATACACTTGTTGCACTGACATGTAGTGCATGCACTGTAGACGTAGCGTAGGATCGCAAACACCAGTATGATATACCGGTACATGACTCTTCATGTACTATAATGTAGTTGTAGGAGGTGCATGGCCGTCGGTAGACCTCCTACTCACTTTAGCTACTAGTAATTGACATACATGTTCATGTCTTTTTGCACATTTTCTCTTTTTCCCAACTCCAATGTTCATTGTATATACACAAATAGGAGATCCCCCCCCCCCCCGATATTGGCGTCAGCCTTTGGGTAATTCTGAAATAAAGATTATTAGATTATTATGTACATGTAGGTGCAATCAGTGAACATGGGGTCAGGAGTTCTTATTTTCGAGCTGGGCATCGGTAAAATCAAAAAATTATTGGGAAAAAATAGGGGGTGGGGGGGGGGGGGTGGGTCAGAGACAATTTTGCACGAGGACGGATTTTTTAATTTTTCGATAATTACGGACGACCCCTAATCGCGGTAATCATACCATCAAGAGTACGGGGTTATGTACTCTTGATACCATGCATACCAGGGCCTGTGATAGGGACCGGCGGATTCTGCTCGAAAAGGTGGCAGATTCTGCTCGAAAAGCAGGGAAATTGGCAGAACCATACAAACCTTATGGCGGGCAATTCCTCGAATTCTGCTCCATTTCTTTATCCACATACCAAACCGTGCATGAAACGTACCAGAAAAAGTACCGAACTCTGCCAATTTTTCTGCCGGCAGAATCCGCTGGACCCTAGCCTGTGAGTGTGAGTAGTAAAATACCCTATGGTATATATACCATAGGGTATATACCCTATGGTATATATACCATAGGGTATATACCCTATGGTATTTTCCTACTCCCTTCAATCAAAGTGTTCTGCCGACACGGTGCTGTAATCGTCTCTCGGTCTTTTTGCGGGAGAAGAATATCACTCAGTAGACACTGATGTATGCGGCTCATTGTAGCCTGAGATGGATACACTGAGGACTGCACCATGGCAATGGCATCCATTGCCATGATGATTGTACGGTACAATGCGAACGGGGAGCAATGCTTGAGAAGAAGTTGACCAGTCCAATCAGAGTCAATATCAATACGGTGTGGAAGACTATGCAACACAGTCACAATTTAAGTAGACCCCTAGCCGGTGTGCCATAGCCTTGAGGAGGAAGGCTGAAAAGGTCATGACAGCACCTTTCTTTTTTTTTAAATAGGTAAGGCCACACCAAGTTAATTCTATGTTTCGTGTCGGATATTTTCTGGAAAAGGCATGCGGGCGGGCGGAAAAAAACAAAAACAGAAGAAAAAACAAAACTCCATTCTATGTGTACTGACTACTGAGCCATGGTGCACACAGAATACCACTACTAAACTGTCACTTCTATCCAAAACGACAACAAGTCGTCACAGGACAGCTGGCAGACTGGGCTGGAGCCATACAGAGATTTCATGGATGGCTCCTCCTGCATTTTGACATGAGTCGAGTGGGATCCCGCTCCATCACAATCGTGGAAAATCTCGAAGTCCTTGACACCTGGAATCTCTGCTCACTTGGTGAGCAGGCCCTAGGCCTACCGCACGGCTTGGAAAAATAGAAATTTTCATCTCTCGCACCTTCTACGTACCATCGCCTGGAATGCAAGATTATCGAGAAGCTGATATTGATAACCGCTGATCTGCCATACTGGCTAGAGAATGTTCGCCAGAACAGCCATCGATTGGCTCGTCTAGGTTCTTTTTTTTCTTGTCAAGGATTCGAAAAGGTACGCGGGCGGGTGACGCGAAACATAGAAATAACTTGGTGTGGCCTAAAGTAAATAAATATCTCAAGTCACTGAATTACTCTGATGATGCCAAACGGGCCAACTAATGAATTATACTGGCAGAACGTTATTCTTTTCGCGCAGCTGAGAGCCTGTTCGGGGATGGAGGTGTTCTCAAGTAAATACAGCAATAACTTAAAAAAAACTAGAGCCACGGGAAAAACAGAAATGAGTAATAACAAGCAGCCAAACCTTACTTCAAAAAATCAATACTTGACACATGATGCTACGGATAAGTCACACATGGCCAACTATGTGTGTTATCTATCACTGATTGCATTGTAAGCAGATGGAAACGAACATTGTTAGCAACTTGTTACGCAACACCAGCAGTCTCCATGCGATTCAACCATGATACTTTCGGCTGAAATCCATTTCAAAATCAGTTTAGCTATTTCGTCAGCTGGTGTGCACACGCCAGTGCACATACTCCAGTGCGATACACTGGTGACAGGACAACGGCTCAAGCTCCCAGGGTCAGCATTTGGCAACAGAATTCCTTGATCCAGGATTGGCAACTGTATTGCCTGGCGGCAACAGCAGAGGCAGCAATGCACCGCGGCTGTTCTATCAAACTGTTGGGTCTTCACCGCAGGTAGGAGAACCGTGGCCACGCAGCACAACTACGCAGAGGTTTCCTTGTTTTCAAGCAGTGTAGAGCAGTTGTTGGACAAAGTCGGACTGTAGTGCCTGAGGCGACACTTGACCTCTGGAACACGGTTGAACACAATGCTTGCAGTGGTCATTAGCACTTGGGCGGCGAGTCCCCAGATGCGAAACGCCCTATCCCCGTGCTCAGGATCAACGTAGTTGAAGGAATGTATGAGTAGTTTTTTGGGGGCCCTGGATAACTGATAATAATAGGAGGTGTAATTTTCAGAACTGAGAAACATTTCCAGTGGTGCGCGAAACACAGCATCCACTTCTGTCCCATGAATCCGTGGTCGAAAATTCTCCGGTATGAAACCCACCACGGGCACAACAAGACTCATATCTCGTACAAGATGCGGCGGTAGCTCAGTGCAAACTTCAACCTGGTGTTTCTGCAGGCCCACCTCCTCACACGACTCTCTGAGCGCAGTAGCCACGGCGCTCTCATCCCCTTCATCATACCGCCCACCAGGCAGAGCCACTTCTCCACTGTGGTGCTTCAGCTTAGCTGAGCGTTGTGTGAGCAGCACGCTCAGTTTATTATCGGCATGGTTGAGAAACAATGGCACCAGTACTGCAGCTGGCTGGTGTGGTCTTAGGCGATCCTCAGATAACAAACGACAACGCTCGTGGTCCTCGAATCGGCGCTTCGCCACAAAACTAACGTTACTTGCGGACCTAGTGTTAGTCGCAGCCAGTGCAGGGGCAGCGAGTGTGCCTGCTGCACATATCGTTCTTTCGAATGACCTCACTGCCATTTTATATTCCTACTCGTCTCCAGGATGCACTATTTACTAGTATTCTAAAGATCTATCCGGCGAGCAACAGCTACATTGTGGTAACGACGAGAGTAAGTGCTAGTGATATACGATCCACCCGTGGTAGATCTACTCCTGGTAACACATCACTAAAAGGCAATACTCGGCAACAGCTAGTCGTCCGCAAACGAGTGCGTGTGTCCAACCTCGGTGCCCCGGTGATTGCCGAGTGATTTGTCGGAATCCTGAGCCAACTCGCCTGGCACGTGCTCCTCGAGCAGGCCAGAACTTGGCAGAAGGACTGGCCAGAGGCACTAGTTGCACTGTACGGACAGACTAGATGCAGTCGGTAGATCCTGTTGTTGTTGACCAGGGAGTTTGTAGGTCTACGACTAGTCGACTACTACCTGGCGTTGACTATTGCCAGTATTGGTCGACATATCACTACATCGTCATGTAGATCTATCAGCATAATACTCGCTATCCGAGGTGACATTACCATGATTATGGGGTGACATACATGTAGATCTAGCTATTCATCACAAAACGTAAGGATATCCGGATGCACTGTAGTGTCTACTACTGCTAGTACTACTAGGCAAGAGCACCGCCCACTGCGAGATTGAAGAAGCAATGTACTCTTGTCCTTTGAGTCTGGCTCTTGCGTCTTGGGGGAATGGTAGACAGGTGCCAAAGACAAAGGTTGCACCACGCGTGCACGGTAGACCTACCATATGCGGTATCACAGACAGTGTCGGAGACAGGTGAGAAAAAGTAGGGGTGTCTGTCATGATTTTGACTCTTGAGGGAATACATTACATTTTCGGGTCAGTTTCAGAACCAAAGCCAGGACATTAACAGTTTCGTTTCACGTTGAGTGGCAGATCCAAAAACCAACTTTATATTACTTCTGTCCGATTTGTTATCGGGCTTCGGCCAAAATGCGGCCTGCAGACTCGGGTCTGATCCTTTTCTGAATGGGCTCACGTGTCAATGTACTGCAAAGACTGTAAATACTGTAAATATACAAAATTTTGGCAGCCGGTTAATTTCGGCTATATTCGGCACCGGCCCTGAACGCCGAAATCAAAACGCTGATGAAAATTCTGACATTGGCTTTGGTGGTGTACTAGTATCAAGAGTACATAACCAAGAGTACATGTACTCCTGCTAGTATCAACCCCGTGCCGAAAATAAATCGCTGCCCAAATTGTGTATATTTAGAGTACATAGATGTAGATGCAGGAGCCGGGGGATTAGCTTGATGGCAGATAATGCCTGAGGAGTAAGTAAGACACAAGCAGCCTTTTGGACTTTCTGTCCAAGAAGTTGTAGTGTTGAATTTCTATGCATGTCCTGAGGCAGAGCGTATATTCAACAGCAGAGGAGGTGGCCATGCACTCTAAAACACCGAGTTCCACACTGATAATTATGGTCGAGCCACATGACCCAAACCTAAAAAGAAGAAAAAAGGGAGAACCGTGAGGATTTTACTACACTGCGCTCCCCACTCCCCAACAAGCTTTGGCATCATCGTGTTTGAACATGGTACATGTACTTGAAGGGGTCTGTGGGTACTCCCCTCTCCGGCCCCAGCAGTTACAAGTGAACGGAAACAAGGCAGCCCGTGTCCTTAGAAGATATGATGGAAAGTTGATGTGGATGAAACACAAGATATATGAACAGTGCTAAAACCAGCAAAATTGTTTAAAAAAATAGCAAGCCTGCAGCTGACACAGACCTATTCGGCCATGACCTGCATGGGTTGGGTTGTGTGTACGTGGAGAGACAGCAGCAAAGCAGTGACATCATCATCAGCAGCCGTGACATCATTAGCATTAGTAGCAGCAGTAGCTCAAAGGCCCATAGAACGACCAGACGGAAAACAGCAGTTGCCAGAATTTGAAAAGTAGCAAAACCGGGTCGCTTTCAATTCAGAGTCCTATGTAAAACGGAATATTGTAGTTCAACAGAATAAACTATCGTTCACATAATTATTGCAGTGGGAAACTAAAGTGAGAAGGAATACTGCAAAATATAACGTTAGAAGAAGCGATGAAGACGGAACAAGAGCAAAACACTCGAACATCTTCAACAATAAGTAAGGGAGGGGGGGGGGGAGGGGGGAGTGCATACTCACATCATGATGAGTGGAAATAGAGATAAATTAATTCTAAGATAAAGCCAGTCAGCGGGATATTTCGCTTGGAGAGCTCAACCGAGCTTCATGGCACCACCAAGTTTCGGCTTGCCAGCCCCAGCAGCTGCCGCCCGCTTGGCTTTGGCTGCTTCTTGGCGCTTGCGCTGCTCTGCACGACGCTGCTCACGGAGCGCATTCTTCTCTGCAGTAGTGGTGGCGGTGGTGGAGCTACTGGACACAGCTGCTGTGTCACTAGATGGAGATGCTGTAGCTGCAGTGGACCGAGCGGTGGGACAATCGCCATCTCCAAGGTCTCCCCAGTCGCCAGTGTCACCCCAGCCGTCATCACCCCCATTACCATCGCCAGTAGTCGTCGTCACCGCAGAAGCAGCAGCAGCCGCTGGTTTCACCATGGCCGTACCAGAGGATTTCGTTTTAGCGGCTGATTTGCTGGAAGACGTGTCTGCAAAGAGGCTTGCAGCGGTGGGCATGGAGTCATCTGTTCAAGCAGTATGACAAGAATAGATCTAATTGTTACGAGCAGTGGGCATTGCGCTGCAACCATACTGCATAATCCAGTGCTTGCCACAGCAAGCAGGAGTGGTGACAGGTCACCTCGGGACATTCTACAGTATGTATGCACCTTAAAACTTCATCTTATTTATCTAAAAAAAAAACAATGGCTTTATAAAGGAGATAACATTTGAAGCACATGTATGTTTTGCGAAAAGAGAGTTTCAGTGACTCGTTTGTTTATTATGAGACGAGTCAATGGGTCAGGTCTGGGTTAGGGTCTCGTCAAGATCTCGTAGATTGGATTCGTTTACACGAGTCCGGCCTATTTGATTGGTGGGTAGCTTTGAGATCGCACAGTCCCAACTACGGAAACATCATACCAAAACAAGAAGTATGATCTAGTACCCGTACAGTTGTACCCGTATTTCTGTTGCTGTCTCTCTGTTGCCGTCTCTCTGTTGCTCTTTCTGTTACCGCCATGTCGCCGTGACAATCAAACTGCACCTTGTTCACGAGTCACTGAACCTCCTTTTACGCATTACACAACTCCAACACGAAATGAAATCGATATCGTTTCGCGTACAAGTTCGCAACGAGTCACTGAACCTCCCTAATAACTACTGTACTAACAGAATTTCCAGGCCAGCAGAAAGGGCAAAAAGCGGGTTTACAATAGAGTGAAATTTTGGAATGGACTGACTTTTAAGCCATGGCGTTGTAATAAGTGGATCATTTCACATCTAAAATAGCTAGGAAAGGAGCGGTGTTTTGAAAGGCTATGGCTTTAAAGGCACAAATATACGGGCGATACTGTAAAGAACAGACTACTGTTGATCACACTATGCTTCATTTCCCCTCCCAGCAGCCTGATCGAGTGTACCTTGCCACAATCTGTGTCATGGAATACCGTAAAGTCGCGGATAAAAGCCGGGTTTGCATACAAGCACATCGCGGATAGAAGCCTGAAAAATCAAACGGGTCAAATGCATATAAGCCTGTCTCGCGTAGAAGCCTGGCTTCTATGCAAGCGCGGACCGGGTAGGTCAAGAGTGCATGCGCTATATACAGTGCATAGTAAAACTGCCGCCATACCGGTAGTCAGTTGTAGATCTACGCGTGTCGCGCGTATAAGCCTGGCTTCTATGCAAGCCCTGATCGGCCGATGTGCATACAAGCCTGGTTTGCATTGAAGCCTGATGCAGAAAGCGGCTTATGTGCTTATAAGCCCGGCTTTTATCCGCGACGTTACGGTATTGAGCAACGAGATTTGTGAAGAGTATAAC
Source organism: Sycon ciliatum (assembly GCF_964019385.1). Classification (NCBI taxonomy): domain Eukaryota; kingdom Metazoa; phylum Porifera; class Calcarea; order Leucosolenida; family Sycettidae; genus Sycon; species Sycon ciliatum. The sequence continues at coordinate 72,563,931 of NC_088643.1, read as the reverse complement.
ATGTACTGTGAAAATTTATGTCCGACAAATTTGTTAGTTTGCCGATGTAACTGTTATTCGTGGAATTTAGTATTAAACCAGTCACCGTAAATTAGTTTTATAACACAAAAAAACACATACCTTTCACAAAGCCATCCATGCTGGAGCCACTTGATGTTGGCTTGCTGGCCGATAATGACATTGCGCCCTTCTTTGCCTTAGCACTGCCGCTAGCCGCACTGGTGCCTAAGCCGTCTTTCTTGGACTTTGTTGCGCCTAAACTAGCAGCAGGTTTGGTCGGCGCACTCTGAAGGACAAGAAGACAGAAAACAATTTTCAGCACACGTAGATCTACACAGCATGCCCAAGAGTAAATAAGCTCTCCAGAGTATGCAACTGAGCATATGGGGTCTCCGACGGCGAAAACTAACAAAATGATTGTGTTCAAACTTCAAAGTACATTTCGTACCACGCACAGCGTAGGTTAGCAGGCACACAGTCCAGATATCTGACATTAGCATACTGATGCCAGTCATGACACACATAAGCCGAGTGGGATTCTGTCATGGAGTGCATTTTTAACTACTCTCGCTACAAACAAGCTGGGTACAAACAAGCTGGGAACAAACAAGCTGGGTACAAACAAGCTGGGTACAAACAAGCTGGGTACAAACAAGCTGGGTACAAACAAGCTGGGTACAAACAAGCTGGGTACAAACAAGCTGGGTACAAACAAGCTGGGTACAAACAAGCTGGGTACAAACAAGCTGGGTACAAACAAGCTGGGTACAAACAAGCTGGGTACAAACAACGACGTGAATACTGGACCATGTGACATGAGTTTCCCCATAGCATGAGTTTCCCCATAGCGTGAGTTTCCCCATAGCAAGGGTATGTATAGTAGAGTTGCAAACTCTTTGGGAGCTTGGTTACTCTTAGTATGACTCTAAGTCAAGCAGCAAGAAGACATAACTAGCTGAAGGTTACCCACGAGTAAAGTATTCAGGATGAGGTACCAGCATTTGGAAATTTCTATACATGTATCGACGTGTATCCGTGTGTATCAAACAGACTTTGACAGATAATGAAAAGGGAAATGGCGGAAATACCCGTACATGAGAAAGCAAAGCAAGCAATGCTGTGTAAAATCACAGCAGCAGCAGCAGCAGCAGTGGAAGTAGCAGCAGCATTATCTCCTTACAATGCAATGTACTACAGGTAGACTCCCTCTAATTCGAATACGGTATAATTCGAACATTCCGTGTAATTCGAACTTTTTCGTCGTACCGATCTTCTGCAAGTCACTTCAAGTCAAAATCGAATGCATAATTCGAAGTACGAAAAGTGCGCCGGTTGGATAATTCGAACCCAATCTTCGTCCAGAAGAGATGTTTACAGTACATTGTCTATGTCCTTTGAACACTTATTTCGAAGTGAGATTGAGTTGCTATCCTTGTAATTCGAAGTTCATTCTTTTCTCCTTCTCTAGCCAAGAGTAGCTCAAAAATCGATCGATGGTCCGCTGCAGGATCGACTGTAGCGTTCAAGAAACCCACCTTCTCTCGAAATTTGATTCAAGCCCGTGCGAGGCAAATTGCAAAGGTTTGATTGAAGACGACTTCTTCCAGGTGGCTGACTCTCTTCGCGGATCTCGATGGCCTTTCTTGCCGCGCCAGCTCGTGCGTGGAGATGTTGGCGCACAACAACATTATTGTTGTAAATATTGTCTATGCCTATCGTCCACTTCCGTTCTTCAGAACGACGTGCTGCTATCCGACGGCCTTTCATGACGCGGATTAGGCAGCGCAGTTCTTTTCCGTTGAAATTGTTTCAGGAAAGCTGAAGTGACTGACAACTTCTTCACTAGAAAATGAAGATAATGTCAAAATGATTTTGTGTCTATCCAGTGTTTTGATGATCCGTTGTACATGACGGGTACGACCACCTATGTTTCGTTGATGCAAGTAAAAATGTGCAAAAAATATTCAGCGTGCGATTTCAAGCATTTTGACATACATATCAGTGCATGGGGCTGCATTTGGATAATTAGAAGTTCCGGATAATTAGAAGTTAGGGCCTGGCAATTTGAGGTTCGAATTAAAGGGAGTCTACCTGTAGAACAAGGTCATGCACTTAACTTACATCTATAGCTGTTCCCCAGTCAGCGTCGTCGTCATCATCACCCCAGCCATCTCCAGAGTCGCCCCATCCATCACCACCCCCAGTGGTGGTGGCAGTGGCACCGCTGCTGCCACCGGCACTACCACTCACAGTGCTGTCCGTGTTGCTATTTGCTGTTGTTGCTGCTGCTGCCGCCTTGGTAGAGGTCGCTGCTGGCTTTGACGCTTGTGATCCACCAATTCCACCCAACTTCGCTCTACTGCTGGCTGGCGGTGGCTGGTGACTGTCTGCCTTTCTTGACGCATGAGTGCTGGCGTTGCTTGTGCTTGCACCCTTTGTTGAAGTAGTCTTCTTCGCCGCGGGACTCTGCAAGGAGAAGCCAGAGGACAAGTGCACTGCCGCTGAGCTCACAACACACAGTAGTACACAGTAGTAGATATTAACAGCAAGGAGAGGACTGAAAGTCTGCACATTTTCGGCGTGTTTAAATTTCGACCTCCCAGGGCTAAAACACATTTCGGCCGCATTATAATTTCAGGCTGTACTGCTGCTGCTGCCTGTGTTCACTGTCACACTGAACACTGCGAAACAAACTTTCGGCCGCCACACGTCTTAGGTCAAAAATGGCCAGGCCGAAAATAGGCGAAAATAAACATGCACTGAATACGTGTTGACATACAGTAGGTTGTCAGGCATTACCGTACACTGCCAACAGCACACATAGCGTGCCACAACAGTCCATTCAGAAAAAGACGAGCGCTGGCCCTGGAGAGCGCCCGTGTTTGGCGAATTTGTGGTACACTGTGCAGTGCTGCGAGATTCGAAACTTGAAAAAGGGTCCAAAAAGGTACCTCAACTGGGGTTCGAACCGCAAATGTACTGTTATGCAAGTGGAGTAAACAGCCTGGATTTTCGTGGTTTTTACCCAATTCAGTGCTTTGGGGGCCAAACCTGGCCGAAATCCTATTTAGACCGGCAGCCAAATTTGAGAAATCGCTCGTATCAACAGGCGTGCTTCCTTTTTCTGCTGACAACCTGCAATTTCTACAGTGCATTGACTATACTTGTAGGAAGCTGAATCTTTTAGTTGGCCATGCTAGAGCTGTGCAGAAACAGACATACCGAGAGATTTTCTGCACTGGAATTTCACAAATCTCCGGCCATTGAAGCACCTTCTTCAAGCACTCAATACCCTGAAAGATTCAAAAATTCAAGACGTTGCCGGCTCAAACCCCACATCGGGCGACTTTTTTTTCTTTTGTTTGGAACTGAATTGCAGTGTTCTCGTGGTATTTAGCCAGTAATTTTAGCAGTATGTCAAGCCGATCGTAATTAACTTCTTCACAGAAGTAAGAAAATTCACTGAATCCCCATCAGGACCATCAATCCGGAAGCGTTTGTAAGAGCAAGCATGTTCAGGCTTTCCGTCTTCTTGCGAGAATAAAGTAAAGACAAGACAATACAAAAGAAATGTGAATTAGAGTGTCAACTGCCAGCACAAAGGATCACTAACGATCGTGGCAGTTGCGTGCATAGTCCCCTTCCCATCTAGCGTTTCTTCATTCCGATCGTTGTTGTCCGAGCAGAAAAAATGGCGTTGTTCGGGGTCACGGTGCTTGGAAGGCGTGTCTCTGAGTGCCTAACCTCCATGGCAAGAGCGGTTTCCACCTCAGATACCCTTGTTGCTGACACAGAGTGACCGAATCGGTTCAGCATTGTCACCAACTGCTGCGACCGGGTCAGATGGCGTGTCGTCATGGCCAGTGCAATGTGTTTTGGTGGCACCACTCTTCCATTGCTGGCGGCGTACACAATATCCTGGGATATAGAATCCACCAGCCTGCCCACTCTCTCGTTAACTTCTGCACGCCCGCCAACACAAGCCTCTACGTCTGGACCGCCTATGACCCACGCAAGAAAGTTGTGAAGGACGACAGGGACGCAGCGTGCAACTGACTCTTTGGTTATTTCAGTGGCATGGGGTGTGGAGGTCAGGACCGGCTCAACCTCTCTGACGGCATGCTGCACCATAATGGCGGCATGAAACAAATCCATTTCAGATGTTGCCGGCGCAGCTGACGCCATGAAGACCTCATCGTCTTCTTCTGTTCGCCCTCCGAGATCGCCAATCACAGATGTCATCAAGCCAATATAGTTCTCCTCACTGAGGTGAGCGGCAATCACCTTCTCCGGCCCCGTGACAGAGGAGCGAACGAACTTCACCCGGCCTTGGTACTGATTCAGTATCCTCGCTTTGACCAGCTCCGTTTTGTAGTTAGGGCTTGGTCTGCCGAGTGCTTCAAGCCTAGCAACGAATTTGCCGCGCAGAAACTGAATGGTGACAGCTCGTATGCAGTGGCGGATCCAGGGGGGGGGCCCAGGGGGCCTGGGCCCCCCCTTTGAAAATTTCGACCTTGGTCTAGGATTACAGTAGACTGTAGAATGAGCGCTCGAAATTACTTGGCGTGTCAAGTGGGTCACGCGTGCTGGGTACTTTTATACGTGTCCGGTCACTCCGGTACATGGTGTCACGCACCGAGCATGAGTCTGTACTAGTCAGCGCGCTGTGTACCGGTGTACAACTACTGTACGCACTGCAGTACTGCGACCTGAGGACACGGCCGTACTTCAAACATGTGAAAAACGTGCCAAAAATGCAGGGCCTGGTACATAGTGCAGCGATCGCGTTGGGCTGAAGTCCTGTATGGTGCACGGTGCTGTCGACTTCGTCCTTCCTTTTTTCTTTTTCAATTGTCAGAAACTACAAGTATACGCTCTCTAGCTCTCTACTTCGCTTGTAGCCAACGGGTTACCTTCAGATATGAGATGAAGAGGAAAGGGTCTGACATCAGGTCGTTCTTCAGTGGACCGGTAGATAAGAGAGCTCGCGTTGGAGAGCCGTCCAAAGGTCCGTCGCGGCCGCTGTCGAGTGGAAATGTTCCAGTGCAGTTTGAAAATGTCGTGAGAATGGAATAAAACTAGAAACCGGCGGATTCTGCTCGAAAAGGTGGCATATTCTGCTCGAAAAGCAGTGAAATTGGCAGAATCATACAAACCTTATGGCGGGCAATTCCTCGAATTCTGCTCCATACTATAGTATTTTTATCCACATACCAAACATCCATGAAACTTACCAGAAAAAGTACCGAATTCTGTCAATTTTTCTGCCGGCAGAATCCGCCGGACCCTAAAAACAACTGCTCTTCACAGCTTCAGGACTTTGTTGTTGTTGTATTTGTTGTTTTGTTTGGGGGGGGGGGGGGGGCGGATACCTTGGGCCCCCTCTTCGGCCAAGTCCTGGATCCGCCACTGGTATGCCTCCTCTCCCATCTCGCTGCAAGATCTCGTTGTCGATGACATCAGCGACAACATCGAAGGCCTGCTGGTATATCGATGCAGTCTCAGATCGCTCCCGGCTCGACTGTGTAGTACAGAGGGTGAACTTGGCATAGCACGAGCGATGGTATACAGTATCGGTAGCGATACAATCCGGATTACTCTGGACCTCCAGGAGTATGCGGGCATCTTCCTTCTCCAACGCAGCGTCCAGAATCCTCTGCGCTGCGTCAAAGCTCTCGCACACTGACAGCTTTTCAGCTGGCTTCCCTCGCTTCCGCTTGCTCTGTTGTTGGCAGTACAAACACAGCTCTTTCCGTGTTGGCTGTGGCGCTGTGCTACGTGTACATGGCCTTTTCGGAGGTAGTGGCTGATCATCCTCATCTGAGGCTGAGGAATCAGAGCAAGAACTGTTGGCATTTGCTTGGGCTTTTGAGATTCTCTCGAGACTTTTCTTGTGCGTGTACTTCCTGTAACACTCTACATGTACAAACCCACGAGGTTCAGCATTCTCATCTGCGCAATTCTGTTGAACCAGGAAGGCACAAGTTGCATCCTGCCGTAACAATGCTGCTTTCACGATTCTCGGCCAAGACACATCTGTAACATTCCGCTGATTGGTAGCGCCAGGGCAGCAGTGGCACAAGCATCGCTCCCAAGACATACCAGCTGCAGGAACAGTGGGATACATGCAAAGGCAGTCCGGGCTGTTTGTTCAAGAGCTTCAAAACTAACAAATTTAAATTACAAATAAACTCACCGTGCTGCGTTCTCCTCATTTCCTCGTCGTGTCGGCTCGCATAAAACCAGAATGCTACTGCTGGGTGAGGGGTCCGCACAGTCCTCGTCCTCGGTGCTGCTCTCCTCACTCTCCATTCTACCTCAATACACCTGACGATAACTAAAAACTGTCGTGTGGTCGAAAGGCAAGGACAATTGTCATCTACTTCGAGTGTTGAGAATTGAATTCAAATTTTCCCGGGGGCCGGCGTCGTCATTCACATCACCTGCTCAGGTATTCAAATTTGTGCGGCTTTGAGCAGCGCATGGGGTGCGTATTGTTCGAACCTCGAAATCAAAAGTCGACGATTTCGCGAGGTTGTGCACAGCTCCGCGATGGCCAACTACGCCAGGTACAATCCCAAAGGGGCTGCCTACCAGCATACAAACTTTCAGCTTGTCAGCATAAAAAGGAAACGTAAAACAGGCTTTTGAAAATCGGCAGTCAGACTAATTCTTGTTATGGCTTGCTCTTCGGAGAAATAGACTTAAAAAACACAATCGGAAGAGCATTCCATGGGGGATTGCCAAAAAAATTGTGACGAAAACTCAAAATTTGACCCGTTTATGGCCAAAAGCTAGGATATCATCTTTTTCTGAATGGACTGTAGTCACACTACAACCAACGGGTACCAGTCACTGAGTGTGTGATGTCGGCCAAGAGGCCAACACGTGTTGTATTGGTGTACACTGTATGTACTATGTAGTACGAGAACATCACTACAATGCATCAGTGCTTCGACCACAGACAAAACAAAGACAACCATTTCAATTCATGATAAACGCGATATCGATTGCTGATGACAGCCGGCGGACATCTTACATCGAATGATCCACCAAACGATCCCCAGTCATCATCGTCGTTCCAAGCACCAGAGCCATCGCTCTCATTCCCACCGCCATCACTGTCTTTCCTCTTTGCGGAACTTCCAACATTGCTCTTTGTTGGTCCAGATGATGATGACGACGGAGCTGACTTCTTCGCCGGTGCAGATGCAGTAAAACTATCCTGGGTGTGCAAGGATTGAGCGAAGAACAAGATTGCAGAATATGATGAGCAGTCAGCCACAGGAATAGATACAGTGCCCTGTACAATGAAGTATTAAGGATAAAATCAAAGGGCATGATGGATCCACCACAGCTCTTGAGAAAAGAGGCAGATGAAGCCAAGCCCGGTTATCCAGAACCTCGGGGCGACGGCAGCATTTACAGTGCACTTTACGGTACATCCCTTTCCCCAGCCGTTTGACCTCGGATATAGAGTCAGATCTAATGTACCGATCCGTATGTCCGTTGGAGGAATATTGTACTGGAGCTTTGTTTTGCTGATCATGAAGCAGGCCGGTGATACGCACATGAGCATACATGTAGGGTAGATTGCACTCTAGAGGTAGCATGTCTGTACCTCAATGGCTTCCCAGCTTTCGTCATCGTCGTCATCCCAACCGGTATCAGCTTCAGCATGGCCTGCATAACATACATGGGGCCCACCCATCCACCCACACGTACCCCCACACACACACGCACCCACCCACACACACACACACCCACCCACCCACCCACACACACACACACACACACACACACACACACACACACACACAGACCCAAACGATGCATACAAACAAGACACTTCAAACCAGCCCAAACACCAGCATCATCACAGTGGAGAGGTAGCAATACTCCTCCAGTCAGAGTTAAACTCATTTCACTGGCCTAAAACAAAAAATAGACTAAAGAAAATTGAAATCTCCAGAGTACGAGAATGCTTTGCAGCACGAAGCACGACATCTAAAGAAATATGATTTTAACCCAACTCCATACCCACTCTTCCTTTCCAAGCAAAACAACATTGCAGATGTTGGATACAGTCCGAATAGAGCGCAACAAAGGAAGGATACACTCCGGCTACCGCATAACAATAGTTGCAATGCAACATGCTGTTCAGTGTTCACCTACCTGCAACAGAGCTGTGCGCTGCCTGCACTCTTGAAGAGTCCGCGCGTCCTTTGCCACCAGCAGTGGCTACTGGCTGTGGTGGCTTGGCCTGTGCTGTTGTGCTCGCCATGCCAGCTGATGACTGAGACTGGGCAGCAATTGGCACACCACCAGCTCCACCACCAGCAGCAGCACCACCGTCTATGGATGTGCCGTCGGACCTGTAGATCTTGGACGTCAAGGAGGTCACTGCCCAGCCAGCCCAGCTTGCCGCTGAGGCACCTGCTGCCAACCCGGAACTTCCAACACCAGCAGCTGCAGCTGTACAGGCATATGAACACATCCGCGCAAACAATGACATGCACACTGGTAAATATTCAACCCCACCCCCTTCCCCAATACACACACAAACCAAACATGAATACACAAGGTAAATAATTCATGCCCCCGCTATCCTCTAGCTTTCATTACTTCTTTTTCCCCGACCCACAACAAGCCTCTTGGTGCTAAAGATTCGCAAAAAAAGAAAGAAAGAGAAAGAAAGCAAGTAAAGGCCTTACCGCTAGCATCATCTGGTGCTGCTGCGCCACGCGTTCTTGACGACTCCTCCAGTTTCTGGATGAACACCGAGGCCCCTTCAAAGACCTACATGCATTGAGAACCACATCCAAAGCAGCAGTGCATGCCATGTTATCGGTGTCTGCTGTAGGATTTCAAACCAACTGGTTACTAGCACACGTGCACCAGCATAATTCTTGCAACCGGGTCAGAGCCGGGCAAGTTCAAGTGCGGCTACCGTACATCAGGGAGTCGGAAATATCTTACGACTCCCTGATGTACATGTACATGATTGCACAGTGTACGAATATACTTTGTCTGTGCGGGCCTGCACACGCCTGCAGCCCGTCATATCAGTGTGTACCACCTTGATGTATAAACACAAGTACTCGACATGACTCCCATCGAGTCCCAACCGGGGTCACAATGACCCGGTGTTCTTTTTCCAAACGGATTCAAGTACCCCCCCCCCCCCCTCCAACCGGATCGCTGACCCAGCTGATGTGGCTCTGGAGCAGACACTGGATCTACAAGAGAGTGACAACTTATGCAGCATCTTATTATTGTAGCTGCCAATTCCCCGGCACTAGTTTGCCTTCTCAATGATCTCGTTGATATTCAGAGAAAAGAAAAAGAAAAAAAGAAGAAGAAAAGAGAGACAATGGCTTGGCAGTGAAGGCTGGGCAGGCTTCACAAATTGCAAATCTCAGTAGACAAAAACAAAAAGAAAGAAAAAAGAATGCCGAAACCCGGGATTGAACCAGGGACCTTCAGATCTTCAGTCTGACGCTCTCCCAACTGAGCTATTTCGGCTACAATAGTTACTTGCCATCAAAGAGAATTTATCTGAGAACCCCGTAGACATGGCACTTCGTTTTGCAACAGACAGTTGAACAGCAACAAACGATAATGTGTGTGATCATGCTTATAAGCCAAAGTATGCAGCTGTTGAAAATCGGGCGCGTTCTGGTGCACATAACAGCCACTCTGACTGCCTGAGTCAACGAACTAGTACTTGATGGCATGGCACGATGTAAATACCACTCGAATTGTTGTGAACACAGCTTTCGGGTTCGGAATGCACTCACCTCTCACCACCCCGCACAATAACCACCAAGTGGCCCCGTCGGGGGCTCCCCCAAATACATACTTGCTCATCGCACACAAAGAGGCAACAAAGCACTCACCGCGTCTCTGACAGTCTTGTCCTTGTCGACCATGAGCACACACAGGGCTGGCAGCAGGCGCACGGCTAGGTCGTCGTCGGAGAAGTACGCCACGCAGGACACCATGCCGCGCAGACTGGCTAGACGTGCCGGCGGGAACGGGTCCTTGAGTGCCCGCATGAACGCCGACTGCAGCACCTTCTGACGGGTCTGGAGTAGAAAGAAAGTCATGTACAGCAGAAGGTAGTGTTTGTACGGATTTCAGTACATGTGCAGCCAATAGGATACTAACAATGTGTGCAGTGCACCCAGGGATAGGAACTTGGCACTGCACCCGGAAAATCCACCTCGTTGATATCACACAACCGCTGCATGGAAGGCAGGCAACATTGCCCAGAATGCCGGCGACCTGGGCTAGCTCGTTGGCGCATTGCAGCAAGTGTACCCAGCCGTGGCATACACAGTACCATCACTACCAGTACCAAGAACCATGCGTAACCACCGTGGTCACAGTTTTTGAACTTGGCAGGTTAATGCTTACTACAGTCCATTTCAAAACTATAGACGCGTACCTAGGCAAAAACCGTTATGCCAGCATCTATACCACATAAAATCTGTGATCACTTTGTGCATAAATTTTTCCAAATTGGGCGTCGGTTATCCAATCCTTTAGAAACTATATGAGAGTAATTGTGGAGCGATCCTGAGCAATATTCCGAAAACTATTCTCAAAAAGTTCCAGCCAAATTTGAAATATTTCAAAAACCCTACGCGTCTATAGTTTTGAAATGCACTGTAGGCAAGTGCCTACAGCAGGATCATTTTTTCCAACCACTTTAAAGTAGAGCGCAAGAACATAGAAAACATGATCATTGACGGGCTGCTCTACAATGTAAATACATATCCATGTAGAAGAACAGCACACTTGGAGTGAGTTGTGGTAGCTCGTGTGCTCAAATACACCCGGGTATAGAGATGTAAGCACAAAGAGAGAGAGAGAGAGAGAGAGAGAGAGAGAGAGAGAGAGAGAGAGAGAGAGAGAGAGAGAGAGAGAGAGAGAGAGAGAGAGAGATAGATAGAGAGAGAGATAGAGAGAGAGAGGGAGAGAGAGCGAGAGAGAGAGAGAGAGAGAGAGAGAGAGAGAGAGACTGGGGAAAAGAAAACTGTGTTGCTGTAACTCAAAGTTTCACGCACTAGCAACCATCAAACAGCACACATCCAGTCTTATAGTCGCCCACGTGCAGAACTCAGTGTTACCAGTTTCGACGTTTGTCTATGTGTAGGAGAACGGCAAAGTATCCCCCCCCCCCCCCCCCCCCCGCGCTTTCTACGCATGTCACACCTCAGCCATAGAATTGCAGTACTCACTCCACTGTTGAGGTGACGTGCTAGCTTGCCCAGGCAGATGGTGGTGTTTGTACGGATTCCAGGCTACAAGACAAAAAAAGCAAACATCACAAGCCAAATTAAGCCTCCGGAAAGTTGACAACACGATCATTTAAAATAGAATTCCATAGGCCATCATTAATCGCACTAACACGATTGCCCTGTGTACGGCCTTGGTTGTCTACATGAACATGTATTTGGTTATCTCATGCACTGCCTAAAGAGTCCAGCTCCTGAATAAGAAAACCACCAATCCCACACAAATCAGCAACAGCAGCGATAACACAACATGCTGGAAACGAAGAAGCTATGATGCCTGTGACTAGCTACTAGTTACTAGTTGCAGCAGCAGAGGCACGTGCCACTGAACATACCTGCTCATCCATTTGCAGCTTCGCAAAGTGACGCAACAATTCACCATTCATCGTTTTCTCGCTGAGCTTGGGGGCAAGCAATAGCATCGACTGACCAACGGGCAGTTGTCACATGTACACACACATGTACACACACAGGTACACACACATGTACACACACACGCACACACACACACACACACGCACACACGCACACACACACAAGCAGCAGCCGCAGCAGCCGCAGCAACCAAACCTCAGTGAGAATGTGATTCCCACTCACATTCAAATTGAAAGTAACGTATTCAGCTGCAAGCCATCACTATGCATGCAGAGCTTTGAGATCAATACTTTCATATCAATGTATTTCCAGCCGGGACGCAACAAGTGGGGACAACTGTTGGCCATGGTGCTGAGAAGTCTTCATTGAAAGCGGGCAAAACAGTCACTAGGCGGATTAGACAGAAACAAGGTTCGGGTTGCGAAAGTGAATCCAAGTACAATGCAGACACGCAGACACGCACACACACACACACACACACACACAAACACACACACATGCACACACGAACACATGCACATGCGCACACACACGCACACACACACACACACACAAACACATGCACACACGAACACATGCACATGCGCACACACACACACACACACACACACACGAACACATGAACATGCGCACACACACGCGCACACACACACACACACACACACACACACACACACACAAACACACACACACACACACGAACACATCCACATGAGCGCGCACACACACACACACACACACACACACACCTTTATCGTGTGTTCTCTCATGACGGGCACGGTGTCGTTGAATCCAAGAGCAACGTGCGGGAAGATCTTCTCGTTGACGATGTTCGGTTGCAGATGCTCTACAAATTGGTCCAGCTGCTGGAGCAGGTTAATGCGTGTGCCGCGGTCAGTCGACGAGAACAGCTTGACCACACAAGGCACAATCTGACGCTGGTAGTCATCCGACTGGAGAAGCTTGCCAAGCTGGAAAAGCGGTGCCAGCACCGCTGAGCCGGCCTCGCCAAACTCAAACGCTTGCA